>NC_081408.1:55292113-55640113 GCF_030272615.1 Cryptomeria japonica
CACCAAATGACAATGACAGAGAATGAAGAGTTGAATAGACAAGTGCAAGAGTTGTTGAAGAAAGGTTTGATTAGAGAAAGTATGAGTCCTTGTGCAGTACTAGCAACTAAGAAGAATGGAGAATAGAGGATGTGTACCAATTCTAGAGCAATAAACAAGATCACAGTGAAATATTAGTTTCCTTTGCCTAGGATGGATAACATAATGGATTGCTTCAGTGGAGCAAAGTACTTCACAAAGATATATTTGAAGAGTGGATACCATCGGATCAGGATTAGAGATGGAGATGAGTGGAAGACAACATTCAAGACAAATGAAGAATTGTATGAGTGGTTGGTGATGCCTTTTGGGTTAACTAATGCACCGAGTACTTTCATGAGACTGATGAATGAGGTATTGAAGAAATTCTTGGGTAAGTTTGTTATTTTATATTTGGATGACATTTTGATTTTGAGCTAGACAAAAGAGAAGCATTTGTTGCATTTAAGACAAGTTTTGTAGAGGTTGAGAGAAGAAAAGTTGCTAATAAATCTTAAGAAGTGTACTTTCACGAAGGAAAAGTTAGTCTATTTGGGATTTGTGATTTCTGAGGACGGTTTGAAGATGGACCCTGAGAAAGTAAAAGCAATTGTTGAATGGCCTACATCGGAAAGCATTGGAGAGGTAAGATCATTTCATGGATTGGATAGTTTCTACCAAAAAATCAGAAATTTCAGTTCAGTTTGTAACCCTATGACTGAGAGAATAAGGGGAGATAGGAAGGAGTTCAAGTGGACCACAAGAGCAAACAAGAGTTATGAATTGTTGAAGTGGAAAGTGACTGAGAAGCTTGTGTTAGCTTGGATTGTGATGTAATTGGAACTACAATTAGAGCCATATTGAGTCAGGAAGGGAGAGCAGTAGCTTATTTCAGTGAGACATTGAATGACACCTAGAGGAGATATTCAGTGTATGATCAATAATTTTATGCCATAGTTCAATCCTTGAAGAAGTGGAGACATTACTTGTTTCCTAAGGAGTTTGTGTTGTATACTGATTATCAAGCTTTCCAGTATTTGAATAATTGGAGTAAGTTGAATCAGAGACATATGAGATGGGTAGAATTTTTGTAGAGTTACACCTTTGTGTTGAAGCATAGAAGTGGGAAATCTAACAAAGTTTCTGATGCATTGAGTAGAAGGAGGAATTTGCTGATAGAAATGAGAGAGACAGTATTAGGATTTAAGGAGTTGAAAACCTTGTATGATGATGACCTAGATTTGGCAGAACCTTGGAGAGCATGTAGAGAAATGGTTACAGTAGATAGAAGAAAGTGTTTGAGTTACTTCATTCAAGATGAGATGTTATTCAGTGGAGTTCAGTTGTCCATACCTAAGAGTTCTATGAGTGAGAATTTGATAAAAGAGAAACATATTGGAGGATTATTTGGACAAATTTGGTGTTGATAAAAAAGTAGCAGTGGTGAGTGAGAATTACTTTTGGCCCCAGATTCATAAGGATGTTAGGAAATATATGCAAAGTTTTAGATTTTGTCAAGTTACAAAGGGTAGTAGTCAAAATATGGGATTATATAAACCTTTGATAGTATCAGAGAGACCTTGGGAAGATATAAGCATGGATTTCATGCTTGGAATGCCTAAAACATAGAGAGGGAATGATTTTATATTTGTGGTAGTTGATATATTCTTGAAGATGGCTCATTTCATACCTTGTAAGAAGACATTAGACGTAGTGCATATAGCAGACCTATTTTTCAAGGAAGTGGTGAGATTGCATGGATTACCTAAGAGTGTAGTTTCAGACATGGATACTAAGTTTGTTGGTTATTTTTGGAGAACACTTTGGAAGAAGATAAAGATATATTTGAAGTTTAGTTCTACTTTTCACCCACATATTGATGGATAGACATAAGTGGTTAACCAAAGCTTGGGAAACTTTTCAAGATGCTTAGTTGGAGACAAAACAAGAAGTTGGGATTTGACCCTTGCACAAGAAGAGTTTTCCTACAATAGAAGGAGTACTGGAAGGACACCTTTTGAGATTGTTACCAGAGCACACCCTAGAGGTATATCAAAAGTAAGAGATATTAGCAGTGAAGACCGGAGATGTTCAGAAGTAGAAGACTTTGCAGATCACATAAAGGACTTGCATATTCAAGTTAAGGAGCATTTAGTGGATATGAACAACAAGTACAAGGAGAAAGAAGATGAGAAGATGAGACATAAGGAATTTGAATTTGGTGATGAAGTGATCATGTATTTGAGAAAAGAAAGATTTTTGATTGGAACTTATAACAAGTTGCAGATGAGGAAGTTTGGACTTTGCAAGATTTTGAGAAAGTTCAGTTCTGAAAATGCATATGAAGTGGAGTTATTGGATAGTCTGATTATTTCACCTATATTTAATAATTTAGACCTACATCAGTATCATGAACCAAAATTCAGTGAGGACAGTATTGCAGAGTTGAAGAAATAGTTGCCTTGGAAGGAATCAAATCAAATTGAAGACATTTTGGATAGCAGGATTGGGCATAGTACCTGGAGCAGTTAGTATAAGGAGTATCTTGTGAAGTGGAAACATAGACCAGTTGAAGATTCATCTTGGATTTCTCAAGAAGAGGTTGACTGCCTTGGTTTTCCTCTAACCCCAGAAAAGTGAGAGACTCAATTTTTCAACAACCCCTAATATCTATTGTAGGAGCATTCCCGGTTCTTGGCAATCTTGCATCAACCAAAACAAAACAAAAATCCTTTCTATTTTGGAGTTTTAACATTTCATTCTGCATTTTCTGGAATTGGCTCACCGGATCTCGAGGATTTGCATTTTTTCTTGAAGACTTGATCATATACCTTATTCCCAAACCATAGAGCATTTGGATCATTTTCTGGCAAGTTATCGCTACCGATTTCTGAGACAGTTTTTTGGTACTGGTTGCCTAGACCTACTTGCATTTGTAATCTAATGGGATCTACCGGATCCCTTTCATAGCTTGCGGAGCCTTGAGAATTGATTCTGATGTTCCTTGGTGTATGGCCAACCTTCCCTTTCATCTACACTTCATCCTTTGGATTTTCTGGAGGAATTTCTTTGGCAGAGGTTAACCTTGTTATTTTTACATGTTAGGTCTTGTTCTTCAGCATTTTGATCCCTTTTTGGGCTGACCGGATCCCCTTGGATCATATAAATCATTGTAATTGGGCATTAGAATGGAGAGAAGTAGAGATCAATTAAGATATAGAACATAGAAGATAGATCTTATGATTTGAGGTCCCGGTTGCAACCTGTTATGTAATTAAGCATGTTTTAGCAAGCCAGTGAGCTAGTTTATGTAACCCGATTGTTACCGATTGATTGTAATCAGTTTTCATGATATAATTCATTCAGTTTTTCATTGCCTCCATTATATCCTTGTGTTTCCATTGTGTTTACTCTTGCTCACTGGTCCAAATTTATCTCTTTGAGGTCCTCCTAACTGGCGACTGCACCAAACTCAGAAGGGGAGAAGAGTTGCCCAAAAAGCATCTATTGAAGCACCCCCCACTGAAACTCCTCCTCCTGCAGATAGTACCCCTATTGCAATTAACCCCCCTACTAAGGAAACCCCAATTCCTTAGGGGAAAAATCCTCAGAAAGAAAATCCTCTGGAGCAAGTTAATGAAACTACTCCTACAAAGAAGTGAGCTCCCAAAGCTGCAAGGCGGCCTAGGAAACAATCAAAAGGAGAATCACCTGCCCAGGCAAAGAGAACAACAATGCCTACTACCCTTCTTGCTCCTACAATGACTACAGAAGAATTGTAGCATGAAGTTGAATAGAATTTAGAAGAAGTTGCTCAAAGGCCAACTCGAGAAACAAGGAGTCTACACTAGGACCTCTTGGAATTATTTGAGGGTTCTAATATGAAAGATAGCCTCAGAATTGTTTTCAATGATAAGGATGCAAGGCGCAAAGATGCTTTCACAAAGGAAAGGGGCTGGGACATTTTTCATTATTTTTATGGTAGTAGAGATAAGCCTGTCCCAATATCCAACCCTTGGACATTGAATATGGGGAAGCTGGTAGTGTCAAATATTTTTGTTGAGCCTATGTTGACAAGAATATTGGATGAAGCTTATGATGCCCCAAGCCTAACTATAAGAACTGTAGAGGGCTATGTCCTATTGGACATATCGCATAGGGCCATTGTTGAATGTTTTGGTTTGGATGGGTTTACCCTCAAGGGCATCAATAGGAGAAATTTGCAAATGGATTATCAATATAAGAAAGAGAAGTATAGAAAGGAACTTGTTCCTCCATTCATGAGGAAACTTTTAAATTTTTTTACAGAATTATGTCCTGCCATCTGAAAAGGAGCCTTTCAGATTGGAATGATTTGAACCCTATTTTTTCAAGACCTACTATGCATTGGGACAAATTCTTGGAGTTGACTATGGGCTTACTCAAATGCCCATTAATTTTTTGATGATTGCCATCAACATCCAACACCCTTCAATAAATGAGTTGTATGATTTTACAACTATTATTCAAGACAAGTTATATGAGGGGTTAATAGGAGCAAAGAATAAAGATGAGAAGATGGAGTTCAAACATTATTCTTTATTGTGCCATCAGATTCTTTATTAGAACATGGCTTAATGGGGTCCTAAATTGAATATAAGGACTATTGACCCATACATAGGTTTGGAGTGGCTAGTACAGAGGTGGACACAAGTATGGGATAAGGGGTCTAGGTATATTATTGTGTTTTCTTTGACCATTTTGTTGTAAATATTTTATCCAGGCTCAGAGTTGGGTTTCCAAGGCTTCCCAAGGACATCATCAAAATTTTGAGAGTAAATAGTTGCAGGGCTAATGGAATTGTATATCCCAAGGGTGCATTCACCCATAATTTTGGGGACTTCTTTTTCTATGGCAACTGCACTATCATTAGGGTCTACGAGTTTGATCAGGCACCCCATGTGTTGCCACTTTTTATTTCTCCAAGGCTAGCATTTATTGAGTTCATCTAGCAGATGGATGGAGAAGGATCATATCAAAATTGATAAGAAAGGGAAGCTCCTCCTTAGGGTGACTAGTTTTGGTGAATTCACTATAGGCTTTGATACTTTGCAGAACGTATAGGATTTTTGGTAAAAACCTACAGATTAAAGGTTGCGCAAGCCAGGAATTTTGACCCTAAGGGATGTATAAATGATCTTAGGATACATAAGCTAAAGGAAAAGGGTTATTTTCATTCTTTTGATGAAAGAGAGGACCTAATTAGAAATACTTTCCCCACTGATGTGGATCAAAGAAGAAGAAAGTGGGATCTCATGAAGAAGCTAGAGAGGGAAAGGAAGCAAGAGGATCCTAATTTTGAGGGTATGTGTAGAAATTTCTAGAGTGATTTTGCTAGGATGTATTTCATGATTAGAAAGGCAGATGACATAATAAAGATGGAGATAGAGAGAAGGGATGCCAAGGACAAAGGGATTGAATTTGAAGAAAGGCCAATTTACCCAGCCCCTACAGTGTACAAGATGAAGTTAAATACAGTAATAGTTGAATACCTATCCCCTGGAACCTCTCGACGTAATGCACAAAGAGAAAATCAAGTTGCTCCTGAGCTGGCAAGAAATATTGAGAAGGGGAAAGCAAAGATGTCTAATTTTGTAGACATTCAAGAAGATTTTGATACAAATGTGCCACCACCTTCTCCCCCTTGAGAAACATTTCATGAAGATGAAGCTACTAAAGTCCTAAATGATTTAGACAGAGCCATCATCTCGAGTACAATTCCTATAGAAGAAATAAATGATAAAAGAATTATTGCTTCAAGGAACTTTATGGCAAATGCTAATTTTCTAAAATCTTCCGAGTTCAAACCTTTTTGGCTTAGGGAAAAGTTTAAAATCTTGTATGATGAGGAGATTAGGAATTTTGATAGGAGTAGTTTCAAATGCACCCCTAAAGAAGGCTTGAAGATGATTCAAAATAGTGGCATCCTTCTTGTTCCTGACTAGGATTTTTAGAAAATTTTCTTGTTAGATCAAATCATGCGGCAAAAGGACCCCAATTTTGTCAAGGAGTTTGGAGAGCATGGGTCAGGGGTAAGCATAAGCCTAAAGCCTTTTTCTCTATGATCTAAAGCCCCAAATTTTTAGAAACCTATAGTTTTGTAGGGTGGACAACAAAAGACATAAGATGCAGTGGCGAGGACACTTGAAGACACTACTACATCCGAGGTTGTAGATATCACATCACATGTAGTCCAATTTGCTCAACTAGTAGTAGAATATCTTGAGCAAAAATGTAAGGCTGAAGGATATGCATGTGGCTCTTAATGCAAATTATAATAAGTTGTTCATTGAAATTGTTGCATTAAAGGAATAAATAAAGAAAATGACAACAAACTCTTTAGGAGGAGTTAGACCTGAAGAATTAGAAAGGATGAATAAATAATTCCAGAGGGTCAAAGATGAGGCTGAAAATAATTATTTTGAAATCAGGAATGCTTCAATTTTGCAGGTGAAAAATAAAATTATTGAAAAATTGAGCGAGGTGCACACCTCATATTCTTTCACTTCATAGCTCCTTAGTCAGCTGGATGAAATTATTTCATTCTTTCAACCTATTAGGACCACTTGGATGCCAAAGAGTCAAAATTTAAAAGAGGTCACGCTAGTGGTAAAAAATGTAGCCTCTCCACCTCAAGTTGTAGGGGTGACTTGGAAGAATTACAATTTATTGATTAACAAGTTTCACAACATTGAGGATGAAAATAAGGCATTGTTTAAAATGATTGATTCTTTCCAAGGGCTGAAAAAGTGGGGTATCCCCACCATTTTGACAAGCAAAGGAAAAATCAAAGGCTTATAAGAGTAGAAGCAAGGCTTCCAAGAAGCCATAAATGCAGTTTTGACTTCTCTGGCTATAGATCCGGCTCATCATGAATCATATTATAATATCATTGATAAAATCATGGAATTTGATTTGATATACCATAGATTTACTTTGGAGGCAGCAACTGTGCCAACCCACAAAATAAGAGAAACAATAAGTTGCAAGGTTTAAGGGGTTTTTCTTGGCCAGTAGACAAGATAGAAGCATTGCATAGAAAATAATGCTCCTTGGAAGAAGAACAACTTGAGGGATAGGATTAGTCATCATCCTTCTATTTCTATTCCTATTAATTTTATGCAGGTTGTTTATGTTGGCATTTGGCATTATAACAAACAATGAAGGATTGTTGACATTTTAATAAGGATATTGAGAAGGTTGTTCATGATTATGGATAAAACCTGATTAAGGATGTTTACTGTCTTGATATTATTATTTTGTCATTGATGTCAAAAAATTGATTTTCTAACTCAGTATAATGTTGCCATATCTTGAGAAGTATGATTTAAAGAGTATAAAGATGTCAGTAAAAGACACAGAAAGAATATGATGAATAAGGGGATGAATAAGGTATTCAATGGGGCAACTATTACCGAGTTAGACAATGATGAGATCATGATGTTTAGATTGTTTTAACATCATACATATGTTGTAAATTGTAAGGTTAATACTATACTATGTTATCAAGCAAAGAACCTAGTCGGTAAACCCTAAGGAACCTAGTCGGTAAACCCTAAGGTTATTGCTATCGGTTAATGAAGGCGGAATGTCTACCGAGTGAATTTTAGTATTTACCGAGTTGTAACTGAGCTATAATAGAATGCATTAAATGTTTACATGCATTATTTAATGAAGGAAGCTGATGAGATGGAACTGATTAAATGATTGGTATGCCATAAATATAGTTTGTTAATGAATCTATGGCAATGGAAAGTCGGCATGAAGATCTATAGTTCAGATTGAACCACAATACCCTAGCACAAGTTCCAAGAAATATATGCAAGTTCCTAGGTAGGGTAAAACATTTTCAGATTGAAAGATGCATTGAACTTGGACAAGATTGAAGATCTGATGGCTATGATTGATCATGGGAAATGTGATCAAGGAGATTAAGCGGTTAGCTAATTGTTTATAAATAGGAAACTGTTGATAAACAATGTATGCAGGCAAGTGTATGCACAGGGATGCTACATAGTGATTACTGAGCACTGAAGCTTGAAGACCTATTTGAATAACAGAGTATAGAAGCCCAACAGATGGACAATATTAGTTCTATGTCTAGATTGTATTGAACAAATAAGAATCTTCTTTAGCATTTTAGATGTGAAGTTGCAGATAGATTTTACTACTGTTATTTTGTGAAAGTGACAGAAAATCTCTTAGCTAAGTGGACTTAACAGTCTTATTTGTAAAACCCTCTAGCAAGGTGACATTCTGATTGAGTGTTTGAAATCCTTTAACAAGGTCACTTCTAACAAGGTGAAGATCCTAACAGATCTGAGGGAAATCCCTTAACCGGGTCACATCTAGCAATGTGTTTGTAATCTTTAACAGGATTTGCTTTTAACCGAGCATACTCTAGAAGAGTATATTTCTTAGTGGGTTTGAAATCCCATAGTGGTTTTTCCCTATTTGGGTTTCCACGTTAAATTTAGTGTTATGAGGTTTATGATGTTTATATACTTTTGAGTTTGCATGTTTAATAGTTTTGGTTATATTACTAAAGTATATGTTACCAAGGTTGAATCTGATGTTCTTATGGAAGATTAAGTTTGTATGATTCACCCCCCCCCTCTCATCTTGTTGGCTATTGGATTTGTACTTATATTACGTATCAAAACTATCAGTTTATTTTGGGAGGATTGAAAGGAGTACTCAATCACCAAGGTTCATTCTCTAAGTTACCTATGTTGGCATTTGCACGAACATTGCATTAATGAAATGTTATATTTTCATTGATGTCAATTAACCAGTAATGATGTTGTTATAATGTTGTTTTGAAACTCGTAGGAAGAGCTAGTGAAAGGAACTATAACTGGTAGGTAAGTTTGTGGATTCAATTAGTATTGCTAAGTATTGGAGAGTTGAACTGGTAAACCCTACCTATTGATTTGATAAATCCTAGCCGATTAAGTTTGGTGAATTAGTTGTATTGGTTTATGATCCGATGATGAGTGCTAATGATTATGACACATATTCATCTTATATGAAGAGAGTTTCAAAGTGGTTTTGGCACATTGAGATAATGGTTTTTGTCAACGGAATGAGAAAGTATATTGCATGTAATGCAAAGTACGTGATGAGTTACTGAGTTTGATGAAGTGGTGATCAAGGAGTGGTTGAGGCTTTCTTGAATGATGTACAAAGATTGTTATGTAATCCAATGATCATACTTGAATAGACTTGTTTGTAATCTCTATGAGAGAATTAGGTTTTTGTTGTGTTACCTACCTAGTGATTTGTTTATAAGGTCAATGATGTTAGGATTCCCAAAGATACTGAGAGAGGGGGGGGGGGTGAATCAGTATCTAACCAATAAAAGAATTTTCTTGAATTGTAACTTGAAAAACATTTCAAAACTGTGTACCAGTAAACAAAAATTAATGCAGTAAATAAGAACAACAACCACAACATGAAAAGAACACCATAACACAATATTTTTATTGAGGAAACCCGGTGTGGGAAAAACCTTGGTGAGATTTGTGACCCACAATATTCGCTTACTGGCCAATAAGGGAATATTACTGTTTGCAAGAGGGGCCTACACATGCAGGAAGGCCAAGTGCCTAGAGCTCATTACTCAGTTACAAAATGAAGTATCACTGAATTACAAAATTAGATTATACAAATCCAATATCATGTACTACTTCAAATCAACATCTACTATGCTAGATTCAATACTGGTTTAAGCTCTGCAATATACATAAACCCTTATCCCAATAATTCGTACATCAGATCTGCTATAATATTTTCATAATTTGCATCCTAAATGATCTACAATGATCTCATACTTATATGAGTCATATTACAATCCGCCGTGTCAGCTTACAAAATATTTTACAATTAATTACAAAATACATTTATACAAAATTCTTGTCGGCCATGGTGCCGGTAATCTTCCTTTTTGGTGCCAGTGTGGAGTCTGTCGGTGTTGGTGCCTACCGATATCCTATGATTACAAGGTTTCCATCAATGAAAATACCTTCAATCACCTACAATTTCTCATTGGAGTGTGCATTTGCCAACAATCTCCCCCTTTGGCATTGATGGCAACACTCATGAGAAAAATCAAAACTGTATATCCAAAAGTGATTTGCCAAAATTGTCTTTACCAAAACTGTGTGCTCCCCCTGAGCTGATGATGTCTTTCTTGTGATCATTTTTCTCATCTCCACTACTCTCCCTTTGACATCAATGAAAAAAGTTGTCATTCACTATTAGTAGAGTGTGGTTCCTTCCTAGATCCTTGTAACCTGTGGGTTACAATCTGGAAATGATCCGCCAATACACAATTTTGACTGTCACTCAACTTTTTGCTATCTTTTAATGTCGCTTCTATTCTCTGAATTATATCAATGAGTATGTGCATTTTCTCTTCCGGTTTCTTAAGTCCAGGAACTAGAGCCTCAGAAATTTCTTTTCTCAAAGAAATGAGGTAATCTAGTTTAGGACCTAGTTTGCATTTTAAGTTATTTTCTTTGTCATTTTATAATTTCTCAATTTTCTCTTCAAGATCTGTAATGTTCTTTTCGATTTCCAAAAATGAATCTAATGTTCCTATTAAGTTGTCAGCAATATTGTTAATCTCATCTTGTTCTTTGTTGAACTCTGAATCTATGTCCTCTGTCAAAATATTAGTTTTACAGGTATCTTTGTACAGTTTCTTGAAATCCAAAATTGTTTCTCCTAGTGCCAGTAATAAGGTTTCCATTTTCTCCTTATTCTTCTTCACTATTTCCTCAAAGAATTTTTCTTTCTCCTTATTCATTCTCTCTTTGAATGTGTCTTCATTTATCTGATCAACTGTCAAAATGTTACTGGTCATGTGTTTAGACAATGTGTCTAGTTGACCTAAGGAATCTTTACTTCCCACAATGCACTTGGGTGCTATCAATTAAGAATAGGAATTGTGTCATCAATAACCTTGTAGGCTTGTGCATTACACTCAGTGATCTTCTTAATAGAATCTAATAATACCTCTGTCACGTTCATTGGTCTAAATTCTATCATTGAAGTACTAGATGTCTGCCCACCTGTTTTCACAATATCCATGTTGTCGGTTGTAGTAATAACTTTGCTTGTGTCGACCTCTGGTAGGTTAGTTTGTGTTTGCATTTCTACTAGCAAAGGTTTAGGCTTTTTAGCTATTGTCGATGGCATTGTCTCTGCATGAACCTATACCTCAACCTGTTTCTATTCTTGTTTCTTAACCTATGCCTCAGAGGGTTTCTTTGTGCTCTCAACTGCAGATTTTTCTGATGAAGTCTCAGTATGCACCTCTACATTGTCCATTGTCAGTTTCTCTGATTGTTTCTCAATGGTGTCCTCTACCGGTTTCTCTATCTAAGTAGGTTTTTTTGTGCTTATATTTACAGTATCACTAACTCCAATCTCAACATCTACAGTTGGTGACTCAGTAGACACATTTTTCTTCTTATTCACAGTGGTCTCTTTGTCCACCACAATGTTTACCTCATGGGTGTCTATATTCATAGTGTACAAAATTTCAAACTCAGGATTTGTATCCTCTTGAGGAGTCTCCATACTCTCTGTAGCCAGTTGATTGTCAGTGGTTTCTACCGGTGGAGTATCAAAAGGAGGTGGGGGTAAGTTATCAATTATTTTTTAGGCTTGGAGGTCCACCTACCTTACCTTTCCCTTTATCCTTTTCATTTTGATAGACTATGATAGTCTTAGGTCTTAGTAGCTCTTCTTGTTTCTCCTTTTCAACAAAGAATATGTCCCATTGATCTGTAGTTTCTTATGTTATTTCATTTATTCTACCTGCCATAAGCGCAACATGTCGGTGAGCAGTTGAAAATACTATCCAGTTGGCCTCACTGATTAATTGATCTATCTCTTTAGTGGAGTTCACTAGGTGAACTGCAAGCAATTTTTCAATTTTTATCTTTTTATCTAACTCAACAATAGCTACCCTTCTAGCTTCTAGTCTCCTATATAAATCATTGGGTATTTCATCAACAATCTCCATCAAAAATTTCTTGTATATGTCCAAGTGTAAAATTACACTATTCTCTACGCTCTCTTTATCATTAGCAGAAAGTGTGTTATACAACTTGCTAATATTTTTCAATTTTCCATCTTTTTTTATTTCACTTAGAAGTTTATCCAGTGGAGAAATAATCTGTTTTACCTTCTTTTTCTTTGGAGTTAACTTTTTAACTGGAGGCCTAACTGCTTGTTGCTTTTGTCTTGTTCTTCTAGGTGTGGGTGAGGGTATCGGTGAGGGTTTTTGTTTCCTTTCTACCCTTTTGAATACCATCAGTATATGACTTTTAGAAGAAGTTGCAACTAGTGAAAAATGAGCTTCCAGTTGAAGTCCTTCCAGCTCACTTTCCTTGATACCAGTTTTGCTCAGTATATCTTCTTTAATAGCTTTAGCTTGTCTAGTTCCCTTCCTCAGTGTTTGTTCAACTTTCTTAACTCTTTTCTTAGACTAAATGCCACTCTCAATTGTTTTTGCATTGCTAAAGACTTTCTCAGATGGTTCCTTTGGTGCTTCAAGGAGGGCTTTTGCATAAATTTCAATGATGTTATCATCTATTTCATATCTCATTTCAGTTACCTAGATAGTCCTAGGGACAACTGCCTCCATCCAAATTTAATCTTTCTTAATTACAAAACATATTTCCTTTTGATATTTATCTACAATTGCTTAAGACAGCCTTATTCTTGTCTTCATTCGAGCCTTCAGTGCTTGAAAATGTTCATTTATATTTTTCTCTCTGTTTTCTCCCATGTTGTTTAATGTGTCCAATAGTTTATTTCCTACCGGTATATCAAATCCAAAGTCTTTTCTACCAATACCAGGTACTTCCTTAGTAATGTACAACATCAAACATACAACCAAATTTCCAAATCTGAAAGTTCCTTTCTTATCTCCTTTGATCTTCTTTAGATTGTCTATCAATTCATCTTTAAGCCATTCACAGATGTCAATCTTAGCATTGTTGTTCACCATGTCATATGCACTTTTAATACATAGGCTAGATACTGAGTTTAACCTATTAGCATGTGAGGCTTTATAGCCAAGGATCATACTGACAAATCTAAGATTTATTTCCTTTACATCATTGACTCTAAGTGATCTCTTGTCAAATGTTGCACCAGTTAGGTCCATTACTGTGTCATTAGAGACCACCTTAATTTTGTTAGGCCTGCTACCGGTGGAAGGTAACCCTGTTACTACCTTAACCACTTCTTTGGTGATCTTATGGATAGAATCCGATCAAAATAATTTTCCATGCACTCTGCTTAACACAATCCTTATAACATCTTTGGGAAAATCCGAGATACTAAGGATTTCAATAAAACCTAGGGTTTTCACTATCTTATGTTTTGGTTTGATATTTCCAGATTCATCACATAAAACAATCCTATACATGTTCTTGATTTCATCATCTCCTAGTTCCTCTATATGACAATGTATGTATATCCTAGGATCCTCTACAAAAACTACTCCCTTAGGTATTTTTGAGAATGCACCTAGGGTACCATCTTTCTTCACTATTTTAGGAACAAGTTTGAATATGGGTCTAGGGGGCTTGATAACCTCAATCACAATAGGGTTTTCTATAAATTCAAGAATAGAGGAGGATGTCATGGTTATAAATACCTCAATCTGCCTTTAGGTATGTGTGCTTGAATGACTTGCTTCCTTCTTGCTATGGATGCCCTTGCTTAGAATTTTCATGCTCTCAGAGATTTGAATGCTCAGTGAATGAAAAGGGAGCCAAAACACTTACTTTATAAAGTTATTTTCTCCAAATTTCGCATTTAATGCTTGCTGGTTAAGTCACAACTTAACTCATCTGCCAGTAAAGAAGTAATTCAAGTTCTCACCATCAATCGAGGGTATAATAACATGTTCTTCAATTTGTTGCCAAGCCCCCAAAGGATTTTCCATCAGTTAGATGAAGAGTCTCCTGCAGGTGGGGTGTTACTTTGTTCTATTGGTGGAGGAGTATTCCCATCAACATTTTGATCTGACTTTCTGATCCATTGTTTTGAGAATTCTTGCTTTACCTCTTCAACCTTTTCTTTACCATTCAAGTTGGGTCCTTTGTTATTTACCGGTGATGCCTTCTACAAAATTTAGCAATATGTCCAATCTTGTTACAAGCATAACAAGTCACATTGTTTTTCTGAATAGCTTTCCCATATCATATGCTAGTATGTGTTTTACATTGATTAGATAAGTGTCCAAATATTCCACAAATATAACATCTTACATTCAATCTACAATTTTCTGAATCATGACCAACTTTGTTGCATTTAGAACATTGACCGGTGGGTGTATTAGTGTTCTAATAATTTCTAGATCTACATCGATTTTCTCTATGACCATACTTGTTACAGTTAAAGCATTTCCCATTAAATTTGTAAGAATTATTTTGTCTTACCGGTTTGCTATGATCATGTTTGTTTGCAATACCAGAGCTTTCACCAACTTCAAAGCCAAGGCCATTTGTATCACCATTAGGTTTCTGATTCTTCAGCATGTCATCAAGTTCTTCTGAACTTTTCTTGAATTTCTTCGTGTGGTGATTTGCTATAGCCAATTCATTTTCCAAGAAGTCCTTCTATCTCATGAGTTCAGTTTTATCATGTTCTGAGTGAATTAGATCTATTTTTAGCATATCATTCTCATGACTGAGTCTTAGATTTTCATTTGCACCATCATTGATTCTTTTAGTCAAGTCATCTTTATTCTTCTTTCTATCTTCAATTTCTTTACAAAAACTCATAGTGATATCCTGCATCTCATTATTCGTTGTACTACTTTCTTGTCTCAGCTTGTTCACTAGATCATTGAGAGTTTCCTTTTCATCATTGTCATTTTGCATCTTTTCACAAAGTTCTCTTCTCTTATTCCTTGCAATAGTGAGATTCTCTTGAATTCCTGGAATGATATTCTGTGCAGCCTTTAGATCATCTTCAAGTTTGATATTCTTCACTTTTTCTGCATCATAGTCTGAAAGAGCTATTTCCAATTACTTTCTCAAGTTATCTATATCTACCGATGTCAAGATCTTCCTCAAGCTATTAGGCTTTTGAAAATAGAGGACCAAGCTTTGATACCAATTGTTAGGATTCCCAAAGATACTGAGAGGGGGGGGGGTGAATTAGTATCTGACCGTTAAAATAATTTTCTTGAATTGTAACATGAAAAACATTTCAAAACTATGTATCGGTAAACAAAAATTAATGCAGTAAATAAGAACAACAACGACAACATGAAAAGAAAACCATAACACAATATTTTTAATGAGGAAACCCGGTGTGGGAAAAACCTCGATGGGATTTGTGACCCACAATATTCGCTTACTGGCAAATAAGGGAATAATATTGTTTACAATAGGGGCCTGCACATGTAGGAAGGCCAAGTGCCTAGAGCTCACTACTTAGTTACAAAATGAAGTCTCACTAACTTACAAAATTGGATTATACAAATCCAATGTCATGTACTACTTCAGATCAACATCTACTATCCTAGATTCAGTACCGGTTTAAGCTCTGCAATATACATAAACCCTTATCCCAACAATTCGCACATTAGGTCTGCTATAATCTTTTCATACTTCATATCCTAAATGATCTACAATGATCTCATAATTATATGAGTCATATTAAAATCCACCATGTCGGCTTACAAAATATTTTACAATTAATTACAAAATACATTTATACAAAATTCCTGTCGGCCATGGTGCCGATAATGTTCTTTTTCGGTGTCGGTGATATGTATGTCGGTGTGGAGTCTGTCAGTGCTAGTGCCTGCCGGTATCCTATGATTGCAAGGTTGCCATAAATGAAAATACCTTCAATCACCTACAATTTCTCATTGGAGTGTGCATTTGCCAACAGATGAGTTGTTTTGTTTTAGAGAGCAAAGTTTTAGTTGAGTGTGTGGTTTCCGAGCCAGATGATGTATCTGCAGTTTATGTAAAGGTAGATAAGAGCATGAAAAGGATCTCAATAATCAAGTGTAGTGCTATTCAAACAGATCAACAAACTCTTGTTGTTTTCTAACAATTAAAGCAGTAAAATCCCCTAACCAGGTAAGCCCTAACAATCTTAGTGTTATTCAAATCCTCTAACCAGGTGGTCCATTAGCTTGGATTTCAAATCCTCTACCGAGGTTACTCCTCATAGGGTATTGCTTCTAACAAGGCATTATAGTCAATCCCTTAATCGGGTGGTGCCTAACAGGATCTGTTCTTAAAAGGACTTTTTGTAAAGCTTTAACAGGCTTGACTCCTAACAGGGTGAACTTCAGAAGAGTTTAGATAGTTATCTTGTGAGTCTCATCTCACCGTGGTTTTTCCCTTTTGGGTTTCCACATCAAAATATTGTGTCAAGTGGTGAATGTTTTTGTGGTTATGTTTATTATGGCTGATTTGCTTAACTACTTAATCCACTTTAATAAGTCATGATAACCGACAACAATATGAAATGAAGTTTTACTTATGTTAGTAAAAGTATTTGGATGTTTGCGAGTTTCAAGTTGTTTACTATTAATCTGTTGTAACAGACAACCAGTTTAACTTGACAATTTAATCTTGACGGTTATATTGCATTTATAGTTTAGTGGTTTAACTTGTCAATTCTAAGTTTTCTTGAAGAGGTTGATTCTGAGATTGGTGAAAGTTAATATCAGTTTTTCTATCTACTAATTCACCCCCCCCCTCTCAGTTGACTAGATCCTTATTATATCATCATACTATCAACCTATTACTAGACACCAAGATGTTCTTCAGATCCTGATAGGAGAAGATGTCAATGTACCAGTGAAAAGGCAGTTTTTGCAGTCCTGCAATCCAAAGCTCCCAAGATGATGCCCTCTCGGTTGCTTGCATTTAATGCAATAAAGAAGATTGCATGCATAGTAAAATGGACAAAAGGCCTTAGGGGGAATTGTAATGCAATCTAATTTTGATAAGTGTCTTCTTGGCCTAAATCTTGTTTTGCTCCCTTGTGTTATAAAAGGAAATTAAGGGCCAAGAAGAAGAAGGCCAAAATTCTGATTAGTATGTACTAGGAAAGTTGTAAAGTAATATAATGATAGTTACTCTTTTGCAGATTTAGTGAGCATAGAAATCTATCATGAATGCATCAATTTTATTCTGAAAATCAATGTAGAGAACATTCATTTTTCTTGCTCATATCTCTTGTATTGTGTTGTATGAGTTGTAATGTTAATGACATGTTTAACTTGTCTTCTCTAATGGAGAATGTGTATTCCTTGATAGGTTTCATTTCAAGTAAAATGAATTAAATTTTGTCTTGAATACTATAGCACTTGTGTAAAATATATTGTGAGGAAGTTGTGAATGCATTCTCAATCTAATCTTTTTAGAAAAGTCTTGAATGTTTAGTATTGGATCTTAATGTTGATACTATGATATTGTTTGTCTTTAGGCCTATTGTTTGACTCTGTATTCCCCTTGAATAGGTACTGGTCATACTTTTGTAAGTTTTGGGATCACTTTAACATTCTTATTTAAGTTTTCTAGGGTTTTTGCTTTAGGAGTAGAATAGATTAGAGGAAATGGTGGAGGAGCACCTAGCTTCATTCTTAGCTTCATTTTCATCTCAGGTTTTATTTTTGTTGTTTTAAGTTGGAAAGTTGTTTAGGATGTTTTTGAAGTTGTTCTAGGTTGTTTTGATGAGTTTTGAACTCATTATGGGGTTTTGGTTTCTTGTTTTCCTCTTTTTGCTCAAAGTTGCCAGTTTGGTGTTGCCTGGCAAAATGATGGAAAAATGAGTTTTTTTTGTGGTTTTTGTTTTGAAAAGGTTTTAGACATGTTTCATGCTTTGGTTTAAGGTATGAGAAGTATTTTTAGGTGATGGTTAGTTTTGGAGGTCAATCTTGCATTTTCTAGGCACCAAAAGTTGTCGTTTAGGCATCAAAATGTCAAAATTAAGTGCCCTTGGACATGTACCTATCCATATAGGAGGTTAACCAACTTGGAGAGGTATTTAATCTCCTGTTTTAATTATTTTAAGGGTTTATCATTCGAATTGAAGAAGCATTTTGCAAATTTACACTAGTTTTATTTGGTTTTTCTCTAGTTTTTGGCTCCATGTGAACAACATTCCGTACACCAGCTGTACTTGGCCATACTATTCTTGCATTTTCTGATTCTAATATGTTTCCCTAAACTTTTCCCTTTGGTGGCATTTGATTTTATCAAGTTTTGAGTTTGTGGCAAAATTAGTTTGATTTGACAGTTTCACTGCCTTGTCTAGGAATTGGCAAGGATACTTGACCAACTTGGCTTCTTGGAGTCCTAAAATGCTCATGGCTTCCCAAGAACCAATTGGTAAACTTGTAGACTATGTAAATACTTGTTTTGATTTCAAGAATGCAGGTGTAAGGAGTTTTTGTGGACATTAAGCCCTAGGCAAGTGTGCCATTTGGCTAGGGTCTTGAAGGAATTTAATGCTTTGCTCTACTATAGCAAGTGCATTTAAAAGTTGAATAGACTTGAATTGATGAAGAAGTTTGTATTCTAAGGCAAGGAGGCTTTCTAAGCCATGAGAAGAATGTTTTCATGTTTAGTTTTGGAAAATATTGTAAAAAATAGTGAGTCACTGTTTTAGAGTCTATTTTCTTTCATTAGCCTACTCTCCATCATGCATTGGAGCTTGTAAGGTTGTATACCTCCTTCTAATTGCTTGCAAACAAGAACAAGGATTTTTCTTTATGTCATCTATGAGTTTGGAGTTGCCAAGATCAATCAATGATCTTTGAGGCAAGATTGGGAATGCAAATTTGCTGTCGCAGTCAACTAGGACTGAGTTTTACATTTTCTTGAAGTTATATTTGTAATCTCCTTCTTCTAAATGATAGGTATGAAGGACAATAAGCCACCTAAGATTGAGCCTTGTTAAGGAGCACCAAAAAATATACTTTTGAGAAGTGTTCTAACAATGAAAGTGCAGGTCACAATGAACTACAAAAAATAGTGAAAGACAAAAGCGCAGCAACAATTAGCTTGATAGTGAATTAATCCATTTTGTAATTTCCTAATGCTTGTATGTAGGGATAACATGACTCTTCTTTTCTTCTAGATGGTAGACATGTTCACATGTTGAATGTAATTGGTTTTGTTTGAAAATGATGTGTTTGAAAGAGGCAATATTGGAAAAGTTGTAAAATGTTGCATTTTCCTTATAAGCAATTTTTTGTAAAAACTTGTTCTTCAAAATTTGAAGTGTAAATATTCTTATTTGTGGCATAAATAGTCAGTAGTAGGATGGCACTAAGGTCTCTTGTCAATATTGGAGGTTTATAGTTTGGATCTTGGTTTTTCACCATCAAAACCCTTCAAAACCCTCCTTTTTCACCCATTTTTGGGACAGTCATGAAGAAGGCCTAAGAGACCCTGAAACTTTATGAATCTTCAAGTTTTCCTAAAAGAGTATCCATAAATGTGAAGCTTTTTTTTTGGAATTCCATCGTTTGAACAGGGTGAGCACAAAACCCCTAATGGAGGGCTAATTCCTTGTAGCCTTTTTAGGCTTCAAAATTAAGTTTTTGTCAAATCGGGTGCAAACATGAAGGATGTAAGGCATAAAGCTCAACATAAATAGTTGAAAATTTTTTTCCACTTGTGAATTTAACCCTTTTGGTGGGGTAGACTCCAAAATTTAGGTTGCAGCACTTGTGAAGGCTTTTACACTCCAAAACGTAGAAGACCCACAAACATCCAAGGAAACAAAACTTGTCTCAAACTCATAATCCACTAAGAGGAGTCTTTGTGCAGTTGGAGAGTAGATCAAGAATAGAGGATTGAATGTCATTTTGGAGAGTAGGGAGTTGGATTACCAAACCAGAGAGATTATGGAGTTGGAGCATTTTGAGTAGCCAAGGAGAGCTTGACATAGGGAGGCAGAACAAGGTGAGTTGTTAGACTACCCTTGAGCTAATTGCACTTTGACCTTGGTGTTTACACCTTGAAAATAGTAAGGAACTATTATCTAGGAAACATACTAGTCACCTAGCAATGCACCTAGCACCCGAAGATGGTGAAAGTCTAATGATGAGGAGAGTATTGATGCAAGAACCTCATAAGTGTGAAGTGTCTTAGAGAAGAGCATTGTTCAGGATAAAGTGCAAAATATTGGGCAAGGTATGTAAGGTGGTTATTGATTCAAACTCCATAGATAATATTATTTCAGAGGAGGCAGTTAGGAAATTGAACCTACCTAGAATGAAGCATAGTGAACCCTACAAGGTAACCTGGTTAAACAAGGGGCAACATGTCCTAGTGAATGAACACGCATGGGTAGACTTAAATATAGGTGAATACAAGGATAGGATACTATGTGACATCCTTCCCATGGATTCTTGCCATCTACTATTGGGTAGACCTTGGCAATTTGATAGAAGGGCACACCATGATGGTGAAAAAAACACATATTCCTTTCAAAAGAATGACATTGTCTACAAACTTCAGTCCCTTAGTGAAGAGACAGAGAATAGAAAACCATAGGCACCTAAAGTGCTATTCATCAATGAAAAAGAGTTCATCCAAACCATGAAAGAGGGAGATGGGATTGGTTATGCACTTGTAGTAAAACTTAAGGAGGATAAGAAAGAAAAACAAGTTGAGCTCCCACAAGAAGTGCAACAACTTCTTGATAACTTTAAGGGCATCATCAGTGATGGACAACCATCAACATTACCTCCTCCTAGAGCCATTAGTCATCAAATTGACTTTATACCGGGAGCTTCTTTGCCAAACAAAGCAGCATACAAGATGACTCCTGAGCAGAACAAAGAGGTAGCTAGACAGATTCAAGAGTTATTGGATCAAGGATTAATAAGAAAGAGTATAAGTCCTTGTGTTGCGCCCACTATGTTAGCACCTAAGAAAGGGGGAACATGGAGACTATGCACAAACTCCAGAGCTATCAACAAGATCACAGTAAGATATAGATTCCCTATTCCTAGGATAGAAGATTTGATGGATTGTTTAGGGGGTGTGAGGTATTTCTCCAAAATAGACTTAAAAAGTGGTTACCATCAGATAAGAATCAAAGAGGGGGATGAGTGGAAAACTGCTTTCAAAACAAATGAGGGTCTTTATGAATGGTTGTTTATGCCTTTTGGACTCTCTAATGCTCCTAGTACCTTTATGAGGTTAATGAATGAAGTATTGCAGGATTTTCTCAGTAAGTTTGTGGTAGTCTACTTAGATGATATTCTCATTTTTAGTAAGACTAAAGAGGAGCATTTGAAACACTTAGCTATTGTTTTGCAAATATTATCTGATGAGCAGTTAACCATAAATCTTGAAAAATATGATTTTATGCAGAAAGAGCTAGTCTATCTTGGTTTTGTTGTGTCAATGGAGATCTTAAGATGGATCAATCTAAAGTTGCAGCCATAACAAGTTGGCCAACCCCACAATCAACCAGTGAAGTTAGGAGTTTTCATGACCTAGCCTAGTTTTACAGGAAGTTTATCAAAGGTTTTAGTGAAATTTGTGCACCCATGTTAGATACAATAAAAGGTGGTCATAAAGTCAAGTTTCAATGGACTAAAGCAGCCAATAAGGGGTTTGAGCTACTCAAAACTAGAGTAGCTACACAGCCAGTGTTAATCCTTCCTAGTTTTGATAAACTTTTCACCATAGAATGTGATGCCAGTCACCTTGCAGTAGGTGCAGTCTTGAGTCAAGATAACAAACTAGTTGCTTTCTTTAGTGAAAAACTAAATGATGCAAAGAAAAATTATTCTTCTTATGATTTAGAGTTATATGCATTGGTGCAGGTACTCAAGAAGTGGAGGCATTACTTGCTTCCTAAGGAATTTGTTGTGTATACAGACAACCAAGTAGTCAATTTCTTGAATTCTTAGGATAAACTCAACCATAGACATGTGAAATGGGTAGAGTATCTACAAGCATATACATTTACTCTTAAGCATAAGAAAGACCAATGTAACAAAGTAGCTGATGCTTTAAGTAGGAGATTGTTGACTATTCAGGAGATCCAAGTAAAGAGTATTGGGATTGATTGCTTTCAAGATTTATATCCTAATGATGATGATTTTGCTGTTGCTTATAAATTTTTTCTTGCTTTTGAGAATCATTTTCATAGTGAGTATGCTGACTATACATTGTAGAATGGTTTGTTATTCAGGGGAGGACAGCTATGTGCTCCTAAAGGTTCCATGAGAGAAAATCTCATTCAAGAGAAACACAATGGGTGTTTGAGTGGCCATTTTGGTCTCAATAAGACCTTAGAGTTGGTTCAACACTTTTATTACTGACCTAAGATGTAGAGAGATGTCTGGAGGTATGTTGAATAGTGCATGGTATGTCAGAAGGCCAAAGGTCATAGCACTAATGCTAGTTTATATCAGCCACTTCCCATTCCTTCTAGGCCATGGGAGTGCATCAGTATGGATTTTGTTGTAGGTTTACCAAGGACAAAAAAAGGGCATGACAGTATCTTTGTGGTTGTTGATAGATTTAGTAAAATGGCTCACTTTATACCTTGCAAAACTACTAATGATGCTAGTCATATTGCTTTTCTTTTCTTTAAAGAAGTTGTCAGAATATATGGTTTGCCATCTAGCATTGTATCAAATAGAGATGTTAAGTTTTTGGGTCATTTTTGGAAGACTTTGTGGAAGAAATTGGGTACTAACCTGTCTTTTGGCTCAACTTACCATCCACAGATAGATGGCCAAATAGAGGTGGTGAATAGAACATTGGGTAATCCACTCAGATGTCTCACCAAGGAGTATGGACAAAGTTGGGATCAGCTCATCCCATAGGCAGAGTTTGCCTACAATGACAGTGTAAATAGATCCACTAGTAAGAGTCCATTTCAGGTTGTTTATGGTATGCATCCAAGAGGTATTTTTGAGTTACATGATGTGACTAACTTGCAACATGTTAGTGGGACAACAGAAGATATGGCTCAATCTCTGAAAGAGATACATGAACAGGTTAAGCAATCTTTGCAGGACACCACAACAAGAGTCAAGGCAAGGGTGGATGTTTCAAAGAGGGATGTCCAATTCACAGTTGGAGATTTTGTGATGGTACATCTCAACAAGTCTAGATGGAAAAAGGGAGTTCCTACCAAGTTACAAATGAGAAGAATTGGACCTTGCAGGATTTTGGCTAAGTATGGTCCAAATGCTTATAAAATTATTTTACCTGCTGATGTTTCTTTGTCTCCTATCTTTAATGTTGTAGATTTGGTACCTTTCAAGGGGTAGCTTCTAGAAGAGACTCAGATAATTTCAGACATTTCAACTTCCCTTTCTAATCTATCCATCCCCTCTCCTTCTTCTCCCATTCCTGAATAGGTACTTGATTCCAGAATCATCGAAAAGACTAGAAAGCATGACTACCTTGAGCATTTGATCAAGTGGAAAGATCAACCAGCTTCTAAAGCCACTTGGATACCTAAAAGTGACTTCACCAAGGATGGTATTCCTCTCTCTATTCTGCCCAAAGGAGTCACATGACTTCTTTGTCACCGGGGGAGTATGGTGTAGGAGCACCTAACTTCATTCTTAGCTTCATTTTCATCTCAAGTTTGATTTTTGTTGTTTTAAGTTGGAAAGTTGTTTAGGATGTTTTTGAAGTTTTTCTAGGTTGTTTTGATGAGTTTTGAACTCATTATGGGGTTTTGGTTTCTTGTTTTCATCTTTTTGCTCAAAGTTGCCAGTTTGGTGTTGCCTAACAAAATGATGGAAAAATGAGTTTTTTTTTAGTCTTTGTTTTGAAAAGGTTTTAGACATTTTTCATGCTTGGTTTTAAGGTATGAGAAGTATTTTTAGGTGATGGTTAGTTTTGGAGGTCAATCTTGCATTTTCTAGGCACCAAAAGTTGTCATTTAGGCATCAAGATGTCAAAATTAAGTGCCCTTGGACATGTACCTATCCATATAGGAGGTTAACCAACTTGGAGAGGTATTTAATCTCTTGTTTTAACTATTGTAAGGGTTGATCATTCAAAGTGAAGAAGCATTTTGCAAATTTACACTAGTTTTGTTGGGTTTTTCTCTAGTTTTTGGCACCATGTGAACAACAGTCCATACACTAGCTGTACTTGGCCATAATATTCTTGCATTTTCTGATTCTAATATGTTTTCCTAAACTTTTCCCTTTGGTGGCATTTTATTTTATCAAGTTTTAAGTTTGTGGCAAAATTAGTTTGATTTGACAGTTTCACTGCCTTGTCTAGGAATTGGTAAGGATTCTTGACAAACTTGGCTTCTTGGAGTCCTAAAATGCTCATAGATTCCCAAGAACTAGTTGGTCAGCTTGTAGACTATCTAAATACTTGTTTTTTTTCCAAGAATGCAGGTGTAAGGAGTTTTTGTGGCCATTATGCCCTAGGCAAGTGTGCCATTTGGCTAGGGTCTTGAAGGAATTTAATGCTTTGCTCTACTATAGCAAGTGCATTTAAAAGTTGAACAAACTTGCCTTTATGAAAAATTTTGTATGCCAAGGCAAATAGGCTTTCTAAGCCATGAGAAGAATGTTTTCATGTTTAGTTTTGGAAAATATTGTAAAAAATAGTGAGTCATTGTTTTAGAGTCTATTTTCTTTCATTAGCCTACTCTCCAACATGCATTGGAGCTTGTAAGGTTGTATACCTCCTTCTAATTGCTTGTAAACAAGCACAAGGAGTGTTCTTTATGTCATCTATGAGTTTGGAGTTGCCAAGATCAATCAATGATCTTTGAGGCAAGATTGGGAATGCAAATTTGCTGTCGCAGTCAACTAGGACTGAGTTTTACATTTTCTTGAAGTTATATTTGTAATCTCCTTCTTCTAAATGATAGGTATGAAGGACAATAAGCCACCTAAGATTGAGCCTTGATAAGGAGCACCAAAAAATAGACTTTTGAGAAGTGTTCTAACATTGAAAGTGCAGGTCACAGTGAACTACAAAAAATAGTGAAAGACAAAAGGGCAGCAACAATTAGCTTGACAATGAATTAATCCATTTTGTAATTGCCTAATGCTTGTATGCAAGGCTAACATGACTCTTCTTTGCTTCTAGATGGTAGACATGTTCACATGTTGAATTTAATTGGTTTTGTTTGAAAATGATGTGTTTGAAAGAGGCAATATTGGAAAAGTTGTAAAATGTTGCATTTTCCTTATAAGCAATTTTTTGTAAAAACTTGTTCTTCAAACTTTGAAGTGTAAATCTTCTTATTTGTGGCCTAAATATTTATTTTTAGGATGGAACTAAGGTCTCTTGTCAATATTGGAGGTTTATAGTTTGGATCTTGGTTTTTCACCATCAAAACCCTTCAAAACCCTCCTTTTTCACCCATTTTTGGGACAGTCATGGAGAAGGCCTGAGAGACCCTGAAACTTTATGAATCTTCAAGTTTTCCTAAAAGGGTATCCATAAATGTGAAGCTTTTTTTCTGGAAGTCCATCATTTGAACAGGGTGAGCACAAAACCCCTAATGGAGGGCTAATTCTTTGTAGCCTTTTTAGGCCTCAAAATTAAGTTTTTGTCAAATCGGGTACAAACATGATGGATGTAAGGCATAAAGCTCAACAAAAAGAAGTTGAAACAAGTTTTCCATTTGTGAATTTAAACCTTTTGGTGGGGAAGACTCCAAAATTTAGGTTACAACACTTGTGAAGGTTTCTACACTCCAAAACGTAGAAGACCCACAAACATCCAAGGAAAGAAAACTTGTCTCAAACTCATAGTCCACTAAGAGGAGTCTTTGTGTAGTTGGAGAGAAGATCAGGAATAGAGGATTGAATTCCATTTGGGAGAGTAGGGAGTTAGATTACCAAACTAGAGAGATTATGGAGCTGGAGCATTTTGAGTAGCCAAGGAGAGCTTGACATAGGGAGGTGGAACAAGGTGAGTTGTTAGACTACCCTTGAGCTAATTGCACTTTGACCTTGGTGTTTACACCTTGAAAATAGTAAGGAACTATTATCTAGCAAACATACTAGTCACCTAGCAACCACCTCGCACTATCCTCCCTATCAAGCAACTTTCAATGCAAGTAAAGTGATATAAGCTAAGGTTCAAGACAAAATTTATAGTTTATCATACTTTCCTTGGTATATTTTCATTGAAAGCATCTTCTATACAATGCAATGTTTGTTTCTATAAAGCCAAAATGTTGTATAACATTGTTATAGGGATACCCACCTAGGTCCTCTAGAGCCTGAAGAGTGGAATATTGTATCCTTTGTGTTGAATCTTGTTCATTGGCCAAACCCAATCCTAGATCGATTTATTGTTAGGATAACCGATGGACAACTGAGAGGGGGCGTGAATCAGTTGTCAACAGATTATAGAACTTTAAGCACACAAAACCTTTTACCAGAATATAAGATATAACAATTAAACACAAAGATAAATCACTGAACATTTACCAACTATCCATAACACATAACACCAAGATTTGTACATGAAAAACCCGATAAAGGGAAAACCCATGGTGGCAAGCCTACCCACAATCAGATAATACTTCTGCAGCAAGTATGTTATTACAATAAGAGAGGCATGTGCATTCAGGATGGCCAATAGCCTAGAGCGCACTGCTCATCACAAAAGGAGACTCACTGACTACAAAATAAATCTAGACTACAATCCGGAAAGATGAATGAACTGCAAGAATAACATCTCCTATGGCTGAGTAAAGTTCTGGTTAAGCTCAATATCAGAGGTCGTAAACCTCTTTCACAAACCCAATTCAATCACCTATGATCAACCAAAACCTCTACATATGATTACAACTTTATTCACACATAGATAATACCACAACCTTAATCCCATCACACGATCTACAAAGAGATCTTACATCATATTTATACCAACTCGGGACCTAAACAATTAGGTCAACCACTTAAAAGATAATACAATAAATCCATTGCATAATCCCACAAACCAATGATAAACCAAGTTGGCCTAAGATCGAAACAACATAAACTAAACAATAAATCCAGTAGGAGCATCAACTGACACGTTACATAAACCGGTCCATAACCTAACTGAATAACCACCGGACCTAAAATAGGCTGCAATAAGACAAATGAAACACCATGAATAGCTGGAACATGAACATAATATCCATCAACATCCTGATAACCTTCTATAAGCCGCACCAACACCACTTATCAAATACACCAAAAGATCTTCAACAAAGCTCTGTCGGTAGAACCCTTACCGGTAACCAAAAGGCTTGCTAGAACAAATGATAACATTTGGATCATCAAATCCTGAACCAACTGAATGTGATACACATTAGGAACACATGAATAACCAATCCAAACTAATTCCAACAACCAAACCAAACCTGAAGAGAAATCTCCAGATCAACATCCAAGACCAACCACTCTACCGGAAGTTGGTAGATAACAAAACAACTAGTGTTGACATCAATGACAAACATCAATGCAACACATAATCAGTTCCTCCAAATTCCCAACAATCTCCCCCTTTGGCATTGATGGCAAGACTAGATGTGAAAAACATCCAAGTGCCAAGAAATGCCAAAACAAGTCTCCCCTAATGGAAGACATCCAAGAAACTCTCCAAGATGATATCACAATAAAGTTCTAAACCAACAGAGAAAACTCCCCCTATGAATGATATACTTGTTAAGCTCTATTTTTCACATATATATCTCTCCCACCTTGACATCAATGCCATAAATTTGACATAAACATCAAAAAAAATCATAAAACCTCTAAACCACACAGTTGACTACTCCCCTTGAGTAGTAGCATTACCACATCAATCTAGAATGAATGATAGCACCGATAAATGCATACCAGGCTGATGCCAATCAACATCACTCAAGTCTCTACTGGAGGAGAAGAAAATCCCAATGTATCTCTGAAGTACTCAGATGATTCCTTAGGAAAAGTTTTAGTGAAGATATCTACAATCTACTCTTTAGTGTTCACATAAACAAGTTTGACTTCATTTGCTTCCACCTTCTCCTTCAAAAAATTATACTTGATAGAATTGTGCTTAGTCTTAGAATGAAATACCAGATTCTTTGATATGTCAATAGAAATAGAGTTATCACAGTGAATAACTATCGGTTCATTGCAATCTACCCTTATGTCCTTCAACATTTGCTTCATCCATAGAACTTGTGTACAGTTAGTAGCAGCAACAACATACTCAGCTTTAGCAATAGATAAATAAGTACATAATTGTTTCTTGTTGATCCATGAAACAAGTTTCTTTCCAAGAAAGAAAGCTCCACCAAATGTGGTCTTCTAGTCATCAACATCTCCATCCCAATCAGCATCGGTATATGCACATAGTGTAAACTCATCATTTTTAGGATACCACAAACCATACTAAATTGTTCCTTGCAAATACCTGAAAAATCCTTTTCACCGCACTCTCATGATTCTCTCTAGGATCACTCTGATATCTTGATACAATATAAACTTCATTCATTATATCCGGTCTAGTCTGAGTCAGATATAAAAAACCTCCAATCATAGATTTATACCTTGTAGGATTTATCGAAGTTGATACATAGTTCTTTGTCAATTTATCACTTGTAACCATAGTAGTACCAATCGGTTTGGAATTTTCCATACCAAATGTCTTCAACAATTCTCTAGCATACTTAAGTTTGATAGATGAAAATACCTTTATCATTCTAAGTAATCTGCAAACCTAAGAAAACTTTTATCTCCCTATCATAAACATCTCAAATTCATTCTTCAAATTTTCAGAGAATTCCACACATAACTTATCCTCACCTCCAAAAATGATATCATCAACAAAGACTTCAACAATCAATATGTCATCATGAGTGATATCATAATATAAGTTACTGTCAGCATTACCTTTAGTGAAACCAAGCTTCAAAATATATTTGTCCAATCTAGCATACCAAGCTCTAGGAGCTTGTTTCAATCCATATAAAGCTTTCATTAACCTACAAACCATATTTTTATCATCTAAAAGTGAAAATCCATCAGGTTGCTCAATGTAAACTTCCTCTTCCAGATCTCCATTGAAAAATGCACACTTAACATCCATCTGATAAACCTTGTATTTCTTATGGGCAGCATAAACAAGATATAATCTCATAGCTTCAATCCTAGCTACCAGAGAAAAAGTCTGATCATAATCAATTCCTTACTTTTGAGAATATCCTTTACATACCAATCTAGCCTTATTCCTCACAACTTGTCCATCCTCATTCATTTTATTCCTAAAAACCCACTTAGTTCCAATAACATTCTTCTTTTTAGGTCAGGGAACTAAAGTCCATGTGTTGTTCTTTTCAATATGATCTAATTCCTCTTCCATAGATTTCATCTAACATTCATCTTTACAAGATTCAATAATTGATGTCCATTCAACTTGAGAAATTAAACATACCTCATCAGTTGCCAACCTTCTTCTTGTCATTACTCCTTTGTTCTTGTCTCCAATGCTCTGATCTTCTGAATGATTTGACCTTACATACCTAAGAGTCTTCTAACTTTTTGTTCCTCTGCTCTAATCGTCAATTATTGTTAAATTTTTTGATACTACAGAGGTAACTGGATCAACATTATGTTCTGGTATAGTTGCTACTAGTTCAGTTATGATCATCTATATTTTTGTTTCTCTCTCATAAGTTTTGATTTGACCTTTGTACAACTCATCCACCTTGACATTAGCACTCTCCACAATTCTCTACAATCTTTTGTTATAACATCTATATGCTTTGTTTTCATTAGAATAGCCAAGAAATATCCCTTCATCACATCTAAGATCAAAATTTTTAATGGAATCATCTCTTTTGATATAGAATTTACTACCAAAGATTCTAAAATACTTAACTATAGGTGTATGACCAAACCATAACTCATAAGGTGTCTTACCAGTGTCTCCTTTAATATAAACTTTGTTGAATGTGTATATCATTGTTCTCATAGCTTATCTCCAATAGATATGAGGCAAATTAGTTTCCATCATCATAGTTCTGGCCACATCCAAGATAGTTTTGTTCTTCCTTTCTACAACACCATTCTGATGAGGTGTCCAGGGTGCTGACAATCCCATGCTTATCCCATGCTTCTCACAATAACTATTAAATTCATCGGATGTTAATTCACCACCCCGATCTGACCTTAAGCATTTAATCTTCAACCCTGCCTTTGTCTCAACTTTAGCTTTAAAGATATTAAACTTTTCAAAAGCTTCATATTTATCCCTTAGAAAAGTAACCCATATCATTCTATTATATTCATCAATGATTAGCATGAAATATCTATCACCCTGAAAACACTTTATTCTAGAAGGACCACACAAATCAGTATGAATAAGATCAAGAACATCATTAGATTTCTCTTGTATACACTTAAAAGAAGTTCTGACTTACTTTCCCATTTAACATTCCTTATATATCAGATTATAGGGCTTCACAATCTTAGGTATATCTCTAACAACCTTATTTGAACTAATCTTTACAATGCAATCAAAATTCACATTACACAACCTCTTATTTCATAGCCAACTCTCATTAATTTGTGCAATCAAACATGTCTTCTCATCGAAGTTCAAATGAAAGATGTTACCTTTAGTCTGTGTAATAGTTGCAATCTCCAATCTAGATCTATTAATGATTTTGCATTTTCCATCCTTGAACTATAATTGAAATCCCTTATCCACCAACTTTCCTACACTCAAATGATTATGCCTTAAACCTTCAATATAATAAACGTTATTAGTGTTATGCTTGCCATCCAATAATATAGTTCCTCTTCCTCTGATCATGCATTATTTGTCATCTCCAAATCTAACCAGACCACCATCAAATTCTTGCAAAGATAAAAACTTCCTTTTATCTCTAGTCATATGATGTGAACATCCACTATCTATCACCCATTCATCCTTATCTTCAATTTTAGCAACAAGGGTCTTTTCCTCATTTTGAACAATAGGTGTCGAAACATCTTCCTTGATAGCCAAAAATGCATGTTCCTTCCCACTATTGGATCCACTAGCTGAATCTTGTGCCGATTCATCATTAGAATCAATCACACCTTCCTCATCTGCATAGCAACATGATTTGTCTTTGTTCCTCCACTACTTATGCTTGTTCTGATAATCATGGTTAGGCTGAAAAGATCTGCTAGCTTTCTCTTCAAATCTTGAATCCCTATTAATCTAGATGCAAAATGACCTATCTTATTACATGCAAAGCATTTAAAAGGTTATTTTCCTTCATACTTACTTCATGTCGGACCTTTAGGTACTCTTCTAGAAAATAGGACTTCAAGTTTCTCAAATTCATCATCTTCTTTCATCATTTCCTCCAGTTCCTTCACATATAAATATTTCCAATCACTCTTGTCGGTTGATGATGCAGATGTGTGAAAAGCATATTTAGTCTTTGCAACTACTTGAGGACCAAATTCTTCAAGCTCAAAAGAAGATAATTTTCCAACCAAAGTATCTCTATTAACATAAGTGTTAGCCATTGTTCTCAGCTAATTAATTGTAGTAGCCTTCATCTTGTAAGTTGGTGGTAAAGTTATCAATACTTTAGGAACAATCTCATCTTCGCTCAGAGATCCACCAGAACATTGAATTCCCAAAACAACTTCATTAATTCTTTCGATAAAAGCAAAAATCTTTTCATCTTCTTCCATCTTCTCCTACCTCACTCGGTAACCATCAAGTTTAGCAATTTTAATAGTAGGGTCACCTTCATTCAGAGCCTCCAACTTATCCCATATAGCCTTCACAAATGATTGGTCAGTTAATCCCATAATTTGCTGATCAGAAAGTGCACTTAAGAGTGCTTCTCTAGCTCTACAATCATTTTCAATGTCCTTATCCAAGTTTGTCAGATTGTGAGCTGTATAGCCTTTCTTTGTGATCTCACAAATCTCTTTCCCAATACATCTCAAATGAGTCTCCATTTGAATCTTCCATACCCTGTAATTTTTCAAATCAAGCTTAGGGGTTTCTCTCTGGAAAACAAATGTAGTTGAACTGTTAGTTGTCATATGATCTTCCTCAAGTGTTTAAGCTTCTGCAAAGAGGACCGAGCTTTGATACTAATTGTTAGGATAATTGGTGGACAACTAAGAGGGAGGGGGTGAATCAATTGTCAATAGATTATAAAACTTTAAGCACACAAAAACTTTTACTGGAATGCATAAACCAAATACTAAAATAGAAAATATAACAATTAAGCACAAACATAAATCATAGAATAATTACCAACCATCCATGACACATAACATCAAGATTTGTATGTGGAAAACGCGGTAAAGGGAAAAACCACAGTGGGAAACCTACCCATAGTCAAATAATACTTCTGCACCAAGTATGTCAATACAATAAGAGGGGCCTACACATGCAAGAAGGCCAAAAACCTTGAGCCCACTGCTCATCACAAAAGGAGACTCGCTGACTACAAAATAAATCCAGACTACAATCCAAAAATATAAATGAACTGCAAGAATAGCACCCCCTATGAATGAAATGCAAGAATAGAATCTACTATCAATGAATCAATACCAAAGGTCTTAAACCTCTTTCACAAACCCAATTTGATCACCTATGATCGACCAAAACCTTTGCATATTATTAAAACTTTATTTTCACATAGCTAATCCCATAACCTTAATCCCATCACACAATCTACAAAGAGATCTTACATCATATTTATACCAACCCGGGACCTAAAAAATTAGGCTAGACACTTAAAGATAATACAATAAATCTGTTACATAATCCCGCAAACCAATGATAAAACAAGTTGGCCTAAGATTGAAACAATATAAACCAAACAATAAATCCAATCGATGATGCATCAAGAGCACCAACCAACACGTTACATAAACTAGTCCATAAGCTAACATAATAACCATCGGTCCTAAAATAGGTTTTCATAAGCCAAATGAAACATCGCGAACAACTGGAACATGAACATGATAGCCATCAACATCTTGATAACCTTCTAGAAGCTGCACCAGAACCACTTATCAAATATACCAAAATATCTTCAACAAAGCTATGTCGGTAAAACCCTTACCGGTAACCAAAAGGATTACTAGAACAAATGATAATATTTATATCATCAAATCCCAAACTAACTGAATGTGATACACATCAAGAACACATGAATAACAAATCCAAACCAATTTTGAAGCCGGACCAAACCTAGAAACAAATGTCCAGATCAACATCAAAGACCAACCACTCTACCAAAAGGTGGTAGACAACAAAACAACTAGTGTTGACATCAATGAAAAACATTAATGCAACACATAATCAATTCCTCCAAATTGCCAACATTTATGAGTCAGTGGCTATTTCTCTAGGAATTAGGATTTGTTGATTTGGAACCAATAGATTGGCGACTCTGTTGGGGAGTAAAGTCAAGAATTTGTCAAGAAAGGTATTTTATCCCAGTAGTCCTTGTCCAGCAACCAGAGTTGTGAAAGAAACAAACAAATATTCCCATTTTGTGTGGCAACTCTAAAAGGAAGAAAGCTAGTTCATAGCTTGAAAATCTCACATGAGCAGCAAAAAGGTTACAAATATCTTTACAAGGAGGAGTGAACACATTGCAAGGTGTAACACATTAGACACTAAGCTCAGTTTAGATAAAGAAGTTGATCAAAGGAGTAGGAAAGGCAACAAGTCTAAAGTTAGCAAAAGGTGGATGGTCAAGGATAGAGGTATTCCTCAAACTGGTTTCTCTCAAGCATCAGTTAGCGTTAGCTTTAATACTCCTGTTGTTAGGGTAGGGGAGTAGAATCAGTTACATATTGATTTAAAAGGGAAGGGTGTTTCACAACACTACCACATTGACATTTATAGATATGCTTACGAGGTACAAGACACTAGAAGTAATGATTCCCTTCCAGGAGAGAATCTTGTTATTAATTACACTTTCCCTAATATGGATAGGAACCCTTCGTGACAAGTTGTATGCAAATTTTGAAAGGGTTAGGTTGTAGAGAGAGTTTGAGGCTAGGTATGTTGATCAGTTAGCTAATGCACATGGAAAAATTGGGTCTGGAGTTCACTATAGCTACATCTGTGTCTATGAGCTTTCCATTGGCATTAAATATTTTTCAAACTCAGTTCACTTAATCTAATATATGATCTACCTTGGGAAATTCTATTGGGGGATCAACAAAAGAGTTGCATAGGTAGTTAGAACAAGTAAAAAATGAGAGAGATATGATGGCACAAGAGATGTTGAATTTGGCCATTCAACAATCTACATATACACCTTTCCAAGGAATGTCAAGTCAAACACCTAGTATACCTATTACATCCATCCATCCTCTAAATATTTATGCTCCTTTTCCTTCCATAATAAGTATCACTAGAGTTTCAAATCCTGCTATTACAAGTACTACTGCTCAAGCCCCTATTGTGAGTATTGTTCCAGCACATGCAACAACTACTGCTCAAGATAATACCTAAGAAAATGTTTCAAGTACTATTGCTAGTACTATACCAGTGACTCATTCGTGGATGATTGGAATTCCTAGTTTGTCATCTATTTCTACAAGTACAAGTGTACCTCCTATGAATGTCTAAAGTAAAAATACTAGTCAGACAAGTACTAGTCAACAACAAGGAGCTCAACAACATCATTATGCTGCACAAAGTCAATGCAACATGTCAGGTTTGATGTTTGGCCAACCACCTCCATAGTATCCCTTTTTCCCATAATATCCTCCCCACCAGTATATCAACACAATAACCAAATGGGAGGAAATAATGCTTACCAGTAGTATTTGTAGTTCCTACAATTTTAGCAGCAACTGGCAGGGCAGTACCAACAACAATATCAAATACCCCTGCAGCAACAACAACAACAACAGTACCATTGGCACCATCAAATTCCTATTCAAGGAAATGTACACAAATAGAAAATGCATAATCAGTTTGCAAGGAGACCAATGCAACTGGATAGGTATAGACAAATAGATTTGATTGGGATCATAGGTTTCCCAAACCCAGTAAGCAATGAGTTAAGAGATGCATTGCCTAAGTTCTTAGGAAACAATGCAATTTTGGGAGAGGATCACCTTAGAACATTCCAAAATGTAATGGAAAATTTTGAAGTAGAAAGTGAAGATGTTTTCATGAAAATGTTCATGTAGTCTCTAACTGATGATGCTACAGAATGGTACAAAAGTTTTCCTAACTTATCTATCAGATCATTTCAAGATTTCAAAAGAATGTTTAGAGAATATTATGGTGATCATTCAGACCCCAAGTTTTCTTTGCATGAGCTAACAAGTATCAAAAAGAATCAGAATGATAATGTTACATGTTTCAATAATAGGTTTATCAAAATACTAAATAAAATTCCTCTTAGTCTGAAACCAACTGATAATATGAACTTGGTATTCTATTTTGATGTTTTTGATCCTAAAATAGGGTATGATTTAAGGTCAAATAACCCTCCAACTTTGGGAGCTTCTTTTAAACTTTCTCATAAAACAATAGGAAAGCCTCAGGAAAAACATCAAGAATAGATGATGTGAGGATCTTGCAAAAACCCAAAGGACACCACAACAAAGTTCCCAAAGAGGAGGATAAGTTGGATAAAGTTATGAGTACCTTAAAATACTTTAGCTACAAAGTGGCTAGAAATAAAAAGGGTATGTATCATGACAAACCTAAATTTCAAAGGCATGATAGACCCAAGCTGCATGATATTCCCTATAACACAAACTGGAAAGATGGATGACCTATAGTTGGAAATTAGAGGCCTGCAAACAAAAAAACACCAGACCCATTAAAAAGGCCAAGTGCTCATCTTGTAGAAGATAGCCCATGGTGTATGGAATTTAATTTGCCTATAGCATCTTCTATACCCACCTAGGTCCTATAGAGCTTGAAAAGAAGAAGATTGCAGCCTTTGTGTTGAATCTTGTTCATTGGCCAAATCCAATCCTAGATTTGTTTATGAGTTAATGGATATTTCTCTAGGAATTAGGATCTGCTGATTTGGAAACCAACAATAAGCATAAGACATATGGTGTTTATTATGTTAAGGGTTTGAGACATAATATTCTGAGTGTGATTCAAATGTGTAGTAAAGGCTACAAGTTCATATTTCATGGGTTTGGATGTGAGATCAAAAAAGGAGGTTCAGAAAGGTATAAGAACAAATGACAATGTCTATTACGTAAAGGAAAATAGAGGAAGTAGTTGTCTATTGGTGCAAAGTAGTGAATATTGGTTGTGGCACAAAAGGATGGGACATTAACTTTGAAAACATGGTAAAGATTTGTTCTACTTGTTGGGACTCATTAAATTTGGTCAAGTTTTGAAGCCTATTTCAAAATTTTGCATTCGCATTTTCAGAAAGGCACCTAATCTCATTCAGGTGGCCTAGTTAGAGAGAGGGTAAAATGGAGCCAATTGATTTTCAAAGGGTAAGGCTTGAGAAGTGTGTCTACACCTTTAATTTGGCCTATGAAGTGTTCTACAACTTTCATTTTTCAGTTTGGATTAGTTTATCAAGTAGCCATTTCAAGGGGTGAGCTGAAAGTGCATCATAGGTGTAAATGCAGATTTTATTAAGTAGCCTACTTTGAGCGCCTATAACTTTTGACTGGTTAATTGTCATGTTGAAATTAAAAGTGCACTAAATTGTATGCATATAAGTGTACCTTCGTGCAAAATTTCAAGTCTATTTGAATCCATCTGCTCAGTTTAGCAAGCTCAATCCATTTGTAGTTTGTGTTGTTTGACAAGTCCCTGTTTCAGCTGCTAGTCAGAGCCCTACTTTGCACATGTGTAAAAGTTACCCTGGTGAGTCTCATGTTAGAATTTTTTTTCCGAGATATTTTTAATATAAAAGACAAGTTATGTTTCAAATTTAAAGCTCCTGCCAATCCGCTTGATTAGTTTTCAAAAGGGTTTCTAGAGCCACCTTATTCAGTGTTCTATACTTTCATTGTTACATTAGTTAAAGTGGCTATTTTCATGAGTGCACTATTCACACTCAGTTAGCTTCCCGATCGAACTGAGCATTCTAAGTTTTGATTTGTACTTCAAGGTACCCATGCCTTAGATTTGAGGGTCTACGGAGATCATTTGATATTTTTAAGAAAGGCATCATGAGTTGTCTGTGCATTGACTTTATCAGGCTCGCAATGCCGACAAAGCCAGTTGGTCATCTTTGACCATTAATATCTCTTCACTCGGGATTCATCTTGAGAAATGGATTGGCAGAGTTTATGTTTGTATATCAGAGTACACGCTTATCAGTTTGCAAGGTACAGAAAGGTGTTTTGATGAGTTTGAAAATTACGTCTTTGCGATTAAATGCAAAAATGTGGCGTAGGTGCTTGAAAGTTGTGAAACTCAGTTTAATGATCCGAAAATGGTGTCGATCGATTCCAGAGGTATGTTTAAGGTTCGTGAGGTATTTTGAAAGTTAGTTGGATGAAAAAAAAAAAATTTAGCCGGACCCACTTTGGGGCCCAACCTGGATAAATGCCCATGCATTAATTTTACGATGAAATGGTCTTAATTCATGGTGATGCATATCAATGCCAACAAGTGTATTTGGAAATTTGGTTTATTGAGAGCTTGATGGATTGCAGTAGACTTGATCCTTGATCCTCGAGATGGAATATGTAATGCAACTAGCTTGTGTAATGCATTATTTTTTTACTTTGGCAACAAAGAAGGGCATTAAAAGAAGCTTTCATGTAAATGCCATTGGCAGGCATAGTGTCGAGTCCTCTGTGCACATGGCATGTGACCAAAGTGTTTATAATCCTCAAGAAAATGCATTGATCGACATCTATGCAAACTATAGAGCATTAACAATAAATCATTTCAACTTTCAGCAAATTCAATTTTCAGCAAATGAAACTGGCAGGTGTAAGTTAGTCCCAATTCCTCTTCTGCAGGTAGCGTAGCATATTGGGAGGCCACATTAAATTCAAAGCAATTGCAATGGCAGGTGTAATTCCAAATTTATATTGGCCCAAAGCCATCATATTCCTTGCGGTACGTGGTGTGGTATGGGTAAAGGGGCATATTCAGAAATTTTAGCAAAGACATTTAAACTTTAATTAAATGCAAATTCTAAGCCTTTACCAACGTCCTCCCTGCAAAGTGAAAAGTCTTTAGAAAATCCAAGCAAATATAAGAAGTGGCAAATAAAAGGGTCAGGAAAACTTTCAAAGCAAATGCAATTCTGCCAACATCCTCCTTTCCCTGCCATGCTAATGAAAAGACAATTAAAAACTTGCAAACCAATGCAACTGCCAGGTGTAAGCAGTGTGTTTTAGAGAGAGGCAATTCAATTTTCAATTTGGCAGCCAAGACAAATCATCCAGCAGCAGCATGGTGTAAGCCAAATCTACAACCAGTCAACATCACTCCCTGTGCGTGGCATTTGGGGAGTGCAATATTAACTCCAAACATAATGCAAATTGGAAAATGTAAATGCTAGCATCTTTCCTCTGCCCTGTGTGGAAGTGGCTGGGTAAAGAGGGCATCATTAATAGAAATTTTCAAATCCAATGCATTGGCTGGTATAAACCAAGTCCAAGATTTTGCCAGTTCCTCCCCTGCATTGGAAACAAAGGGGGCCATCAAGAAACTTCCAAGTAATATGCATTAGTAGGTGTATTTTCCAGCATCTCCCCTTCACGTGCCAGTGAAAATGGAGGAGGTTTGAAACATAAAGAAAACACCATTAGAAGCCACTCAGAAAATCTTCAGAAAGTGCAAAACCGGGCAAAACCATATATCCCACATTGGCTGGGCAGAGAGAAATTTTGATATTTAAATATAAGGCTCCACACATCTATAATGTCAAAGCTTAAAGGCTTTTGACAAGGAGTTGCTTGGTGGCCCAGTGGACACCACGCGCATGTGCATGATTCCTGAGGCAACTACGGAGGCCAGTTGGTGACCAGGTGGACCCCACGTATGCATGATTTTCAAGGTAGTTGAGTTTTGCAGTGAAAGAATGAGTTAACTAGCGAGCAGGTTCATTGCAATCGGGCGGTGATCGCAGTTTTGCAAGCCAAAGATGCTTGAAAGTTACCTATCGTGAAATGTTAAAGATTGTGCAAGTTTGGTGGTGATCTATAGTGCGCATTATTTTGTAAAGTGAAGATGCATGCTAGTTAACCATCACAAAATGGCGAAAGATGATGTGGCAAGTTCAAGTGGTGGTCCAGTTGGTGGGTCTCGGTGAGGTGGCGATGAGCAAGCGATCCAGGTGGTGCCATAGATGAATCACAGGCTGCCACATGGCAGGGCACAAATGAAAAATCAGGCAAAAAATCAAAGTTAATAATAAAGTCCTAACTATTGAGAAATTCAAAAAATTTAAATGATAGAGGTGCATAAAAGATTAATTCGCTTAGGGATTGTCTTTTGCCTGAAAAGGCAAGTATTATATACTATCAGAAAGCTTTCGAGATGAGGAATCCAGTTATGTAGTTTGTTTCAACAAAAACCAGATATTTCAAGAGTAGTTTCTATGGGAAGGAGAAATGAAATGAAATTCAGTTGGGGAAAGAAGACACATGGCATGTTTTGATGCATCCTAATCTTTTTCCCTCTTTTTATTCTCATTTCTTCTCAATTGTAAGGGTTCCATATTTCTTGGTTTCCAATTCTGAGTTTTCTTCAAGTTTGCAGTGTAATGTTTGTTTTTAAGTAATGGAGTTTTATCTTCTTGTTGTAGGTGTTATTTGTTGCAGGTTCTTATGTATGTAAGGCACGCATAAATTCACACAAAACTGTCTCTGAGATATATATTTCTTTGTTTCAAATTAAATCCTCAAGGAGGCTGAAATTTGTCATCTCAAGGAGATTGTTGTGATTGTTTGCAGGGATTCTTCAAGGAAGAATTTAAATTCTGTAATTAATCATGAATAATGGAGTATATTTTCAAGATCTAATGATTTCGTGAATGAGCTTAGTAATACATTTATGCAAGGCATTATTGTATAAATATTTAATGATGAAAATGGATTTGCACTAGAAGTTTTCATTTACAGTTTGATGTATGACTCGGTTGCCCTTGGATAAGGCACCAGTCTTGCAATTCTGGGGATTCTCAGAGATTTTAAACTCAAATCCGAATATCTTTGTTTTCTGTTCTGTGGAAATGTTCCATCTATCTCATGTTCAAGCATGTTGAGTTGTCAATGTAGAGTTAGCCTATCTACAATACCCTCCTTGACTTTGAACCTCTTATGAGATCTATCTACATTTATTGATGCTGCCATATGTGTGTAATGGGTCTGATTAAATGCATCAAAGGTACACCCACCTAGGTTTTGCAGAGCCTGAAGAGTGGAAGGATTTAGATCCTTGTTATGTTGTTCAAGCCTTGAAGTTTTCATAGATTGAAATTGGCTATTTCATAGATCAATTGCTAGTGTATTTGGGTTAATCAATTTTGGTGAGCAACACTACTCATGTTGTAAGAGATATGTTGAAGATTATCAAACATGTTAATAGTTTATGCAAGGAATTTCAAATGGGAAAACAAACAAGGAACAAATTCAAGAACAAGGAGTATTCTACTACAAAACCGTTGGAGTTGATTCATATAGACCTACATGCACTTACAAGGACAAGAGGACTAAATGGTGAAAGGTATTTTATATTTCTCATTGATCACTATTCAAGAAAGACATGGGTTAGTTTCTTAAAAGATAAATCAAAATAAATAGATAGATTTAAGGTTTTCAAATCTATGGTTGAGAATCAAATAGAGGTTGAGCTCAAATGCTTAATATTTGATAGAGAAGGATAATTTGCATCAAATGAATTTGATATATTTTGTGAAGAGCATGGTATTAGAAGGCAATTGTCTGTACCTAGAACTCCACAACAAAATGGAGTTGTTGAAAGAAAGAATAGGATTGTTCTTAAAATATCTAGAACTATATTAAAAGATGTTAGCCCACCTAATGTGTATTGGAAAGAAGCTATGCATATTTTTGTATATATTCTTAATAAGGTGCAAGTGAGAGTGAATCACACAAAGACACCTTATGAGCTATGGTATGGAAGATCACCTATGGTAAAATATTTCATAATCTTTGGAAGTAAGTGCTACATTAGAAGAGATCAAGAGCATTTGAAATAGTTCGATCCAAGATCTAATGAAGGAATATTTTTGGCATACTCTATAAGAAGTAAGGAATATAAGTTATAAAACAAGAGGCCAAAGAAAAATTTGGAAAGTGCAAATGTCAGAGTAAGTGAAGAATGGAATCAAGTTGCACCGAAACCTGAGATTGAGATAGAAGATACTCCCACTACTATAGAAGAGAAGGATGTTTTGGAAGATAAAAAAGAATCAAATGCCAAACAAAAGGAACTTGATCAAGCACCTAAGACACCTATAAAGTATGTGCGGAAGAATCATTCAGAAGATCAAATTATTGGAAATAAAGATGAGGGAGTTCAAACAAGAGGAAGAATTGTTTAGAGTAGTGAACAAGCATTTTTTTATTTCTTATCTAAGGTGGATCCAAAGACTTTTGTATAGGCTAGAATAGATGATGGATGGATGAAGGCAATGGAAGAAGAGTTGAATTAGATACAAAAGAATTAGACATGGGAACGGATACTTAGACCGGTGGACAAGAATGTCATAGGAGCAAAGTGGGTGTTTAAAAACAAGCTAAATGAAGATAGATAAGACACAAGAAACAAGGAAAGACTAGTTGGTAAAGGCTATTCACAATTTAAATGTATATAGATTTTGAGGGCACTTTTTCTCTAGTATCTAGGATGGAAGCTATAAGGATGTTTCCATTTTATGCATACAAGAATTTTAAATTATATTAGATTGATGTTATGTCAGCATTCATGAATGGATAACTTGAAGAAAAGGTTTCCCTTGAGCAACTGGATGGGTTTCAATTGTCAAATATTTGAATATAGTTTCCAAACTCGAGAAGGGACTTTATGGACTCAAGTAAGCTCCAAGACCTTGGTATGTAATGTTGGACAAATATATGTTGCAATAGAACTTCAAGAAAGATATCACAAATGATAATCTTTATTTCAAAGTGGAAAGTGGAAAACTATTGATAGTGGTTGTCTATGTTGATGATATCATTTTTTTATGGAAATGAAGATGTTTACAAGAAGTTTTCAAAAGAAATGTAAAAAGAATTTGAGATGTCAATGATTGATGAGTTGTCATTTTTCCTCGGTCATCAAGTAACATAGTTAAAAAATGGTATTTTCATTTCTTAGGCCAAGTACATCAAGGAGATGTTGAAGAAGTTTGGTATGGAGAACAATAAATCAGTTGGAACCCCATGGTAACTAGTTGTCACTTAACAAAGGATGACAAATCTCTAGAAGTGTATCAAAATCTTTATAGATCTATGATTAGTGGATTGTTATATTTTACGGTTTCAAGCCTAGATATTTTGTATGATGTTTGTTTGGTTTCTAGATATAAAGCTAATCCAAAACAATCTCATGATTCAATAGTAAAAAGGATATCTAAATATTTGAAAGGGACTTCAAATTTTGGTTTGTGGTATGACAAGGATGATGATTTCTCTTACAAAGCTTACATATATTCTGATTGGGACAGATGTGATAATGATAGAAGAAGTACATATGGTGGTGGATTTTTCTTGGGAGACAAATTGGTTTATTGGTTAACCAAGACAAAGGATTCGGTGTCCTTATCTACAACAAAATTAAAATATATTGTAGTAGCATCTTGTTGTACTCAAGTTATGTGGATGGAGAAAACTCTCAAAGATATCAAGGTGATGTATGATGAGATAGTTCATATAATGTGCAATAATACAAATTTGCAATCAACATTTCATATAATTTCTTAAGAGAGAAGGTTGTAAATAATGAAGTCAAATTGGAATATGTGCCTACAAAGAATCAAATTGCATATATTTTTACCAAGGCATCATCAAAGGATACTTTTCAATATCTTTGACAGAAGTTAGGGGTTATTGCCCCTCGTACATCAAAATAGATGCATAGAAGTAGTACATATTTCTATGAGGAGATTAAGAGTCTATTGTTTCTGAACTTTATGTAGGGAATACATTTACCAAATATCCTTCACAAGTGGATCCTTTTACGTTGCATTTTTAATCAATAATAAACTTATGAAGAATTGCATGATAAACTCTACAGTATCTACTAACATAATGCCAATTGAGATAATGAAGGAGTTAATTATGCAAGTGGATAGGTTTTATGGTAGATGTTTTGCCATGGAATCAAGGGTTTTCCCCGTTATTGGAATTATGATAAATGTTGAGCTCAAGATTGCAACCTTCCCTACAAAGAAATATTGCACGAACATAATTTTTGTTGATATCCCTGCTTGATATAGAGGAACATTATTATCAAGGAAGTGAACTACTGCAATTGGGGGATGTAAGCAATTAGATATTATTATGTTATGATTCTCATAGATGAAGAAGAGGTAATTGTTGTAACAAAAGTTTGCACCCTTGATGACCTAAGAAACCTTGATCATCAACCTTGTGAAACATTGAATCAACCTCTCAAGTGTGGGACCTTGCTAAATGTGAGGTTGATCTCCAGAGAAGGTTGGCTTCCTATTCAACCCAAGTGAAAGTGTTGCACCAACCCAACATTGATTAAACTAATCTATGTTTTGACAAGGAAAAGAGAGAGAGACAAGGGCTACATGAAAGAGGGGAAATAAGGCTTGCACCTAGACTAAAAGTTGATCTACCCCCACCTGTAATTGAATAGAACATCAATAAAACTTCCTAAAAGATACACAAATTTCTATTTAAGTCTATCTTTCTAAGACTGAGTCAAGGTTGTAATTATTAACAATTGTAGAGGAATGAACAATGTTCTTAGATGCCACTTTGAGAGGAGTCAACACTATCGCAGATGCTAAGAAAGTAAGAAAAGATACATTCACACAAATAGGTAAAATAAATACACAAGTTTACATAAACTCAAACTAGGTAAGGCAAGCAAATTTTATTAATGCAGATACAAGGTGATTTTACAGTTGCAGAAATCATAGACTATTGTAAAAGAAAAAAGGAGAAGATCCTGAGAACAGGTTACAAAATTGTCTTTATAGGGTGGCTGCAAGAAGTTGAGTCCCACTTTTGGGCAAAAAGTGGAAGTGTTTTCTTTGTTTTTCAAATTTTATGTCGATTGATGTCAAAATTTGATGCACTTAGAGATTGAATCTCAAAAAACTTCAGTAATAGAAAATGTAGTGCTCAGAGTCTACTTTTCAAATATGTAATTTTTTTTAATACCCACATGGTAGAAATCTCTTTTTAGTAGGCATGTTTAAAAACCATTTTTTCAAAATGCCTATTTCAGGACCATACCACGCATGTGTACGACCACCCTTTTTTGATGCAAATAAATGAATTTTTGCAAATCCTTCTGGGAAATGATACCGAAGACACCAAATATTGATGAGAATATTTTTTCTTATTTTTTAATTGAATATATATTTTTTTATTAATTTTTAGCTGACAATAAAGTATATTTTCAAAACATCGGGTGTACGACCACCATAATTTGATGAAAATTTCATATTTTTCCATTTTTTTTTAATATTCAAAAGAATTGTATGTAGATTGATGTCATATAATTTATTTTTCTAAAATCCTAAAAACCAAAAAGTTATTAAAGTTTTAGTGAACCTTGGTATTTTAGGTTTAGGTTCCACTTTTGATTAATAAATAATACAAAAATAGTAAAAGTAATCTTATCACTATAAAATTTACATTTCTAAATTCAGGACGCTGAAAACTCTAAAGGGTTTTTGTTTCGTCAAAAAATTCAATCAGAAAGGCCCTCAAAAAATTAGGCCAACGTAGAAATCTGATGTTGATTTACCTTAGTCATTTTTTTGGAGGTCCAAGTATAGGCTTGGTGAGACCAAGCCTATCCCAAAGCAAAAAACAAAGTTAAAGAATGTTTCCCACCCCTAATTTTAAAAAATGGGCACCCATTTTTTAAATTCAAAAAATAGGCGCCCGTTTCTGAAAAGATCCGTTGGGACAGAATCTAGCCCACAAGCACAAATCCCAATGATTGAATGATTTTGCAATCATTGGCTGACAGGTACAATCTGCAAAGAGAATGTTTTGATTAATCATTCTCTTTGTTTGTCTTATTGTAGATTTGGTAAAGAGATTGATTCAAATTCAAATTTTGGTGTAGCCATGGGATCAAATCAATGCAGGAAGAGGCAAAGGAAGGTTCTGACAACTGAGGAGATTGTAGCAAATAGGGAGAAGGAGGCAATGCATCAACGAGAGAGAAGATCAAGAATGAGACAAGGAGCTTCAAGTTCCACAATCATTTTAGAAGAGGAGAACATCAATGAGACCATAAATGCTGACGAAAGAAACACAATAGAACCATTTAATTCAGGTGCATCTTCTAATCCATTATTGGATACAAGTATGTCTCCACAGCTCCATGTTTTTTCTCAAGAAGAAATTGGTGATTTAGTAGAAGCAAGTTACTTATTAAATGAAATTCTAATTGAAAATCAAACCCCAAATGAAATTAGAATTCAAGTTGAAAGTGAAATTGAAATCCAAATTGAAACCCCGACTGAAACTAGGTCTCAACTTGAAACTGAAATTGAAACCAAATTTGAAACTCCAAATGAAATTGAAAATCCACCTGCAACTAAAACCAATAATGTGTATGTAGACATGGAAACACCAATTGAAAATGAAACATGTTTGAATGATAATCAAATGAATGAAAATTTTGAAATTAAAAGTGATGTACTAGACAATCTTCCTGGCTTGGTTTCATGGAGACAGATTAGGACACATGCAAATAGATTGTTTAGACATTTTTTTTATAATAAGAAATTTGGGTTTCAATGTCAATTAATGGTACAACTAGTTAAAATGACTAAAATGTGAAAAGTGATGAAGAAGTTAGGCTTTTATGTCAAACCCAAGAAGAAGGAGGAGTCTTTAAAACAAGTTGTATCAACTGTTGCTAGCGCCTTTGATACAATTGGAAAGAAAAGTCATTCTAAAGATAAAAATGTGGCACGATAGGCAATAACAATAGCTTTAGTAAGCCAAACAACTTCTAATAAAAGAATGATGAGTAACATATGTGGGTATCTTAATATTCATCGCAAAACTTTGTCAAGAGCTGTAAAAAGAAGAGTTAATTTTGAAAGTGATCCAGCAAACAAATTGTGGACTTTTAGTGGTAGACTACCAAGGTCTGATATGAAACTTACTGGTGAAGTCGAAAATTTGATCAAAAAATTTTGGCACGATAATACGAGAGTATCACCTAATGTTAGAGATGTTCTTAAATTAAGAGTTGGATCAAAAATTCATGATCCACATCCAAAACACTTATTGGACATGACTCAAACTAAATTGTATAAAAAAAATTTGGATGATAAAGTGTTGACTATTAGCATTTGTCAAAGGTCTTTTGAAAAGTGTATACCTTGGTATGTTTGAACTAACAAGGAAAGAGTCACATGTTGTTGCAAAACTCATGTTCAATTTCGCTACCATTATGATGTATTTCGATATATACGTGTTACCATGCATAGTAATGGAATGTTCCAAGAATGTGGTATAAATATACCACTTGAAACTATCAAGGAGTTTATTTCAAGTTTGTTTTGCAACCCACTAAATGAACAAAATTTTCTTTTCAATGCATGTGTTTCTGGTGTATGTGATATATGTGGCAATCTTGCATTGTTGGATGAATGTTTGCATGAAAATCTTTCAAATGATTTTGGACAACAATTAATTGATGTTAAAAGATTTAAAACTATTGAGTATCCACTGAAGGATGGAAAGGTTGAAAACAATGCGATCTAATCACTGAAAAAGTTAGTGTTCATGCATTTATGAATGAATTCAAGAGTAACATCATACCTAAATATGTTAAACACACTCAAAATGCTAGATGGCTTGATGGTCAGTTTTTAATATGTAAGGATACATTTCCTGTTGGTAGTATACTTTCAGTTGTTGACTTTGCAGAGAACTACACACTTGCACCACAAGATGAGATACAATCATAATACTACAATTCAGTGCAGGTATCAATTTTTGTCCATATTGTCTATAGGCATGCACCAGATAGTACACAAGAGGATCACAAAATTTTGAGAGAGTACCATTTCTATATGAGTGATAATAAATTACACTCATCTGAGTTTGTCCAGTTTTGCTTCAAGACCTTTTTTCAGAATTTGAGGGAGAGAGAAATTCAAATGACACAACATCTAATATGGTCTAATAATTGCATAGGGCAATTCAAGAATGCTAGAATGTTTTATTGGTTGAGTAGGATTCATAAAAAAACTAATATCGAACACATTTGGAGTTTTTTTGAGGCTGGACACGGGAAAGGAGAACATGACGGTGCTAGTGCATGTGTTAAGAGAGCCCTTTGTAGAGAGCAACTCAAATTCAAGAAAAGGCTAAATTTAAAAATGCAAGTGCAATTGTGGATTGGTGTAGTGCAAATTTATCCACAGGATCAAGTCAGAACTCTACAATTAGACATTTCTTCTGGTTAGTTAAAGAGGAGAATATCCTTCCAAGATATGATTGTGATACAATATATGGGTCAGCTAGATGGCATTCATTTAAGAGTTCTAATTCTAACACTTGGACTATATGGACTAGAGAGCTTGCATGTTTTTGTCAATTTTGTGTTGCAGGTGAATGGGAAGAATGCGAGAATGCGGAATGGGTCAAAGAATGGCAACACAAATCCTTAACACCTACTGAGACACAATATGAAGATGTTAGAAGAAATGAAGACCTCGATCATGCATTTGCATCAGAAGATTATGATCGTGTTTGGGACCTCATACAACCTGGTAATTTAATTCAATTTATTGTTTATAACTTTAAATTATATATTTTTATGTATTGTCATATAATTTATGATTACATATTTGAATTATAAATTCTAACAAGTTTTATTTCTACACATTGTACTTATATTTGTTTTATAGGACATGTGTATGCTATTGTTGCACCTGAGGATAATGATGAGCAGGTTGAGTATTGACTAGCTAGATGTGTAGAACCTAAGAAAAAGTTGATATGTGATCAAGTAGATGATGATGGTTTTCAGTATCCAGTTGGGTCTGTTGTGGTGGTTGGTACATGGCTATGCAAATACTTAACAAGAAGGAATGGCTTACCAGCTTATGAAGACTACCAATCAGAAAAGAAGATAATACACTATTCTCATTTGGTGGTGGCAACAAACATCAAATTAGAAAGATACAAAGGTAGACCTGCTAATAAGGTATTGTGGACACTTTCAGTAGAAGAGCATGAGGCAAACATAGACGCATTGCAGAAGAGAGAGGATGCAGATGGTACATTAGGTTGAATCAAATTTATATGCATGTAAGATAGAATTATGTCTTAAATATGACCTGACTCTATATTTATCATTGTATGACAAATCTATATTTGGTTAGCCTTAATTCCATCAATCTATTAGATTCCTCTATGAGATTCATTTATAATTAATAATCCTTTTATATAATCATGAAAATCATGATTCCTCTATGAGATTCATTTATAATTAATAAGTCGATACTTGTGTGAACTCTTTTAAATATTTAATCACGATAATTGTTTTTCTTTGTCCCTTTAACATTGTATTTGTCTACATTTGATACAATTTTGTTTTCATAAACAATATTGTATTAGTTATCTTATTCTTAATGTTATTTTGTGCACATTGAATTATAAACTGTTGCACTATAATAACAAGTCTTGAAATAATAATTTAATAAGGAAATGACATTAAAACAAGTCCAAATAACATAATAACAAAACAATGTATCACATATATAATCACTAGAGTGCGCCAAATCACATAACATGACCTGATATCATAATAGCAAGGAAATGACATAATAAAAAGCCCTATATATAATCACATAACACATAACAACAAGTCCTATATATAATCACATAATAACAAGTCCTGGGATAACATAACAAGTGTCATCATAAAAAGTCCACAATACAATAAAATGACATGATCTAAAATATACAATCTAAGAACTCGCGTGCATCTCATCTGCAGTCCTCTTCACTCCATGTGAAGGTGGCTAAGATGAATCATCCTGCTGCATGTGGTCCTGAGATGCACCATCCTGTGTCTGTGCATTATTAAAAGATTTTACATGAGAAGAAGTTACGTGCATAATTCACTTATAAAATAATTAAATACTAAAAAAATTTAAATAAATTACTATACGACTGTGCTTGACAATGCCCTCACTGATACGTGGAGGTCCACTATCATGAAGAAGAAAAGTGGTCGTAGCCAATTCCTGCAAAAGAAAACATTGTATATCAATTTTGATAATCCATATAAAAGCCAGGTACACAGTATAAACAAATTAGAAATTATTTTTGTAATCATCGTGCCTCAAATGATAATGTCGATGGTTGCATCTGGCTCAACCCCATAGCCGTACCAATATTGGTAGTGGTGTGGACCTGAACAATATATATAAAGCATGAATCAAACTTGTATATATACATAAATTATAAAGTGTGTATATATATATATATATATATACACTACAAGATTATCACAGAAAAGCATACATGTGATGCAGGGAAAGTAATTGATGGTTGAAGGCGTACATGTGATGCGCCATCAAACGATCCAGAAGCCTACAATTGCAAAAAATAACGAACATGAATCAAAGTTGTACTTAAATTAGTAAGCATGTAAACACTTCAAATTAATGGATGAAAAACATACTAGTGGTATGTGAGGCTGAGCCTCAGTGGTCCATGGGTCACCTGAAGAAGTACCCACCTCAGTGCTACATGAAGTACCCTACAAAATTGAAAAAACATATCATATGTAAATCATTACATTAAAAAAATTATTATTTATTTTAAATGTACATATCAATACAATCTATCTAGATGAAAGTGCATACCGTAAATGGGGCACCAACATCTCTGGGTATTGAGGTAACATGTTGTTTGTTCCTCAATGATGTGGTGTGATCCATCTCAGAAAAAATTGACTCATGTTATGGTTCATATGTGTATATATAAGGAATTTAATATTGCACTGTAAATTATACAAATAAATTTGTACCTCTCTAGGCTGATCATCATCTGCCCACAGGAGATCAACATATGAAGAGACGACATCAGCATGTGTAGCCTCCTTGGCATCATTATAACCACCATGGGCGGCATCAGCATCATCAAAATCATCATCTCCTCCAGGGGTAGCCTCACTATGTGGACCCCTACATACATCCCCACATCTCGTGCAAACATGTGCTAAGCAGGGGGTAGCCCTCACCTCCCGCAACTATTGTACCAAATTGCCCGATAGGACACTCAATGAACCTAGAGCAGAATCCACTGCTCGATGATGGGAAGGTGCTAGAACAACTAGTGATGGAAGAAGAACCAATGGATCATCGCGCACATGGTTTATAACCCTGTCGCTCAATTTTGCTCCTGGCCTATCCTGGGGCATGCCTCTCCCAACCCCCTGAAAAGATCTAATATCAAAGTAATTGGGTTTTTTTCCCAATTCAAATTCTGCCCATAATTTCTTCAAAAAATACATTGGGACCTCATGATTGGAGTGTGGTGGATGGTCAAAGACCATCCACCACCTCTCCCAAAAGTGGCTAGCAATGCCCGAGTGCCTACACAATCGAATAGAGATCCGTGGCTTCTTCGGATCTATCACTTCACTCATCTTAGGGTTCACAAAATATTTTTTCAAATCTATTTTTGTTATTTTTAAATCATTAACCTGTTTGTATGTGAGGCCATCTGTGTAAAATGCATGCAATCCTTCACGCCAGCTACTATAGCTATCTAACTAGCTATCTAATGCCTACACAGACTGTACAATGCCTTGCATACTATCTGCAAGGCGTAACAATTGAGGGGGTGGATGAGGCTCACGCCTAATAGTGTGAATATCTCTAATCAGAGCATCAATATTTGTCCTAATTGTCTGTCACAACTGCTCTGGTGGAGGTGGAGGTGGAGGGGGTGGAGGTGGAGGTGGTACTATACCTAATAGCTCATCTATCTCAAACTCATCCATCATGTGAAAATAATCTGCATATATATACAAACATGAAAATTTACAATTACAATTACAAACTTGAAAATTTACAATTACAATTACAAACATGAAAATTTACAAACTTGAAAATTTACAATTACAATTACAAACATTAAATTTTCGATTACTTTAATAGGATTTTATATAGATTGTTACAAACAGAGATTAATCAAAAATTTATAAAAGACATTTAAGGGAAGAATTATTAGGATTATGATCTTTTTAGTAGAGCATCATAGGTTTCTCTATTCATCCTTTTGTGGTAAAATTACAAACATGAGGAGGCATCATAGGTTTCTCTATTCATCCTTTTGTGGTAAAATTAGAAAGGGATAACTATGATTCTTTTGTAAAATGGTATCTTCATAAGTTTTAGGTGGTTTAATCATTTTCCTTTTATGTATGGAGTCATACCTAAACTAGAAAAACTAGAAAATATATAATCTTGGTGTAACATCATTGACCATGTAGGAGTGATTTGATCTAGTATCAAGATCATGATTCTATGTGTATTGCATTGGATATTGATTTCCCCCACACACTTTGGAATAGACTTTAGGAGATCCATACCCTTCCCTTTGTAGATGAAGATCCATACCCTTCCCTTTGGAATGGATATTGTTTCATTCCCTTTGTAGATGAAGATCACATACCCTTCGATGGTGATACTTAAGAGGAAATTCATTATATCATATTAAATAATTTATTTACTTAAGATCAGCTTTTATTTACATATTAAATAATTTTCAAAATGTATTTTAATTATGTACATCAATTATATCAATTAGAATAAACATTTGGTAATGAAATACAAGCAATTATCATAAAAAATTTAGAATCAATTCATTCTAAATGTAAAATGATACATACACATATAAATATATAATTAGTTTTTTAATTTAATATATACTTGGCAAAATAAATTTATATAGACATGTAATTTTTTAAGTAATTTAGTGGGGTTTATAATGAAACCTATCCAAGAAAATTTGTCATATATTAGAATACATAACTCGTCTACCCTATATAGACACCACCCTCAACTCTCCCTTCTTGTTGGTTCTTATTTTACTATTTCAATTAATTCTTTCACATAATATAATACATTCACTTCCAACACACACTCTACTATTTTCATGTGCTTTCACATAATATAATACATTCACTTCCAACACACACTCTACTATTTTCATGTGCTTTCACATAATATAATACATTCACTTCCAACACACACTCTACTATAATACATTCACTTCCAACACACACTCTACTAATATTGCTACAATAAGATTGCAATACCTCAAACTCTTGATGTACACCTTCTATTTATACTTTCTTGCTTTCCATTTGAGGCAAGTAGGTCACTAAGTCCAATCCTTTCAAGAAATCGACAAACATTTCTTAGACATGAGATGGATTATAAACATCATAGGTAGTTGGGAGCTTATTCATAATTCTTAGTAACATGTGATGGATTATAAACATGATACTTCACAATTGATAATAATTCTATTTCATCTAAAATAATTACATATTCCCACCATTGTGCAAACTATGCACTAAAGAATTACAAGGTGATTATTGCCTAGTGATAGATATTGGTATAACAAATTACATTTTATTACAAATTGGTATAAGATAAACCAAATAATTATAACATACACTTTCATGGCCTACCCTTATATTGACATGTATGAAAACATAATGATGTAGTGATTGTATTAGTTGATATCCACTTGTAGCCTAGACAATTCCTACACTATCTACAATGACCCATTTCTAATCATAGCCAATCCTCTTGATCATGCAAAAAAATGGGCCACCATGCCCTATACATGAGGTCTTGATTAATAGTTGTTATCATTAAGACCAACACTAACACTACCCTCAACGGTCTTCCACCATACTTGTATAGGCCTTAGTTCAATACTCTAACCAATATATTTTTGACACATTATGACACAATGATGGTGCATAATCTTGAGAGGTCACCTAAACACAATGACATGGATAAAATTCAGGGGCTCCTCAACATTTCCCTCACTATATTCTATGCCCCTCTAATGCCAATCCCTTTTACTCATTTGCATTCTTCATTCTTGATGTGGATTTGGCCATGTGCGTATGATTGTGCCATTTACATTTTGAATGTAAATCTTTTAGTTTTACTTTGATCTTATTCTAGATGCTTCATTTGTTGCATTGTATGCCCCTGAGTGTTTATTGTTTGCTTAGTTTGATATATGTTTTGTGATTGCTTTGGACCCATGATGTGTTGGATCGCCTTATGGTGATTTGTAATTTTGTAGTTACATTGAGATGAATGATGATCTATTATACCTTTGCTGATTATGATAGACTGAAAACCAAAAAAAAAAAAATTTAACTCTAAAAGCTCCAATCAAAAACTAAATATATGTTCCATTTGATACAACACTGCTAGGAAAAACATTGATCACTAAGCACCATTTAATTTAGGGTTTAGGGTTAATTTAGGGTTAATCAACCAAGATAGTCAAATTTCTCCTGGGACTTGTTCGTTTTTTTCTATTTAAGGTTTAGTGTTTGTTTTTCTATTCAGGGTTTATTATCTGCTTTTTTTGTCTAATGTTTATTGTTCATTTTTCTATTCAAGGTTTATTGTCTGTTTTTTGCGTCTAATGTTTATTCATTTTTCTGTTCAGGGTTTATTGTCTATTTTTTGCATCTAATGTTTACTGTTCATTTACATTTTTGTTTTTTTCCTACAGTTTAAATACTATTCATGATTATTTTTTTTCCTATGGTTTTTACTATTCATGTTTTTTGCAATATTTGAAAACTGAAAACTATTTTAAACATGAAATAAAAGACGATTTTCAAACTTTAAAACATAAAAATTAAAAAATATCAATACATTAACATTTTTTTTATGAAAAACAATAAAAATAAATAAAATAGAATATAAAAAATAAAGCTAAATACCTAGAAGGAGGTAAAAATGGTCTAGGGGGTCAGCTGAGGTGAAGAAAATGGGTACTCATGCTCCTTAGAAACGCCTGCCCATTTTTCAAACAGTAAAAAATATGGTAAAATGGTTAAAATAAATAAATAAATACATTTCAAAAACGGACGCCCGTTCTCTTCAAATTGGGTGCCCGATTTCAAATAAACGGGCGTCCGTTTAGCTTCAAGCACCCGTTGCTAAATGGACGCCTATTTTATTTTGGCTCGGGTACCCGAAGCTAAATGGGTGCCCGATTTGTACAAATCGGGCACCCATTTCTAGCGGGCTCATTTCCCAACCCGTGGACTTCCACAGGATTGGGACCCAACTCTGTACGTTTACCCTATAGTTCAGGCATAACTAAGATGGTTACAATCAAGAAACCCTAACCATAACCAAGGTTGGGTTATAAAATATCTGGGAGAGGAGAAGATCAAATTGATAGATTTGATAGCGTGTTAGAAAAGCCTCCAAAAAATGTCCCTCGACCTAGAAATGAGCAAATCCACCCCTCGATGAAGTAATCCTTGTCAATAAGCATGGTTGACCACACTCAAAAGGACAAAAATATTTGTATCGCATTGAAGAAGCATGGGTGGTGTCTGAAATAAGCTTGTAGAGTCCAATCTAGAGTAAAGATGAGCAAATCTGGTGATTGCATTGAAATCGAGTCCAAAATCAGGCGCTGACTAAGCAAAGAACGTCCTTGACCATCGGGTCGACAACCACCCTCCTGTAGAGCATTCAAAACTCAATGGCCACCGCAAATTCAAATGTCCACCACCGATCTGAGAGATTCACATGAAGATGGACATGTGAGACCTCTCCACATAGGCATCTAGAAGGCCCAATCTGTGATTAAAACAGGGTCATCGAATCAAGCCTTTATGAAGATCCAATGATCGTAGATGTCCAACGTGGCACCCTGGGTCCACGCTTCCCTAGTTGTGTTTGACCACTGAGCTGCTATGATTTCCTATCCCACGACATATTTGTGGGTCTATTTTACTCCGCGGGATAAGCCTTTGCTTGTATACCTTCTATTTCTTTATCTTAGGGGCCACATAGTGTTCTTCCTATTTGATGTGGGATAAAGGTCCCTTTGATTCTTCTTGTTGTCTATACAGGATAAGCCTTCTTGGTATTTCCATGTTTCTTTATCCCGCATGTAATACCTTAAAAATGGTCATCTAAACCATGAGCCCCTGATCTTGACAATGTCACCAAGGTCCTAACCAAAGGCAATTAAATAAATCTTGAGCACACAATTAATTCCTAAAATCATCAAATGTCACATGGCAAATTAATAACTCAATATTAATTAAATATTTATTTAATTAATTAATCATTCCAAGTAAATAATTTTAAACAATTATCTTATTTATTTTAATTAAATATCCTAGCATATTTAATTAAATAAATCAAATTACCATAAATCTTCAAAAAAGGAAACAAATCAAGAAAGAGGAATTAATTCAATTAAATAAATCAATTATGAGCACAAATCTTCAAAAATGGAAATAAATCAAAAAAAGAATTAATTGACAAAAAAGAATTAAAATTTGAGAAAAGAAATCAATTGGAAACAATCTTGAAAATATAAATTAAAAATTGATAGATAGCAATTAAAACAATTAAATATTAAAATTGAATGAAATAGATAATAAATCAGTTTTTCCTGATTTTATCTTAATTTTAGTTCAATTTCCTTTAAAACTGAGAAAATCATCCAATCACATCAATTTACCTGGATTGTGCTTCCTCTTGGAAAATCTTGACCGCTCATCATCAGTTGATCTTAGCCATTGGTTTCTTTCTGAATTTTCTATAAATTCAGGCTCATCTCTCATTCAAAGAGAGGCTGGAGAATACATTGTTATTATATTGTTTTTGCTCTAGACTCATTGATATATTGCATATTAATTGTTTCATATTGATTAAATCATTTAGCTTAATACTCCAAAAATCTTGTTAGATTAATATTGCATACATCTAGCATTCATCATGCTCATATAGATTAAATCCTTCGTCTTGATGTTGTCTAGTCACTGGTATTGTTGATAATCTGAGAGCAATCTTATACTCACATCTTTTAGAAGGCAATGGGTCGATTTGTTATGGTTTTATTATTCATTGATTATTGATTTACTAACCATGCATGTAATGACTTAATTGAAGTGTTGTGTGTTGTAGATACAGATCCAGGGCCACTTTTTATTCTTAACTATATCATCTGCAGGTATGGTATACCTTCATCAATTATAATAGACAATGGAGGACAGTTTAAGAACAAAGATCTAGATGAACTTTGTGAGAAGTTTAAAATCAAACAACATTGATCCTCAGTATATTACCCTCAAGGTAATGAACAAGTAGAGGCATCTAACAAAAATCTATTGACTATCTTGAACAGAACAGTGAACAAATCTAGGAAGAATTGGCATCTGTAGCTCAATCCTGCACTGTGGGCTTATAGAACAAGTATCAGAACACCTATTGGGGCTACACCTTTTTCTTTGGTGTATGGGTCCGAAGCAGTATTACCCATTGAAGTAGAAATACCATCTCTAAGAGTTTCCTTGCAAGGTCTTGTTACTAATGAAGACTACAAAATATCTAGATTGCAAGAGCTTGAATTGCTGGATGAGCGTCGGCAAGTGGCGTTTGATCATCTCAGAGTGTATCAAAAGAGAATGTCTAGAGGATATAATAAGAAAGTTCAACACTGAGAATTTCAGGTTGGTGACTTAGTTCTCAGAGAGAATCCTAAAAATCAACAGTTTCGAGATAACAAAGGGAAGTTTGAACCCAATTGGCTGGGTCTCTATATCGTCACTGCAACTTTCGGCTCTGGTGCCTATCAACTCTCAACATCAGAAGGAGAATAGCTCTGTGAACCAATTAACACCATCCATCTGAAGAAATTCTTCACCTAGATATTCTCTGTTCCAGCAGCTTTTACAGCGGAAAATGTCCTGAAGAAATCCTAAAAATCAGAAAATGTCCTGAAGAAATCCTAAAAATCAAAAAATGTCCTGAAGAAATCCTAAAAATAAAAAAATGTCCTGAAGAAATCCTAAAAATCAGAAAATGTCCTGAAGAAATCCTAAAAATTAGAAAATGTCTTGAAGAAATCATAAAAATTAGAAAATGTCCTGAAGAAATCCTAAAAACCAGAAAAAGTCCTTAAAAAAAGAAAAAAAAAAAATGAAAAGCAGAAAAAAAAAAAAAAAAAAAAAAGGAAAAAGAGAGAGAAAATGCCTTGGTGAAAACTTGGTAAACAAGCACCTTGGTAAAAAAATAAAAAAAAATGAATCTCTGCCAAGCAGGTGAAAACTTGGTAAATAGGCGCCTCTTGTACTCAAGCGCTCCATCTATCAATGCAACGTTGGCATTCTCGCTTTCCTGCACATTTTCTTTCGCTTGTACATATTTCAGTCACTTTTGTGACATCCTGGTTCATTGGAACCTTCATGGCTTGAAACTAATCAATGTCCTAGTCTTAGGTAATCAACCAAGCACATTACATGTCCTAAGTAGTGTCAACCAAGTCAACCTTATGTCAATGAAACCTGGTCGTCCACTCCGAGTCAGTCACCTATCTCCTAACTACTAAAGAGTTTTATCACTGAGTTAACAAGCAAAACAACAAAACTGAAAACAATCACTAAACAGTTTGAGCTATGCATGAAAATTTTCTTTGTGTGCTGCCTTTTATATTGGTTTTCGATTATTATCCCTTTGAGTAACTCAAGGAAGTCTATCTTGACTAAGAGGAGCAAGGATTGGGGGCATAATATTTTCTTGTTTGCTGCTTGAAGGAATGATCCCAATGATCTAGAAACATCTAAATTAGATGGGTGTTTGTGCTAAGAGCCTTCACATCAAGGTGAAATTGTCACACATACCTCGACTCCACTTATTTGAATGCTACAGGGAGGTTCCCATCATTTATTTGTTTGTGTTGAGGAAATTTCTTTATTGTGCAATTTGGGTCCATGCGTAATTTGTCCAAGGATATGAACGAGAAAAAAAGGGTCATTGCGAACAAGATAATTAATATTGCACATGAAAAAAAATGAACTCTATTCTGCCTGCTATAATTGTAAAACACTCAATGATGACAATTAAGCTTTTCAAAGTCCAGTGAATAGGTTTAGGTTGCATCTCATCTTGCATTTCATTCTTCATTTTGTGAATTTGGAGTGATTTCGATATAGTAACTGTATATGGTGAAAATAGATAACAACAATGATAATATTGAAAGACTAAATGAATTCAACCACAAAACCCTAGACTAACAACAACAAAGATCCACCATAACATATGAAGATTACCTAAGACAATGCAAATCAAATGAAATCACAAAGATTATACCATCACATGTCCAATAGGGTTTGGATCTCCATTCTTCCTATCTCTATTGATCTTGCTTGATATATTTACTCTCAGATTTTATGTGCACAAGAGCTCAACAAAGAATGGAATGTGGTTGCAAGTAGGATCGCTTATGTTCAAAAGCATAGTGTAGTCAAGTAGTCAACAACGGGGGGGTTTGATAATGAAGGAAGCATCTCTTTATATAGAAGACACTATATGAAATGGAGGGATAAGATTGAGAGGTGTAAAAGGAGGTCGGCTATGATTAGAGGGTAGGTAAAAGAAATAATAAAATAATGAAAGGGGTAGGTAGTGTATGAATTAAGAGATGAATGACATGTGTCATAGGTAGAAAAGGCTAATGAATTAATTAAATAAATAAAGATTTATTTAATTAATAGAGGAAGTGGGATAATTAAATAAATAAGATATTTATTTAATTTAGGAAAAGGATAATTTAAATAAATAAATGTATTTATTTAAATGAGAAATAAGGCTAGAAGAGGATAAATGAATTAATTAAATAAATAAAGATTTATTTAATTAATAGAAAAATTAAGCTTAGATAATTAAATAAATAAAATATTTATTTAATTAGACATGACAATTTTAGGTGTCTACATTTTGCCCCTCTTTGAGACAATGCGGCTTGTTGCGTTGTTTCAAAGAAGATAATATGAACTGATACAAAGTTGCCCCAAGATGGGAATGATATGCCCCCTCGAGAGATTGGATGAAAAAATGTCTGAAAGATCATAGACAATCTCTCAATAAGAAAGAAAAGCTAGAATGGACTGACCGGATAGAGTGACAGAGTCATGGGATAATGATGACTGACTCAGGAAACGAGGGCTAGGGCAGTCTATAAGATAGACCATGAGGGAAAGACATCCTCATTGTCATGTACACATCCAAGAGATCAGAGTGCAGAGCGAGATAGAGTAGCAGCAGTCAGTAGTGATGGCAATGGTTCACAGATTCGATCACGTTCACCGATTTCAGAGGCTAGCAGATGCAGGAGAGCCAGTATGTAGATAAAAAGTAGCATTTTGTGATGAACAGTGAATGCCACTAGGACCGATATGATTTATTTGCTTGACTGTAGGAGTATTTTCCTATGTTGGAGTCATGGGAGAGATTCCCATCGACTCAAAGGTTGCGACCTAAGTTGATAGTCGAGGACCAAGCTACGATTAAAGTTATGGGATTGAGACATATTCTGTATGTGCCTAAGTTTCGGGTGAACATGGGTTTGCTGACTGCACTGGCTGAGAGATGGTACTCAGAGACTTGCACTTTTTATTTTCCGATGGGGGAGATGACAGTCACCCTGGAGGATGTCTACAGGATTCTACGGATACCGATCAATGGGGAGCTGATTCCATATGATCGAGACGGGGACAGGGATGCCCTGAGATGAGTGTTCCAGGATCTGGCATTGGAAATGAGGGTTGGACATGTTGCTTGGGCTACCATGGCAGTGATAGGGTTAGTGCTACTAGTGGTATTGGGAGGAGTGATCAGTGGGTTCTTGTGTCTGGATAGAGTGACACGAGGGTTGGCTGTGGGCTGGGGAGGTGCACTAGAGACATTAGTTACTCAGCACACCAGATATGCCTGGGGACCATGCATGTTGGCACATTTATATTATGAGCTACATCAGTTTGTGTACCACAGATCAGTGGGATTGGGCTATGGAGTGACATTGCTCCAGGTGTGGGCATATGAGCATCTACCAGTGACACGACCGATACACTTCAGGGGCAGGGGCCATGGATGCAATTTTGTGCGTTTATATGATATGATCACCTCGCAGCCACAGATTGGTAGATTGGAGTACTAGCAGCGGGCTATAAATGAGATTGATATGGTTATATGGAGGCCATACCTGGGATGTGAGCAGTGAGAGGATGATGCAGTAGAGATACCCTACACCTTCCAGAGCAGGTATTTGATTGGGCAGATGCCCTATGTATTGGAGAGGTATCTAGTGGACAGAGTGGGTAGACAGTTTGGTAGGATCCAGCGAATGCCACGGGGTTCAAGCATGTACGCGTGGATGGTCAGGGATTAGGCACACTTTGGGCCTTTGCTATCATATGATCAGGCTATTACACAACTAGTGGAGATGATGCCCTTACCTTGGGATATATGGCCAAAGATCGAGGATGCCAGCATGGATGTAGAGTACATAGTGTATTGGGCCAAGCATCCATTCCCATGCCTAATAGATCCAAGAGAGCCGCTAGACGGAGATGGTGGTGGGGATGGTGATGATGATGGAGATGATGGGGGTAGAGGCCGACAGAGGAGGTGAGGTGTAGTTGGAGAGAGGAAGGTGGCGCCGTGGAGGGAGGGTGGAGAGGACAGACAAGCTCAGATTGTGAGGGGTCATGGTGGATTGCTGCTATAGGTACCAGCAGCATAGGGTCCCAGATAGGTGTAGGGACAGGGACAGAGATAGGTACAGGTACAACCATTGGTACAAGCACAAGCATAGGTACAGGCACCCGTACAAAGGGATCCATAGGGGGAGGCACAGGGGGAGGCATGGGGGGCTAAGGCGGAGGAGGATGAGCTGGTTGAGCTAAGGGAGATCTGCCAGGGACAGGCAGATGAGATCTAGGAGCTGGAGAGGGAGAGGGATAGACTTAGGAGGTGACTCAGAGATACTGAGTGGGAGCAAGACTAGGCCATTCAGTGCTACACTAAGGCTGAGACAGCATTGAGGGCTAGGAGGTAGGCGACAGAGGACACAGGGGCTGGATATGCCTATGTTCTATGGGCAGGGGAGGAGATAGGTTACTGGCATGACCTATACTATGGGGCAGTGCCACTAGATCAACGGGTAAGGAGCTTCCCTAGACCATCGTAGATAGCGATAGCTACAGGAGGGAGCCAGAGGAGACAGGCATCTAACGGTGGGGTTATGGGTCCTCCACCACCACCAGATAGAGGGGATAGGAGGGATGATCTTGAGGCAGGTCCTTCCAGGGCTTAGATTCTATCAAGGCTAGGCAGCTCTAAGGGAGGGAGTTCATCATAGCCGTAGAGGGCTTCTTATGTATTAGTATTGTACCATTTTGTATGATGGTGTAGACACCTACCGATGATTGTAGCCATATGATTTTGACATCATTATATCATGACACTTTATATATATATATATATATATATATGAGATGATTCATCTTTGTGGCAGCTATATGCATGTGTACTTATGTGATGAGATGCTCTTATGTTGTATGTTTCTATATGATGCTTATGTTATGGATGCAAATATGTATATGATGCCATGCAATATTTTTGTTCTTTTATGTTTTATATATTACGCTAATGCAAAATGCTAATGAATATGATAATGCAAGTGATTATTTACATGATGAGAATGTAAAATGTGCTAATATGTGTTGCGTGTAGGATGTGATGCAATTGTGATATCTATATGTGTGTATGAAATGCTAATATGTGGTAATGCAGGTGCAACTACATGAAATGCAGATATTTTTTTGGTGTGTCATTATACTCAGTCATGTGATAGCAAGCTACACAGACTCAAGAAGGATGATGGAAGTCAATGAAGAAAGGGGGATGAAAGATAGAAGATATGAAAGTGAAAGGGCTTCTTGTATGTTATCCTCACTGAGCTTTATTATGGCAAAATAGGTTATGAAAATTGAGGCATATATTTGACCCAGAAAGTCATTGTACCTGTTTGCATGGAGATAAGACAGTCACAAACAAGGAATGCCCCAGTTCACACTAGACTCATAGTGTCCTCATATCCTTGGACAAGTCATATCATTACTAAAAGACAATCCATAGACAACAAATACAAATAGGTGATGATACCCCATCCTCGCCTTTCTAGTCAAAGACATCCTGGAGATAGAATCTCTAGTCAGAGACATCCTGGAAAAGCTAAAAGACATGTCACTAGAAAGAAAAAATCAAACACCAACATCCACTATAGTCCTCAAGGTTAGTGTCTTTTGTCACTTGAATAAGTCTTATTTGATTGTGGTCACAATGTTTACTTTCACAGAAAGGATAGATAGCACTGAACCATATGTTGTCTGAGTCTGTTGAAAGATTTGATTTGTTGAAGCCCATTGTTGCTGCTGTGTCTCATCTAAAACTGACTGAATCCATGAAACCGATACTTTATTGCGGAGAAAACTGAACTTTATTGCAGCTTGGTGATGCAAAATGCTGCTTTATTGCGGATTGTGTGCGGATAGACTGAAGAAAATTGGAAGAAACTATACTCCTCGAAACATGTGATGTTCTTAGTTCCACATCCATCACTAGACATAGGATTTGCCTTAGCCACAGAGAGGAGTTGATTTATTATGGAGGGAAAGGGGTGATAAGGAAGGTTATTATGAATGGCTAACCAATCTTAGGTAGATCAACAACAAGCCATGATGGGAATGGGTAAGTTTATTATGGATGGATAGGTTGTGAGTGTGTGCAAAGTGAGAGGATGAAATTGAATCCTGAAGGAGGGAGGAGCAATGTCTCTACGTATGGCGCTGGTGACCCAGTTTTCACCATGGTACTTGCCCAGGGCACCACCAAAGTGGTTTTCACCATTGGACAAAATTATTTCTCTTTACTTTTTTCAATTTTTTCAATGTTTTTGTGTCACAAGGCACCTATTTGCCAGGTTTTCACCAAGTAACGATTTTTTATTTTGTATGATTTTTTATTTTTTTTGATCATTTTTTATTTTTATTTTTTTTGTATTTTTGAATTAGGATATTCCAAAGAGCTATGTGTAGAACCTGTGAAGGTGTGTGGACACTTGTGCGTTAAGCCCAAAGTGCAGGATTAAGTTAGATATGCTAATTACGACCAGCATCGTCAACTTTCTTTTTTAAGATTTTGAGGATTGTTTTATTAGATGCCTCAACTTGACCATTACCTTGGGGGTAATATGGTGTGGAGAAATGATGGGAAATATGGAAGTGATCACAAAGTTCACGAACATCCTAATTTTTGAAGGGATGCCCGTTATCGGTGATAATAGAAATAGGAATATTGTATCGACAAATGATATAGTTGAGAATGAACGTAACAATCTATTTTCCAGTGACTTGCATGAGAGGCACGACTTCGATCCATTTTGTGAAATACTCTGTGGCAGGGATAATGAATTTATGACCATTGGAAGAAGGAGGGTGAATCTTGCCTATGAGATCGAGTCCCCACTGACAAAAAGGCCAAGGAGTTGCAATTGGTTGAAGTTCTTGTGCTGGCACATGAATGAGGTCTCCATGAAGTTGACATTGCTTACATTTCTTGACAAACTGATATGAGTCTTTTTCCATATTGGGCCAATAATATCTAGTCCTAATGAGTTTCTTGGCTAAGGTAGGACCACTAGAATGTGGACCACATATCCCTTCATGTACGTCACGTAACGCAATCTGAGCTTCGTCACTTTCCAAACATCTAAGAAGAGTGCCATCTAGACCTCGACAGTAGAGGACATCAGCTAAAATGATGTATCGAGAAGATTGGTGAATGAAAGTGCGAAAATGGTTATTGGATAGATCAGGAGGTAGGGTATTGTCATGAAGGTATGTGAAAATGAAACCATATAACTGGGACTCGGGACTGACAACACATATCATCTTAGTAGGAGTGATTTCATACAAAGGAACCAAAAGGTTATCCACCAAGAACTCATAGCGGGTCTCATTCGGAGGTAGATCGATCAATGAAGCAATTGTAGCCATGGCATCTGTAGCTTGATTTTGCTCTCTTGGTATCTGCTCAAAGTCTATTTTTGTGAAATGTTGTTTCAGGTCATCTACCATTCTCATCCTTTGTTTGGTAATCATCAATTGCTTGACGGATTACAAGTTGAGAGTCCCCAAAAACATGAAGTTCTTGGATCTTCCACTGAACATCAATCCGTAATCCTGTTGTTAATGCCTCATATTCCACTATGTTATTAGTGCAAGGAAATGATAAGCGGTATGATTTTGGTATAGAATCCCCTTGAGGAGTTATAAAGAGGATGCCAGCTCCTGCCCCATGCTATGTGTGTGAGCCATCAAAGTATAATTGCCATGGTTTTGCATGTGACACTATTAAAATGGATTCATCTAGAAATTCTGAAATTAGAGGAACATCATCTATCATGGGAGCATCTGCTAATTGATCTATGATGGCTTGTCCTTTTATTTCTTTTCTATCCACATACTCGATGTCAAATTCACTTAGGATCATTACCCATTTGGCTAGTCGCCCAGTAAGTGTTGCTTTATTGAGAAGGTATTTCAATGGATCGATCCTTGCAACCAACTTAGTCTTATGAGTTAGCATGTAATGTTGTAATTTTTGTGAAGCAAAGACCATAGCGAGACATGCACGCTCAATTGGTGTGTAGTTTAGCTCATATCCTACCAATGTGCGACTAATATAGTACACTACCTTTTCTTTGCCTTCAGCATCTTGTTGTGCTAAGAATGCCCCCAGTGTTGTTGAAGTAGCTGATATGTATAGTAACAAGGGCTGATTTGGAATTGGTGGCATCAAAACTGGTGGATTCAGAAGATAATCTTTAGGTATCTGGAAAGCCTGTTGACAGTTATCATCCCATTTGAATTTGATGTTTTTATGTAGCAAGTGCTGAAAGGGATTACATTTATCTACAAGTTGTGCTATGAATCTTCGTATGGACTGGAGTCTCCCTTGTAAAGATTGAAGTTGACTGATGTTTCATGGTGGTTGCATCTCTAGGATGGCTTTGACTTTTGCTTGATCGGCTTCAATTCCTCTTTTTGATACAATGAATCCTAGGAGCTTCCCGAAGGTTACTCCAAAGACACATTTCTTGGGGTTTAATCTTACTTTGTATTTTTCCAACCGATCAAAGACAACTGAAAGTATGTCCAAATGTGTATTTCTATCTATTGATTTTCCCAAGAGGTCATCCACATAATCTTCCATAGTAACATGCATGAGATCATAAAAGATAGTAGTCATGGCTCTTTGATATGTAGCGCCTGCATTTTTTAGCCTGAAGGGCATGACATTCCAGCAGAAGGTTCCCCAAGGACAAGTAAATGTCATTTTGTGTTGATCCTCAGATGCAATCTTTATTTGATTATAACCAGAGAATCCATCCATCAAAGATAACATCGCATGACATGCTGTGAGATCAACAATCAATTCAATATTTGGTAATGAAAAATCATCCTTAGGACAAGCTTTGTTGATCTCTCTGAAATCTGTACATATTCTAATACTACGATCTGGTTTACTGATAGGCACTAAGTTGGAGATCCATTCAGGATAATCAATTAGGCGTATAAATCCGACATCCAATAATTTCTCAAGTTCTGCTTTGACTAGTAATGCCACTTGTGGATGCATCTTTCTTAATTTCTGTTTCACTGGTTTTGCCCCCGGTTTAACTGTCAAATGATGCATTACCAAATCTAGATCCAATCCAGGCATATCAGAATATGACCATGCAAAGTTGATTTGTCGTTCTTTGAAGAAACTTATGAATTTTGACCTTTCTGACTCCGTCAAAGATTGGGCTAGGAATATGTTGTGTGGAACCTCTTCCATACCAATATTTGTTTTGATAGTCTCCTCTACCAACATGGATGACTTTTCCTCATATGATGCTGGGAGAATGTCGAGCCTTCCATCTTTGGGTGCCTTAGAGAGGTTTTCACCCTTAGATACGTCCTTTATTTTTACTTTTTTTGGGTCAGACAACGCCACAGTGCGGTTTTCGCCATGAGACCCTTGGTTATTTTTTATTTTTATATTTTTGTGACTAGAAGGCTCGACACCGTCACCGAAATATGCCACTCTATTGAGTTCTATAATGTATCCCGCTTTATGGTCCCCAGGGGGAAGATCATCTCGTATGCCAAGATAGTCAATAAAAGCTTCATCATTTTGGAATTTGTCAAACTGTGCAAGTCCTTCATGATCCTAGTCAATAAGTTGGTGGTGAATGAGTTGAAGGCCTTTAATGTCTTCAAAGTTAGCGAGGCTAAGAGTGAAGATGCAGTTATATTCAGGTATGTCGAGGTATTTATCGAGGTCATCATTGGCACTCTCCTCATTAGTCTCGATCATGAATGAATCCAAATTATCATCACTAGTAGCACATTCTGGGGTAGGTGTTCTCATTCTATGTGATTTCGACCTAGAACCTAGAGACAAGGACTGTGTGGAATCCTCAAGGGTTGTTTCTTGACCAACTTTGAATTTTTAATAGAATTCCTCTTCTTTTGTGGGTTCATCTGACTCTCTGAATGTCTCAGTGAGCTCGTAGTCACTGGAGGATTTATTTGAACCCCATTCCCAATCATTGGAGTCTGTGGAATAGAGAGTTTCTTGTTGAATTTTGGCATCTTTGATTTGTAATACTTCTTCTGTCATTTGAGTGTGGACCTTGGAAGTCATGAAACCAAGTCCCTTCAAGTGTTCCTTTTTGAATGTCAATTCAGGTTGTAAAGGTTCAATGATGCCTTCCTTTCTTAACCCAAGAGGACTTTTGCCATCATACCCAAATTTTTGTAGAATCTTGAACCCTTTGCCATACTTCTCACATTGTATACTAATGTGATCTTGTGTATCATTTTCAAGGTCTTTGTAAAGAATTTTGTATAAGCCTTCCTCTTCCAATTCACCCCATCTTTGAAAGATAGTAGGGTCCCATTTGAGTATAATGATAGTTACCTGCTTATTAGGATGTGGTCTTCCATATTCTTTTGGTGAACTCATGACTTGTTGTAAATACATGGTCTGATTCAAAGTGTATTGTCTTGGAATTTTCCCTTAAGTTCACCTTGTTTTGATGTCAAAGGTTTTAATGACTTAGGATCAATGTATGCATAAGAAGGAACAGCTTCGCGATTACTGGGAATGATGGTCTCAGTTTTTGGTCTCAAGTTATTGCAATATATGAATGGATTAGGATCACCATTAACTATTATTTCAACTCCATTTCAAGGAAACTTAATGCATTGGTGATATGTAGATGGGACTACCCTCATTTCATGAATCCAAGGATGTCCTAGCAATATGTTGTATGTGAGATCAAGATCAAGTACTTGACAAACCACATCCTTTGTAACTGGCCCAACTCTGAGAGGTAAGGTGACTGTGCCCTTGGATGAATGCTCTTCATCATCATATGCTTTGATAGTAATTTTGTTTGTAGAATTCATAGCTTTGTCAGAGTATCCCAATTGTTTAATAGTGCTCAATGTACAAATGTTTAGACCTGCTCCTCCATCTATCAAGACTCGTTTGATTCTATGTTTGTGTATGAAGGCTTCAATGTGTAATGGTGCATTATGTGGCTGACTTATGAAGGCATCATTGGCTTCTATGAATGTAAGGGAGTGTGGAATGGAAAGGTATCCCACCATGGCTTGAAACTAGTCCATGTTCAAATCAGTAGGAACAACAGTTTCTCTCAAGATTTTGTCAAGAATGGATTTATGTGCGGGGGATATGCGTAGGAGCTCAAGAATGGAGATGAGCACGGGTGTCTTCCCTAACTGTTCTACAAGGTCATACTCAGGTTTGGTTGATGAAGAAGTGGTATTCTTAGCTAGAGCACCTTGCAAAGTAAATTTACCTCGATGAGTTGTAACATTACATTCAAAGGTAGGTTCGGAAGAAGATCCAATGCCTTTTAGGACAATATTGGGTCTTTGGGTAGAATTCTCTAGGTTTTTGTCCTTGATGATAATGGTAGAGACGTAATTGTCCATCAAGATGTGATTGATAGTTGAATCATAGTTGTAGGATGCTCTGGTATAGTTGGTCTGGTCATCTGTGGCTGCAGCTTTTCCCTTGTCATGCTTTGGGAATGGTTCCTTAAACATCTCATGTTCTTGATTGGATGAGTGTCCTTCAATCTCAATGTCACCTCTATCAATGAGATCTTGTATGATGTTCTTCAGTCGATGGAAATTTCTTGTTTTATGTCCCTTTCTTATATGGAATTCACATTATTCATCATCATTCCACCAATTTGGTTTCATCTTTGGCTCATATGGCAGAAAATCTGGAATTGTGATTACTTTGTTTGCCACTAGCTTCTTGAAAACTAACTCTAGTGGTTCTCCCAATGGAGTGTACTTCCTTCATGATCTAGAAGTTGTTTGAGTATTCACTTGATTGTTTGTAGAGCTTGATCCTAAAAAAATGAATTTGGGTCACACTGTATTGGCATCCACAACACCATCATTGACTGTGTTCTTGTTTTTGTTCCAAAATCTTGGCTTATCTTTTCCTTTAAAGTCATCTTTGTTTTCCTTGAATATCTTAATGACTCCTTGTTCTATTAGGACCTTTTTTGTCGCTAATCCTTTTTCAATGACATCCTTGAAGGTGGACAAACAAGCTTTTCGTAGATCATAGCCAATGTCTTTATTAACATTCTGAGTGAACATCTCTACCATTTGTTTTTGTGGAATTTCACAAGAGCATCTGCTGGCTAGATTTCTCCATCTTTGTAAAAATGATGCAAAAGACTCTCCCTCTTTTGCTTGGTGTTGCACAAAGTAGTGACTGATATGTCTATCTCTATGTTGTATGATAAATGTTGAATAAATGCCTCTACTAAGTCACCCCATGACTTAATACCAGGTGGAAGTTGGGAGAACCATTCCATAGCTTGATCACCTAAGCTTTGTGGGAATAATCTCATCAAATATGTCTCTTCTGCTGCTACCTCAATGCAGGCTATGAAAAACTATCTTATATGTGACTTAGGATCCCCTTTTCCTCTATACTTATCAAATTTAGGCATCACAAAGTGTGTAGGAAAAGGAGGCATTGGAATGCTCTTGTCAAATGGATAAGGAAATATGTCTCTCATTATGTATGTTGGTTTTGGTGTATTTATGTCCTCCATTTTCTTTTGTAAGTCCCTGATTTGTTGTTCCAAATTGCTCTTAGGTGGAGATTGACTTCTTGGACCATACCCCATGCTTGAGGCACCAATTGGAGGAGGAGCATGTTGCATATATGGATGATATTGATCATACACATGTTCATATGGAGGAGGTCTATAATGGTGCTGTGTATATGGACCACTTGGTATAGATTCATGTTGAGGAATGAAATATCTGCTTTGTCCATGTATACCATACTCTACAGGCATGTCATGTTCTAATGTGTTGCCCCCAAATTTGACACGGGGTTTCCTTATGTCCAAATTTTGAGCATGCCTTTGAATATCCAATTGCTTTGGTGGTTGATCCTTAGCATTGATATGTGATTGAGCATATTTCTCTGCATAAGACTTCCATAATGGTTTGCGAAGGTGAGTATCATATGTTTGACCATGTGGATATGAGACCTCTGGTTTTTGAAACAAAGATGATGGTGATTTAGGCACCAGATGTGGTCTTCTATTGCCTCCACTATTAGGCCTCCTTTGATCCATGTTGGAGTGAGATTGTTGCAAAGGTTTATGTTCCATTATTTGAGACATGTCAAAATCATGAGGTATCTTGGCTCCACTTTGTGCCATCATTTGTAAGAAGTATTGTCTATCCCTCATTATTTCCTCAACCAATCGATTGAAACGAGGATCCATAATGGATTCTTCCACATATGTTGAATGTACTGAAAAGTTGTCCATATCATCATTGTGTATATCATTGTTGTTTGTAGTGTCCATGTTCTCAACATTTGGAATGTTTCTATAGGCATCCATGTCAGGTAATGTAGTATGATCAGAATTGAAAAAGATATCATTGTCATACTCATAAGAACTCATGCTTGCAGACTCTTGAGCCTCTTTAGTTTCTCTCCTAGATTTTTGAAGATGGGTTTCAACCATGAACTGGATATTGACCGAGATGTTTGAGACTAGATGAAAATGGAAAGAGTATGGAAGACTAAGAGTTGGATGGAATGTACATGAATCTTAAGGTTTACTTGCAATGACCAAAGTGTAAGACCAAGTATGTATGTAGTAGAGTAGGTGTGGCTTCCAAAGAGATGATAGTTTCTCTTGATGAGGTAAGTTGACCTTGACTCTAAGTAAGACCAAATGAGACCCAAAGGTGATAGACCTTGATGAGGGACCACTTAGCAAAATGTTGTTGTATCTAGTGTGTTGACAAAGTATGATGAGGACAAGCAAGTGACCTTTTGACTCAAGTTTAGACAAGTGTGAATGTAGTGTAAGGTGTAAAGCAATGATGGACTTTGTAGGACCCAAAGATAGGTTGAATGCTAGATGAAAACCCAAAGAGAAATAACCTAGGAAGCTCAAGAATTCTGAAACTAACTGTGTTTGTTTGTTAGACTATAAAAGTTTTTCAATTCTAAACACAGACGCGATTTACTGACACAGACAAGGTTCTATTTAACACAGACGCGTTTCTAAGATTTTGGTAAATGCAATGTTGATTCTGGAAACACAGATGCGTTTCTGCCCTTCATAGATGCAGTTATACGACACAGACGCATTTCTGCAAATTTTGTACAATTTTTTCGAATCTATGAAGTTGTTTTTGTTGTGACCAAATCTTACTGTTTGACTATTTTTTTGTGACAAGAGGACACAATGTTGATGAGGACTCAATGTTTGCAATTGTCTAGACTCAAAAATATGACTCAAAGGAAGTGTGATGTTTGATGTAAAATTGTTTTGCATACACTTGAAGACACAAAAGACATAATGTTTTGTTGTTTGGTCTTGAATGTTTGATTGTTCAAAATAAGTCAAGCACAATTATTATGGCTAGCCAAGACAATAGTTGTTGAGCCCACATGAGGTTTTACCCCCGAGGCTATGCTATTTAGAGTAGATACTTAGATGCTTGACCTCACTGGCTCCACCCTCAGCACTCACTTCTCGAGTCAACCAAGCATTAGTCCCCATGAAAACTCCCCATGGTGAACTTTGTATCTCTACTAAGAACCATATGTGTGTGGGCTGCTACCAGAGGTCCAACCTCCTGCCCCAACAACTAGAAGGATTTGGGCTTCTAAAATAAAAAGGTGCTAGTAAGGGCATCCGCTCGTGTGGCCATACATGTGGCACTTTCAACACTATAAATACAGAAGGCTCCTAGCCGGTAGGGGTTACGCCCTACAACTGATCAAATAAATTTGATCAAATGGGTTTATGGGGAGACATAATGTCGGTATGAACTAATCAGCACATGTTATCCATAGTTTTCACCATGAATATAGTTGTTTATAGTGGTTCGGAAGAGGTGGGTTTTCCTCGGTACCACTTGGGTCATTCTCTTCTCACTAGTAGTCCTAATGACCACATGGGAAGACAGGCCCTCTAAAGATTAAACAAAAAAGAGCCTATTGCTCAAGACACAGAAGACAATGATTCAATTTTACTGCACCAATTGAAGTGTTTGCTAGTCTATGAAAATCAGGCACACAATAAAAATCCAAAAACCCTTGGCAAGGACCTGCAACAAAGATTTATTAGTAGTTTGGATTATTTCAAATGATCACCCCTTCCTGCACACAAGTTAGGTAAATTTTAGATCCAAAAGACTTTGTGAAAATAGGGGCCTTCAACAAAACGATTTTGCTTTCAAGACAAGCTGCACCAATTTTGTTAGCTAGATTTGCAAATGTTAGCTCAAAATAATCTAGATCTAAAAAAAAAAATGGAATGACTAAAAAAAACCAAATCAATAAAACTCCAAAAAAATTAAATCAATGGACACAGACGCGGTTACCCCAAACACAAACATGGCTCTCTGACACAAACATGCTTCTATGAAACACAGACATGATTTCAGAACGCAGACATGGCTTTTGGACACAGACGCGTCTAAAAACACTACAGACGTGACTAAGGAACACAGACGCGATTTTCAGAATCTGCAAAAAATAAAATATTGTCGAGGATGTAGACATGATCCAAGATGTCACAAACATGGTAGAAAACCAAAAACGTGATCTGAAAGTACGCAGACACGAAAATATCAAAATGTCAGATCTGTAACTTCAAAATACAATATCTGCAACAAGGATGTTAAATGCAAAAGGGACAAGGGTCCCACCAGGCATGCCAAAATGTATATGGTGAAAATGGATAACAACAATGATAATATTGAAAGACTAAATGAATTCAACTACAAAACCCTAGACTAACAACAACAAAGATCCACCATAACATATGAAGATTACCTAAGACAATGCAAATCAAATGAAATCACAAAGATTATACCATCACATGTCCAATAGGGTTTGGATCTCCATTCTTCCTATCTCCATTGATCTTGCTTGATATATTTGCTCTCAGATTTTATGTGCACAAGAACTCAACAAAAAATAGAATGTGGTTGCAAGTAGGATCGCTTATGTTCAAAAGCGTAGTGTAGTCAAGTAGTCAACAACAGGGGGGTTTGATAATGAAGGAAGCATCTCCTTATATAGAAGACACTATATGAAATGGAGGGATAAGATTGAGAGGTGTAAAAGGAGGTCGGCTATGATTAGAGGGTAGGTAAAAGAAATAATAAAATAATGAAAGGGGTAGGTAGTGTATGAATTAAGAGATGAATGACATGTGTCATAGGTAGAAAAGGCTAATGAATTAACTAAATAAATAAAGATTTATTTAATTAATAGAGGAAGTAGGATAATTAAATAAATAAGATATTTATTTAATTTAGGAAAAGGATAATTTAAATAAATAAATGTATTTATTTAAATGAGAAGTAAGGCTAGAAGAGGATAAATGAATTAATTAAATAAATAAAGATTTATTTAATTAATAGAAAAATTAAGCTTAGATAATTAAATAAATAAAATATTTATTTAATTAGACATGACAATTTTAGGTGTCTACAGTAACAATGCTTCCTCTTTGTCTGCTGAATGACAGTTAGAGCATCATCATTTCTTCGCTAAGTGGTCTCTTTTCATCATTTCTCTAATTGAGTACTTGTGTTTTGAGATGTTTAGCTGCATACATAAGCATATTATATAGATTCATACATTCACTATCATTCATTTGCATTCATCTTATTGCATTACTCATTCTCATTACTCATTCACATTCATTTATTTGCATATGAAAAGAAAGAAAAATAGACACCAATACTCATTCACATACATTCATGCTGAAAAGAAATGCATACATATAGAATAAAGCATATAGAACAACATCTCATAATCCATCAACACAAGTACAATGAAATCAAATCACAAGCTTGTAAATCAGTTGTCCTGAGTCCATTTTCGAGATCGAAATTGAAAATCGAGATCATTTTGCTAGTCAATTTCAAATTTTGGACCATTTAGCACTTTTCATCAAATGCTCTTTCTTTAACTTTGCGCTCAATTTCTCACAAATCAACATTGAATCTCAATTTAATTTCTACAATCAACTTTGCACTCAATTTCTTATCAACCAATGCAAAATTTTAAAAAATTCCTCTGAATCAATTTGTGCTCAAACAACTTATCATCGCTAAAAAATTGCCTATCATCATGTACCCTCGCTATCTTTCGATTTCGCTCCCGAGGGGGCATACTCGTGACCTTATGACCTCACATCTTCAAATGTCGAGGAAAATTTTTAAATCTTCATCGAAAGTCGAGCTAAATATTTTTCAACTAAAGAAAATCAAATAAGACCTCATCGGTAGGGGCATTTCAAATTCATCACTTTATATCAAGTCGAGATCTCTCAATCATCTAAATCAAATCAATCTCTAGGGGCATATCAGTTTCATCGCTTCATATCAAGCTGATATTTGTCTTTTATCTGAATCAATCTTTTTACGTTAATCAGTTCCATCACTTTTCATCAAGCTGATTTTTCATTTAAACTCAATCAAGGGTTTAAAGAGTATCTTTGATCATGCTAAATCTAAACAGGTGTTACGTTTTATTCATTTCTTGATCAAGCTGAATAGTTTATCTTCATCGTATCTTGATCAATCAAGTTCAAGATTGATTTTTTATCATCACTCACTGTATCTAAGTTCAATCAAGTTCTAGATCAGTAAGATCCACTTCTTGATCAATCAAGTTCAAGTTTGGTATCTTTTGTTTTCTATCATTCCCAAGTTCAATCAAGTTCTGGAACGGGATCACATTAATCAGACTTTATTCAGCTTTGTCACTTCGAATCAAACTAAATAGCTCACTTTTTTTATGTAGTTCGTGATCAATCAAGTTCAGAACTGACATCTCCTAGACATCAACTATTCTTTGAACCAACGCGCTGCTCGCACATTAATTCATAGAGGGGCAAATGTAATACCCTAAAAATGGTCATCTAAACCATGAGCCCCTGATCTCGACAACGTCACCAAGATCCTAACCAAAGGCAATTAAATAAATCTTGAGCACACAATTAATTCCTAAAATCATCAAATGTCACATGGTAAATTAATAACTCAATATTAATTAAATATTTATTTAATTAATTAATCATTCCAAGTAAATCATTTTAAACAATTATCTTATTTATTTTAATTAAATATCCTAGCATATTTAATTAAATAAATCAAATTGCCATAAATCTTCAAAAAAGGAAACAAATCAAGAAAGAGGAATTAATTCAATTAAATAAATCAATTATGAGCACAAATCTTCAAAAATGGAAGTAAATCAAAAAAGGAATTAATTGACAAAAAAGAATTAAAATTTGAGAAAAGAAATCAATTGGAAACAATCTTGAAAAAACAAATTAAAAATTGATAGATAGCAATTAAAATAATTAAATATTAAAATTGAATGAAATAGATAATAAATCAGTTTTTTCCTAATTTTATCTTAGTTTTAGTTCAATTTCCTTTAAATTAGTTTTTTCTTGATTTAATCTTAATTTTAGTTCAATTTCCTTTAAAACTGAGAAAATCATCCAATCACATCAATTTACCTGGATTGTGCTTCCTCTTGGAAAATCTTGACCGCTCATCATCAATTGATCTTAGCCGTTGGTTTCTTTCTGAATTTTCTATAAATTCAGGCTCATCTCTCATTCAAAGAGAGGCTAGAGAATACATTGTTATTATACTATTTTTTCTCTAGACTCATTGACATATTGCATATTAATTGTTTCATATTGATTAAATCATTTAGCTTAATATTGCAAAAATCTTGTTAGATTAATATTGTATACATCTAGCATTCATCATTCTCATATAGATTAAATCCTTCGTCTTGATGTTGTCTAGTCACTGGTATTGCAGATAATCTAAGAGCAATCTTATACTCGCATCTTTTAGAAGGCAATGGGTTGATTTGTTATGGTTTTATTATTCATTGATTATTGATTTACTAAGCATGGATGTAATGACTTAATTGAAGTGTTGTGCTTATAGATATAAGTCCACTTTTCACACACACAGCGCGCACTATGAGGACACTCTCATTATCCTTGCAGGATAAGGCTTTCCTATATTGACTTTGTCTTTCCTTATCCTACGGCCATTGGAGATATTCTTTTCATCCCCATGGGATAAGCCTTCGCTACATTTTGCTCTATTCTTACGCGAAGGATAAGGAAATCCATATTTATTCCCCTTCACTTTCTTACCCCACACCCTTCAGCTACACCTTGCTTACCCTTGCGGGATAATCCTTTCATTTGTATCCTTCAACCATCCTTATCTCACGTTGTTCCTTCTTCTTTGTTCTTGTTCCTTTATGTGCTTAAAACCTTGGGTTCTTGTCGCCACACGGGATAAGCACTTTCTTCTTGTTACCTCCTTGTCTTCTTATCCCATGGCCTTGGTGATGCTTCTCTTTGGAATGTGGGGCAACATTTCTTCTTAATCTTATCTCGTGTTGTTAGGAAACTGCATGATGATGTTAACAGGATAACACCTGCTCACACATCCATATGATTTTCTTATCTCGCACAATAGAGTTATTGGGGCCAACACTTAAGTGAATAATTCAAGCACATGGGACTCATAATGGATAAAGTGATCATGTGATGGGGCCTTTGTCTTCCTTATCCTACGACATCATTTGTGCCCTCATTCTACTCTACGGGATAATGGTTTTCTTCTTTCCTTTGGACAATTCCTTATCCTGTGCAGTCTTTGTTACATCTGTTTTAATCCACAAGATAAGGGAAAATCCCACCCACCTTTGAATTTTCTTATCCTATGAGAAACTATTTCTACCATTTTGATGCAGGATCACCCTTCCAAGCTCTCCCTCTTTCTTGTTTAGTTGATGTTATGCTTCTTTTGAAGCCTTTTGTATATAAAATAATGAGCCATGTGCTCATAGGTCCTAGTTAGGGTCCTAGTTGAGGTCTCAAGGGTTATAGGTCAAGATTGAGGATTTCTTGGAAATTGAGGGTATGTGTGCCTTGGAGGTGTTTAGGGGTCCTTTATAGCATGGTGGTGTCCTTAGGTTGGCCCAATGTGGGTCTAGGAGTCAAGAAAAACAACATTGGGAAAGTTGCTCAAAAGTTGAAAAAGTTGCATGACAACTTTTAAAAGTTGTCAAGCAACTTTTCCACCAGGAGGCCAAAATCCTTAGGTTGGCATGGACAACCCTAAATTTGGCACACCAACAGAGGTATGGGTAGTATAAGATGTTACAAACCCTAAGTTAAAGGGTTGGATGTCAAAGATTGTACGGCTCAAGAAAACTGAATTGACTATGACTATTTTGTTGGTTACCAGTCAGTTTGAATGAAGCTACCGAGCAAGTTAATGGATTGATTTGAGTGCAAAAATATGTGGAGTGACTTCTAAGGTGTAAATAATGTCATTGTGAGAAATTAGATTAGGTTTTTATTTTCCGGTTGAGTGTGTTTGTAAATAGTTTGCAAATTGTATTGTCACTGTCCAGTTTGGACTAGTTTGTGCAAATGAAGTCATAACTCCATTCCCCATTGTGGAATCACCATGAAACCATGGGGAATGAAAGTGAAGACCCTATACTATATTACCATGCAAGAAGGGCCCTTGAAAATTTAGTGAGGCCAAACAAAGACCCACTCCTAGGCAAGACTAGACAGTGCCCGGCTAGGAGAGGTCAAGTTGCAGAGGTCTTGGAGAGCAAGGTTGATCAGAGGAGAGTGCATCCTTTGGAGGAGGTGCAGAGGAGTGAGTGAAGCACCAATGGTGTGAAGTAGGAGCCTCCACCAATCCAAACAAGGTGGCTAAAACTCAAAACATTCACTGTGACCCAGACAGACCCTGAAAACCCTCACAAAACCCTTGAAAACCTCAAAATTCACCCAAGGCACTATACCGCCACTTAGGGGCCCAAAACTAGAGAAATACTTGAACCCTTACCAAATTAATGGTAGTCCATTTTGGGAGTTTGGTTAGTTTTTACATAACTTGTGAGAGGAATCCCTAAAGGACCAAGTAGGAGGCCTAATTGGTCCTAATCCTTGTAGCCCTATTTGAAGGCAAAAATACAAAATAGTGAAATCGGTAAGGGGTTGGAACCTTGAAACCTCTTGGGGGCACATGTATGGGTGGAAAAACCATGAAGTTGACCTGATATAACCTTTCTAAGACCTTGGAATGTGTAGAAAAAGCCTAGCCCTTATTAGCCATAGTAAGGGGTTTTGAGTCTCATGAGTAGATGAGACCTTAGGAGAAGCATTGCAACTCATTGGTGGGTGGATTGGGAAAGGTCAGGGGATTCCTCAAGAAAAGAAAGTCCTAGAGACCCTACAGTGTGAGGAGAACACTAAGTGATCCAAGGGAAGGATCCAAGAGCATAGACTAGGGTAGTCTATCCCAAGCACCAACCCATCAGATTGGTATTAGAGCAAGTTAAAGACTTGGAGGACTATGTATGTCTCTATATACTGGTGAATCAGTAGGGGAGAGAAAAATGGTCACTAATGTAGAGCTAGCTAGAGAGGTAGAAGAGAAGAAGGAGAAGAATAGACTCCTTAAAGAAGCTATGAGTGAGATAAGGGATAAACTGTAGGAAGTGGTGGATCAGAGGACACAAGGACCTTGGGATGTAGACACCAAGGGTAAAGGCAAGAAGACTATGGACATAGATGACTTAATACCTGAACCAGATCCCTTGTTCAATGAAGAACCTTTTGTAAAGGCTATTAAGGCTTTGAACACAAAAGCTTTTGAAGGATTGCCACATTTCAATGGAAGAATGGACATAGACACTGTTATGGAATGGATTGAGGGCATGGAAAACCACTTTGAGTGTGAAGGAGTGACAGAGGCTCAAAAGGTTAAAGTTGCCAAATCAAGATTAAGGGGAGCAGCTTTGACATGGTGGAAGTACCTGCAAGAAGAAAGAGTTAGTATGGGAAAGCTACCTATTGCAAATTGGAAGGCCATGGTGAGTAAGATTAAAGAGAACTACTTACTAGAGGACTATGAATTTCAACTTCATAAGAAGAGACAAGGATTGAAGCAGAACGATCTTGATGTCACCTCCTACACAGAAGAATTTCAAAAGCTATGTCTTAGGAAAAAAGTCCAAGAAGATGAATCTATTAAGGTGGCTTCCAAGGTAGAAGAGAGGAACAAAAGGAAAGGAGACTCTAATAATAGGGGTAGAGGCAGGGGTAGAGAGAAAATGAACCATCGAGGTGGTTACCAAAGTAAGTCAAATGAGTAGAGGAACCAAGGAGAAGCCAAGTTGACTGAACATGGCAATGAAACCAATCTTAGAGGTGCACAAGGTGGTCCAAGTAGGGGTAGAGGTACTGGCAGAGGTAACTCCTACTTTGCAACAATGAAATGCTACAATTGTGGATAGTTAGGACACCTGGCTTATAGATGTCCTGACAAGCCTACCTCATTAAATAGTGGGAAGAGGGTTGCTTATGCACATGAAGGCTCTTCAAGCAAAAAGACACCTAAGGTGGACCATATTGAATCAGAGAGTGGAGAAAATCTAATGTTCAATAGGGTCTTGATAAGACAGCCAGTCAAGAGTGATCCTAAGCATAGGAGAGCATCGTTTAGGGTGAGATGCAAGATACTTGGTAAAGTGTGCAAGGTGATAGTTGATTCAGGGTCAACTGATAACATAATATTAGAAGAGGCAATTAGGAAGTTGAAACTCACAAGAATACCCCACACTAGCCCTTACAAGGTGACATGGTTGAACCATGAGCAGAGTGTGCTAGTCAATGAACAGACTTGGGTAGAGTTTTCTATTGGAGGATACAAGGATAAGATACTTTGTGATGTGTTACCTATGGATGCTTGTCACTTATTTCTAGGAAGACCCTGACAATTTGATAGGAAGGTGATCTATGATGGAGAGGAGAACTCCATTTCTTTTAAGAAGGATAGCAAGACCTTCAAGATTCAGTCTTTGACAGAGAATGAAGAGGGAACTCCAAGAACACCTAGTGTTTTATTGGCTACCGGTAAAGAGTTCTTAAACTTGCTACATGAGGAGGAGCTAGTGAAGTGTGCCATCTTTGTGAAGCCAAAGGAGGAAGAAGACAAGTTGCAGGTAGAAGTACCTAAGGAGGTGAAGCACATGTTGCAAGAATGTAAGGACATAGTGAGTGATGGAACACCTACAACACTCCCACCAAGAAGGTCTATAAGCCATCAAATAGACTTTGTTCTCAGTGCATCCTTACCTAACAAGGTTGAATATAATCTCACACCTAATTAGAATAAGGAGGTGGCAAGGCAAGTGCAGGAGTTATTGGAACAAGGACTGATTAAGAAAAGCATCAGCCCATGTACAGTCCCAGTAGTGCTAGCATCAAAGAAGGGAGGCAAGTGGAGACTTTGCACTGATTCAAGGGCAATCAATAGGATCACCATAAGGTATAGGTTCCCTATTCCTAGAATAGAGGATCTAATGGACTATTTAGGAGGGGCTATGTATTTTACCAAGCTAGACCTTAAAAGTGGTTATCACCAGATAAGAATTAAGGTGGGTGATGAGTGGAAGACTGCTTTCAAGACCACAGAAGGGTTGTATGAATGGCTTGTGATGCCATTTGGAATCACCAATGCTTCGAGAACCTTCATGAGGTTGATGAATGAGGTGTTAAAAGACTTCACAGGTAGATTTGTGGTGGTGTACCTAGATGACATTCTCATCTATAGCAAAACCAAAGAGGAACACCTTGAGCATTTAAGGTTAGTCTTAGAGAGGTTACATGAGGAGAAGTTATCCATCAACCTAGAGAAGTGTGACTTCTTGAAACAAGAGCTGGTATACTTAGGATTTGTGGTGTCTAAGGGAACCTTGAAGATGGATCCAAGTAAAGTGGAGGCAATCTTGAATTGGCCTGCACCTAAAATAGGGACTGAAGTTAGGAGTTTCCATGGATTAGCTCAATTCTATAGGAAGTTCATGAGGAACTTCAGTGGCATATGTGCACCAGTCCTTGACACCATTAAAGGAGGCCTTAAGACTAAGTTTAGATGGACTGAGCAGGATGACAAAGCATTTCAAATGTTGAAGCAAGAAGTAGCCACAAAACCTATCCTACTCCTACCTACTTTTGACAAGCTATTCACCTTGGAGTGTGATGCAAGTGGAATTGTAGTAGGGGGTGTATTGAGTCAAGAGGGAAGATCTGTGGCATTTTTCAGTGAGAAGCTCAATAAAGCAAAGAAGAAGTACTCAACCTATGACCTAGAGTTATATGCATTAGTGCAGTCTCTAAAGAAATGGAGGCATTACCTACTCCCAAAAGAATTTATGGTGTTCACAGAAAACTAGGTATTGAGTTACATTAACACTCAAGAGAAACTTAGCAATAGACATCTGAAATGGATGGAATACCTCCAATCCTTCACCTCCACCATCAAGCATAAGAAGGGGCAACTTAATAAGGTGGCATATGCCTTAAGCAGGAAGTTGTTGACAGTTCAAGAACTACAATTGCAGAGCATAGGAATAGAAGTTTTCAAAGACCTCTATGAAGGAGATGAAGACTTCTCATCAGCTTACAAGGTTTGTAAGGAGTTTGAGAGCCATTTCCATGGTGAGTGTTCATATTACACTCTCCAAAATGGTCTCTTGTTCAAGGGTAGTTAGTTCTATGTACCAAGAGGATCCATGAGGGAGAACCTCATCCAAGAGAAACATAATGGTAGTTTGAGTGGACACTTTGGGATTAATAAGACCTTAGACTTAGTACAGAGGTACGACTATTGGCCAAAGTTGCCAAGAGATGTGAAGAGGTATGTAGAACAATGTGGTGTGTGTCAAAGAGCAAAAGGAGGATCAAGCAATGCTGGTCTCTATCAACCATTGCCGGTCCCTAACAGACCTTGGGAATGTATAAGCATGGATTTTGCAGTAGGACTTCCCAAGACTAAAATAGGTATGGACAACATCTATGTGGTAGTAGATAGATTTTCCAAGATGAGTCATTTCATTCCATGTAAGACTACACATGATGCTAGCTATGTTGCACATCTCTTCTTTAAGGAGATTTTTAGGATTCATGGACTCCCTTTAAGCATTGTTTCAGATAGGGACAAAAAGTTCATGGGTCATTTTTTGCAAACATTATGGAGGAGACTAGGAACTAACTTGTCATTTATCTTAGCTTACCATCCACAAACGGATGGTCAAACTGAAGTCATCAACATGGTGTTAGGCAATTTGTTGAGGTGCTTAACTAAGGAGTATGGACAGACATGGGACCTTATCATTCCTCAAGTAGAGTATGCATATAATGACAGTGTGAATAGGACCACTGGTAGAAGTCCTTTTGAGGTTGTGTATGGCAGACATCCAAGGGGAGTATGTGAGTTGAGAGACCTTGGTACCTTAGAGATGAAGAGTGGGCAAGTAGAGGACTTTACTCAAACCATCAAGGAATTCCAAGAGTAGGTTAGGAAGGCCATCCTTGAATCCACTCAAAAATTGAAAGCCAAAGTGGATGAGAAAAGGAGAGAAGTTCAGTTCAAGGTGGGTGACTATGTGATGGTCCATTTGAGCAAAGCTAGGATGCAAAGTGGTAAGCCTACCAAACTACAAATGAAGAGGGTAGGACCTTGTGAAATTTTGGCAAAATATGGTGAGAATGCCTATAAGGTTGATCTTCCTTTAGACTTAGCCATTTCACCAGTCTTCAATGTTGCTGATCTGGTCATGCACAAGGTTGAGGTAGCAAGGTAGATTGAGAACCAAGCCAAGGTACTACAGGACTTGGATGTGAATACCTTACCTCAAGTGAAGAAGGCTATGACAGAGGAGATCTTGGAGTCAAAAGTGAAGAAGTCTACCAAACACCAGGTCTACATGGAGCACTTAGTGAAATGGGTAGGTCAACCAGTATCTGAAGCTACTTGGGTGGAGGAGAGCAAGTTTAAGACACTTGGCATAGACCAAGCTCTCATCTCTTCTTCTATTTCTTATTTGTGTGAAAAGGGGGAGTATGGTACAAGAGAACCCTTCCAAGCTCTCCCTCTTTCCTGTTTAGTTGATGTTATGCTTCTTTTGAAGCCTTTTGTATATAAAATAATGAGCCATGTGCTCATAGGTCCTAGTTAGGGTCCTAGTTGAGGTCTTAAGGGTTATAGGTCAAGATTGAGGATTTCTTGGAAATTGAGGGTATGTGTGCCTTGGAGGTGTTTAGGGGTCCTTTATAGCATGGTGGTTTCCTTAGGTTGGCCCAATGTGGGTCTAGGAGTCAAGAAAAGCAACATTGGGAAAGTTGCTCAAAAGTTGAAAAAGTTGCATGACAACTTTTAAAAGTTGTCAAGCAACTTTTCCACCAGGAGGCCAAAATCCTTAGGTTGGCATGGAAAACCCTAAATTTGGCACACCAACTGAGTATGGGTAGTATAATATGTTACAAACCCTAAGTTAAAGGGTTGGATGTCAGACATTGTATGGCTCAAGAAAACCGAATTGACTATGACTGTTTTGTTGGTTACCAATCAGTTTGAATGAAGCTACCGAGAAAGTTAATGGATTGATTTGCATGAAAAAATGTGTGGAGTGACTTATAAGGTGTAAATAATGTCATTGTGAGCAATTATATTAGGTTTTTATTTGCCGGTCGAGTGTGTTTGTAAATAGTTTGCAAATTGGATTGTCACTATCCAGTTTGGACTGGTTTGTGCAAATGAAGTCATAACTCCATTCTCCATTGTGGAATCACCATGAAAATATGGGGAATGGAAGTGAAGACTATTTACTATAGTCCCATGCAAGCAGGGCCCTTGAAAATTTAAGGAGGCCAAACAAAGACCCACTCCTAGGTGAGACTAGACAGTGCCCAACTAGGAGAGGTCAAGTTGCAGAGGTCTTGGAGAGCAAGGTTGATCAGAGGAGAGTGCATCCTTTGGAGCAGGTGTAGAGGAGTGAGTGAAGAACCAATGGTGTGAAGGAGGAGCCTCCACCAATCCAAACAAGGTGGCTAAAACTCAAAACATTCACTGTGACCCAGGCAGACCCTGGAAACCCTCACAAGATCCTTAAAAACCCCAAAATTTGCCCAAGGCACTGTACGACCACTCAGGGGCCCAAAAATAGAGAAATCCTTGAGCCCTTTCCAAATTAATGGTAGTCCATTTTGGGAGTTTGGGTAGTTTTTGCATCGCTTGTGAGAGGAAGCCCTAAAGGACCGAGTAGGAGGCCTAATTGGTCCTAATCCTTGTAGCCCTATTTGAAGGCAAAAATACAAAATAGTGAAATCGGTAAGGGGTTGGAACCTTGAAACCTCTTGGGGGAACATGTATGGGTGGAAAAACCATGAAGTTGACCTGATATAACCTTGCTAAGACCTTAGAAGGTGTAGAAAAATCCTAGCCCTTATTAGCCATAGTAAGGGGTTTTGAGTCTCATGAGTAGATGAGACCTTAGGAGAAGCATTGCAACTCATTGGTGGGTGGATTGGGAAAGGTTAGGGGATTCCTCAAGAAAAGGAAGTCCTACAGACCCTAGGGTGTGAGGAGAACATCGGGTGATCCAAGGGAAGGATCAAAGAGCATAGACTAGGCTAGTCTATTCCAAGCACCAACCCATCACCTTTTAACCTTGCTAAGGTTGGCACAAAACTTTTAAACTGTAATATTAGATAGGGAGGAAAAATATTTTACCCTAGTTGAAGATATTGATCCAAATGAACATATTTTCTTTTGTGATGTTGATGTTGATAATTTTAGGGTTGACATAAAAGAATTAGTTACAAAGCTAGTTGATCCTCTAAGTGATTAAGTTAAAGTTTCTTCCAATCAAAGGACCTCGAGTTAATATATTTTGATGGTGAATTTTCTAGAGAGGGTTCTAGGGTTGATGTTATTTTTATTGCACCAAATGATTAGACATTCAAGTATTCTAACTTATTCAATTTTCCTATAGTATCAAATAACTTTTTTCACTCATATTTAGTCATTATTTTCTCAATGCACAATTGTTATGTTAGCATTTTTAAGGCACCACAAGACTTAATAATTGTTAGAAGGTATTATTTTTCATAAGGTCTTATCTTATCTTGTGATATTTAATAATTTTTTACTAGTTCATTTAATAATTATCATGTTAGTTGCCTCATACAATATATTTAAGACACATGTCACAATATTGTCTATTTGTATCCCTCTACCACGCCTTTATAAGAAAGGCATTATATGTAAATTTACATAAATTCAAGCATCCATAATCAAGGTAGTTATCTTATCATTTTCTCCATTGTGAAATTTTATTTTGTTTAGTAGTCGATACTAGGATATAGGGAGTTCACAATCAACTCCTACATGGTTTTGGCATGAGATCTACAAGCTCCTTATTGAATCTGAAGATTATTTAGGGTTGATATTTTGTTGGGTGCATTTTGGAGTGAAATGGACCTCACATTTAGTCCATAATCCATATTTTCATATTAAAAACTCCATATTTTGGTGACAAAAAAATTGGCCGTTGTTTAGGGTTTTGGTTTGTTGGTCAACAGATTTGTCCTTCTTAAATACCTTTCAAAAATGACTCTCAAACGCCCAAATTGAAAGACAAAAACAAGAACCAATAGTTGAGTTACTTGCAATTGTGAGTGCAAGTGCTCTCTGAATTTTGATATGAAGGTACAACTCCCTTCGTTGGATTAAAATGTATATTTTCTGAATATGCTTTTAACTGAAAAGCAATAAAGGCAACTAACATCTCTTCATAGCCATGACATAGATGCGAATAGCAGATTTATAATAAAATCAATGAAGATAAGTAAAACATAGTTTAATTATCCACACTCAAGAAAACACCCTTTCCAATGGAATCAAAATGCCTTGGACTTTGATCGAGCCTCTCTCATGCCTCAAAGGATGAGGGGGATTAGAAAATCTAGGCAATGAGCAAACAATCGATTTCTTTCCAAATACAAATTATTTCTGAAATCCAAGTTTCAAAATTAAATGCATATACATAGTTTGATGTAACAGACAAGGCAATGAAAGGTAAATACAAGAGAAACAAAGCTCATTGTAATAAAAAGAAAATATTGACAAATTCACATATCAACAAAATCTTCTTCATTCCATCAATGCCAAAATGTGAGCTCACAGACTCAATTTTTCTAAAAAAAGAAACCATGTAGTCTAGAAAACAATGCTACCCATTCTTTTTTACAACAGAAAGAGAAAGAAAAGAAAAGAAGAACCCCTACTCTTTTCTTTCATTACATATATATAGCTGAGAATTTCAGTTATCAATAACTGGTTCTTGAAAATATTATTAATTAACCTTTTCCTTTATCTTCTATCTTCTTCCGACACCTCTTTTTTATTTTTGCTTCAAATATTTTATCCCCCATTCCTTTCTGAAAAAAACTTGAAGAGAATTTAAATTAAACACATCTAATTATGTGTTGACATGTGGTCATTTCTTTTATATCTCCAGGGTAAATTTATTATCTGGATCTCCATTTCAAAACAAAGTCTCCACCGTGAGCTTCTCATAATAATATTTTTCTCAAAAATTTGTATAGACCCATACTCAGAGATCAATAACTTTTGAACGAGATAATATATGTCCAATCGCTCCAGTGAAGATTTAGAAAACTAGGTTTTATAAAACATATCAAAAATTCAGCCCGATCCAATGGTGCAATTACCGAGACTGGTTTTTTGTCTCAAAAAATTCGTGGTTACAAATTACATTGAAAATTACAAACATTAGACATGCCAATGTTATTGGATTTTAAAAATTTTTGAAATCTTGAACTCACACACTTCGAACCTACTTCTGATGAATCTCTGAACTCTGAATTTGAACTTCTAAAATCAAACCTTGAATCTTGAACCTACGCCCTTGAACGTGCGGGCTTGAACCAAAGAATGTTCAAAGTTCAAGTTCAAAGACCAAAAATTACAATGAACATGAAATTTGAACTTTGAACCTTTTGAAATTTTTGAACCTTTGAACCTTGAACCTATTGAACCTAAGAAGGTTCAAAGTTCAAGTTCAATGATAATTGTTCCTTTGGGCTGCCATAGAAAAAATTGCATAACTTTTTACTTAGGGCTCCATTTCTTATGAAATTTTAAGTGTAGAATAAATGGGCCAAGTAGAGCATAACCCAGAAATAATTTTTGCATAGGAAACATAATACTTGAGATTTAATTGTTTGGGTATATGGGTAACCCAAAAATAAAACAATTAAAATCTCTCAACTGACATGGAGTTTGGCCGTAAAAACTTCAGCATTAAAATATTAACAATAATTGATTTTTAGCTGATTATGAGGCTTTAGGCACGAGAAAAAATATAGGGGTAACATGGTTGAATCTCAATAGATAAAATTTTGTACAATTATATGGAACCCATATAGTGTACGGATCTATATTGTACAATCGAGTAGTACAACTCCTACACAATAGATTAATGATCGATAAAGCATATTCATTTTTCTCCAATGAATAATTTTAATGCTACATCATTATAATACCTTATTTGTGTAATCGTTCATACTCCATCTATAGTACATCAACCTAGTGCAATCATTTAGTATCATTTTCGTTAAAAATATATTTTTGGCCTATTTTATTTTGCCCATGGTTCCTTATACAACTCAATAGATAGTCATAAACTCTCTAGAGGGCTAAATATATCTACAAATAGCTTTTTTAGACTATGAGTGCAAGTGATTCATGTGGAGGTCCAAGCACTTAGTTCCTAGGGTCCAAAATTGGCCCTTTATAGCCTTAATAGGACTTTTTTTCAAATCATCATAACTTTTGATATAAGACGTAGTTTTTTAAAAATAAATATTTTTAGAAAGATGGCTCTATGAATTTTACAGTGGTGTAGGTTATTTCTTCATATTATTCTATTTGATGTCTATTTTTCTATCTTGAATTCTATAGACATCTAAAATTGTCCTATGACTAAATAAATATTCATTATTTATTTAATTAATTCAATCAGCCTCTTTTTTAATTTAAATTAATAATTACTATTTATTTTATCCCATTCTCTTTATTTAATTTTTGTGGCCCTTCTTCTATTAATTAAATAAATACTTTTATTTAATTAATTAATTCATTTACCTTTTTCTCTAAATACCCACTCCTTAATCCTAACTCTCCATTTTAATTTAACCTCTTAATCCTATTCAAGCTTATCTTTTACCTTTCCACCTCTTAATCCCCTTCATTCATCTTTCCCTACCCTTGAATCCAATTGAATCTCTTTCACCTATGTGAGCTTTGCCATTCTTTTAACATCTTAATCTTAGCCTTCCATTTTTAGGATGTTCTCTATAAAAGAGGATGTTTAGCATACTTGGAGCATACTTACATTCAATCAAAATAATTATAGCATACATAATCATATCATCTTTGCATCATAGTTTTATATCATCACAACCACATTCGTTCTTCCTTGAGCTCTTGTACAAGTGCAATAGAAACATGAGAGCAACCATATCAAATACAAGATCATGGAGGATAGAGGAACAATGGAAAAAAACCTACTTTGTGTGAGAATGGTATAATATTGGGGATCTCCATTGATGTTTTGTTAATTTTTTGGTTATTTGCATACATTGTGGATCTCCATTGATGTTTTGTTGAATTTCAATGTAGATCTAGGGTTTTGTGTTTGGAACTATAAGGTTTACAATAAAGGTTCAAATTCAGCATAAACATTTTGGCACGTCTAATGGGACTTGGATCTCTATTGGATCTTATTTTTTTCTTATTTTCCTAACCTTATACTATTATTTTGTGCAAAAAAAATTGGAGACTAGCATTTTGCAGTTACGGTTCAAGACACAAACTTAGGTTTTGGAAAGATTTGATCATATCTCTCAAATGGCTATGAATTTTTGCACATTTATTTTTGTAAGTTGAGGATGGTATATGGATCTCTAAGTCCAAAAATATTATTTTTCTCATCATTTGTAAGCGACTTATAATTTTTTATCATTTTTCATGAAAAAATAGTTCTAAGATCAAATAAAAAAAATTGGATTTTCTCATATTTTTTGGAAAGGTTTCAAAATTATAGAGGGGTTATGTTCTTTGTAGTTTTAATTTTGATGAAAAATGTGTTGGCAACAACAAGGAAGGAAAAATGAGGGGGGGGGAGGGTGAATTAGTTTTCACTAGATTCTTCAAATTAAGCCCAATCTCAAATCTGATCAATTATAGCAAAAAGAAAGATAACAACAATACACATAACACCAATATTTTGATGTGGGAAACCTGGTTAAGAAAAAAACCACAGTGGGAACCTACCCATAATGAGATGATACTCTACAGTAGTATGTGTAAATATTACAATGGGGAATGCACATGCATTCAGGCACACTACCTAGAGCTCACTGCTCAAATTACAATGATCCATAAGGCTACATCACTCAAGGAAGGTTCACTACTTTACAAATATGATCAAACTACAATTTGACAAAGATGAACTGCAAAACTAGAATATGCTAATGCCTGATGATAGTTCTGGTTAAGCTCATTTGTCTTCCCTTCACCAATCTCTACTCAATACACCACACTGAAAGATGAATTCATTTGATCACACATACACCACTCTCTGATAATGTAGACTCAACTACAACATCTCACAAAACCACAAAATTATAATAATATTATACCTATTTATACAAATCATCAACCTTGACTACAAGGTTGGCCACATCGTTAACACCTAATTACAAAATTACATCACACGATACATAAATCAATCACTAGACCAATTTGATGTCATAGAAAACATAGCATGGACCTAAATCAATTTCTCAAACGTGCACCACCATCAGAAATCTTGCCAAGATCAACCACAACATGTTACACCACCAAAAATATCGCATATTACGAAGAATATCACTGAACCCATAAGATCATCAAAAACATGTACAATGATCAATGCGGATCATTAGAACAAATAGGACATGATTAGGAAACTCCAACAAGCATCTTAGAACCATCTGCAATAGCTACACCAACACCACTTATTCAAATCTTCATTGATCAACACATTAACACTCAAGAACACTTAACAACAGCAACTCAAACAAGAAGGATAGCTTGCGGAGAATCAAATCATGAACCATCAAAAATGAAGATACACACAAACATCTCAAACGCTCTCCCAAATCTGCAACACAAGATATGATCATACCAGAGCACAATGAATCAAACACCACAACACTGCAACAGTGAACACTGAAAACTAATCTCCATACCGAAATCCTCAACTCGATCAAGTCATCACATAGCATCATGGAATCAATAAAGAATGAAGTATCTCTAGTTTATTTAGCATCCCAAATAGATAAACCAACCAGATCAACTCACTACAATCATCGGATCACCAAAACATAGGAATATGTTGACATCAATGACAACAATAGATCCTAGCAACAACAATATGCAACAAAATAATTACCAAAAAATTAGATCTTTGGAAATTAAGGTTTTGCAATTATTTGATCATCTTTCCAATAGCTACAAATTTTTGCACCAAAATTTTATTGCAAGTTGGGGATGGTATCAGAAGCTCTTAGTAAAAACCATATTTTTTGGATCATTTTTTAGAGATTTATAATTTTTTTATGATTTTTCATTAAAAAAATTAATTCCAGGAGCAAATCAGTGAATTTTTTGGGTTTTCTTATATTTCTGGAAGTTTCTCAGAATTATAAGGGGGGGTTGTTTTTTATTTTTTTAATTTTCACAAAAAATCATTAGCGAAAAATTAGATCCTTGAAAATTAGGGTTTTTCAATAAATTTGCTCTCTAGGGCTCAAAACAAGAAATTTATTGTAAAATTTTTACATTTTTAAAAATCTCTCATAATTTTAGCAGGGATATCTTCTTTGTATTTTAATTTTTGGAGTCAAAATCATTGCAAAAAAATAAGATCTTGTTAACCAGGTCAAAAAGGAAAAAAAGCAAAATTGTACTTTTATTTTCTTTTTTACATTTCTAGATTTTTGGCTTACCCTTGGTACTAAAAAAATTGGTTCAACTTGCTTTTGTTTGTAGAAGGCCCCTTAAATTATTAATGCTTTTCTTGTAGGAAAGAGGTTATTTTTGCAACTACTAACTTGTGGTTTTACAAGGGTAGCTAGTTGAGTTATTGTGTTTTTCATAGATTAGCTCACATTTGTATTTTGGTTCATTAAAAAGAACCCTTATTTAAAATGTAGTGTGTTCTTGCAAACTTTATTTTGTATAACCCTAAGGTGTTTGTGAAAGTATCATCTCCCCCCACTTTCATAGATCTTGGGTGTAGGATAAATTACTAAACATAGTTTTCTTTTTTAGAGGGCCTACCTATGGAGAAGTGATCACTCCAAGGTGAATGACCCAAATCAGTTTTTTCTTCGAGATGCTATATAAAAGGTTAAGGAAAAATCCAAGGTATAACTAGTGAGTACCTTGCCAATAATTCCAATCTAAAAGGGGAGGTATCCACATTTATGTGAGGCATATAGCACTCCAAGTAGGATTGGTTAAAGCCTTAAGTGGCTTGCTAGGTGTTAGCAAGGCGTTAAGTCCCTGAACAATGACTAGAAACTTTATTTTAGAGGCCCACACTATTGATTGATTTTTTTGGTGTCTTGCTTAGTGCAAAGGTGTAGTATCACACCTTAAATTTACTCACCATATGACTCCCTTGAGATGGGATATAAATCATCGACTTTGCATAAGTTATATGTTGCTTTCTAGGGAGAGGATGATTAGGTCATCTCTTTAGTCCTAGAGGCTCCTACGTGTCCTCTCTTACAAAGATAATATTTCAAGCATCTCTTAAGGATCTACACTTGTGATTTGAAGGAGATTCCAAGTGTGGACTTGAGTTTGTTGTCATTGGTCATTGACCTTAGGCATAGGAAGTGTTGGTGTGTCTTATTTTGTGATAAGACCAGTGAAAATTTGATGTTTGAGGAGCCTAAGCCATATTCTTATTGTTATAAATCACACAATAGCCATTGTGTCTTCTTGTTTGCAGTGTTTTCTTGCCATGGTAATTATCAAACAACTAGATTTGGCAAAACCTTTTGTAAGCTTTCCTAAAAATAGTTCATTAAGAAATCAAATAAATACCCAAAGGGAAACAAGGCCTATGACACAAAGGAAGTACACACCTTTGGGAGAACCAATTGAGTTAAAATTACAAAAGCTCATTGCTAATAAGATTGTTACTTCACCAAAAAAATATCCTTTTGAACCATGGATTAAGCCTTCATGGTGGAATGAAAATGAATATTGTGAATACCATAGAAAAAAAAGGCAGAAGACTATCAATTGTCATAAGCTTAAGAACCTCATTGAAGACCTCATTGGGAAAGGTACAATTGAAGTTGAGGGTCATTCATTCAATGAAGAATATGTGGTGTTTAGGGATCCCTTACCTAAACGATAAAAGAAAATCTCCCAAGATTACTAATGGAAATGCCAATTATGTCAATGTCTCTTACAAGTATACAACTAACAACATTTCTGAGATGGACCATCATGTTTCTACTATAACTATCAAACACAAAACTCCAAAGTATAATGTAACAACCCATCAAGGTAAAGTGACCTTGCAAGGCACTGTGTCCAAACCTGTTTCCTCATCCAATCAATACGACCTTGTTAAAAAACTTGGGAAAACACCAACCCACATATCCATTCTTCAGCTTTACGCATATCCCCTTCACATAAGGATAACCAAGATAAAACTTTCCAAGAAATTTTTTTACCTACTAACCTGAATGTGGATTAGTTTCAAGCCATGATGGGACACTTATCTTTGCCTCATCACCTTACTTTTATCAAAAAAGATGATTCATCCTCCCAACAACCTCATAATGGACCCCTCCATATTTAAAATTTTGTCCATAAACATTGAATAAAGCGAGTCCTAATAGATGGAGGAGAATGTCTTTAAACATTTATGATTTGAAATTAATTCTATAATTGGGATTTTTTGAAGGGGTTGCCAACTCAAAGAAAAATATAACAATCAAAGCCTACAATGATGAAGATTGTTTATCCAAACGAACAATCACCTTACTAATGAGAGTTGATTTAGGAGTACAAGATGTGGTTTTACAAGTCTTAGACCTTGATCTCACCTATAATATTATTTTGCATCATCCTTGGATTTATGATATGTGAATAGTTCCTTCCACATACCATCAATGCATCAAGTTCCCACACAAGAACATAGAAGTTGTCATTCCTGCTGATCCAAATCCATATCTTTATTACCATAACATTTGTCCTAAACCTGAAGCTACAGTACCTATAAATTGAGAATCCAATTCATCTTTATCTTATATTAATCCAACATCATTAAAATCTTTTACTTCCAAGCAACCTAAGATCAAGGCTAAGAACATAGACAAATGAATGGGAGAATATAGCTTACAAGAATCTATGTATCTCAGACAACTTATGGATTCCCCTATGACTTATGGCAAATCACAGTCATCACAACTTGTGTCAATAGTTACTATTGAATGGGATCCCACAACCTTTACAAAATGGGGAGAAATGGAAGATAAAAACCTTTTCAAAATATTATTTAAGGACCCAGAGGAAAAAATAGATCAAGAGAATATAAAGATACTTATTGAAAATTATGGAAAAGGATTCAAATTCCTATAGAAAATGGGATATGATGGTAAAGGTCCTCTTGTCTCGCAGAAACAAGGAATCATAGAACCTCTTCAACCTGAATTCATACCTATGAAACAAAGGACCAAAGGAATAGGTTATGCACTTTTGAGGTTGTGTGGTCCTATTACTAGATCTCAAGCAACATTACAAATAGGTCCATCATGTTCCACTAATGATAATGTACCACGCGAATAACATCGTCCATCTACAAATTCCATTGAATGGGAATGGGGCTTAGATAAGTCATCTAGTGACTATGATCTTTAGGAAACTCTTACAAAGCTTGGTGAGCCTACTTTTGAAGAAAATTTTAGATTTGGACAAACAACAGTCATACCAAGAACAAATAAATATGATTCAACACCCCAAGATAAGCATGCTAGTGGCTAGGCATGGATAAAAACTTTTGGGGATCCTAACCCCTCTAGGTCTCAAGGCTCAAGGTCTAAACCATGAATGGTGACAACTCTCAATACTGAGTGTCCTTCTAGTAGTGTCGGTCAAACTACCTCCACAATTGAAACTAATGAGAGTATCAACAATGACCTTGATGAAATCATTGATATATATGAAGACACATGGATTTTTACTCTTACCATTTCCAATTTTGATCACACTGATGGCCTTTCACTTGTTCACCCTCAACTTATAGATTGGGATCAACAAGGGCATCCACAACTTGATATATTTCAAAACGATGAGACTTTTATAGATTACCTTGGACTAAGAGATGATCTTCCTATTGAAGACCATAGCACGGGATTTACCATTGAACTCAATAGTGTGCCATACTTTGGAGAGGGCACCAATCCATTCAATCATAAAAATACAAAAATAAATAAAAGGTCTTCTAGTGAGACCACACTGTAGTGCTTTTAGACCAAAAAAAACTAAAAAGAAAGGACATATCCAATGGTGAAAACCTCCCTAAGGTGCCAAAGGATGGAAGCCTTCATACTCTCCCCTTAGCATCATATCACAAGATCACCTATGCTAATAGAAGAGACAATAAAAACTAATCTTGGGAGTGAAGAAGATCTACATAATATGTTTCTTGCAGCATCACTGACAAAAAAAGACAGTCCCAACTTTCTAGAATTCTTTAAGAAATGTTAGATCAATTTTACAATGTTATATGTTGATGTGTCTGGTCTAGATCCTAATCTTGTCATGCATCATTTAATAGTTACACCAGGTGTGAAACCTATCAAACAAAAGTTAATAAAAATGCATCCACGAGAGGCACTCGCTACAGGAATAGGGATTGCAGTTCAATGGAGGATCCAAGAACTTCATGTTTTTGTTGATCCCCAATTAGTCATCTGACAAACAAAAAATGACTATCAAACAAAAGATGAAAAATTGATGCATTATAAGCATATGGTTGATGACGTCAATAAATACTTCATAGAATAACCTTTGAGTAGATTCCTAGAGACAACAACAAATTCATTGATTTTATGGCTACTATTGCTTTTTTGATTGACATGTCACATAATACGACTCATTACGAGTTCTTGGTGGATAATCTCTTGGTCCCCAAATATGAAATCCATCAGCCCAAGCTAATATGTATAATTGGTCTCGATTCCCCTTGGTATAGTAATGTCTTTACTTACCTTTGCAACAACACCTTCTGCCTAACCTTTCCAACAACCAATGTCATACCTTTATCTGCCAAACTTCTCCTTATGTTATTATTTTTGGCACCCTTTATGACAAAGGTGTTGATGGTACTCTCCTTAGATGTCTAGAGAGTGAAGAAGTCTAAACCAAATTACATGAGGTACGCAAAGGTATATGTGGGCCTCCCTTTAGTGGTCCAACCTTAGCTAAGAAACTGATGAAGATTGGTTACTATTGGTTCACTATGGAGAAAGATGACAATCAAGTTGTTAAGAAATTTAAGCAATGTTGGAGTCATAGAGACTTGATATATGTGATATTTTAAGAGTTACAACTAATCGCAACACCTTGGCCCTTTTGTCAATGGGGACTCAATCTCATGGGTAAGATTCACCCTCCATCCTCCAATGGCCATAACTTCATAAGCACCACCACTGAGTACTTCATGAAGTGGATTGAAGTTGTTCCCCTTACACAAGTTGTAGGAAAATAAATCACCACATTTATCCTTAGTTACATTATATGCATATATGGTGTTCCCCTTTTAATCATCACGGATAACAAGCATATTTCCAATAATCAGGATGTTTGTGAACATGTGAGAATTTTCATAGTTAGCACCATTTTCCCACCCCATACTATCCCCAAGGCAATGGTCAAGCCAAGGCATCTAATAAAACTATCCTACAAATCATCAAGAAGGAACTCAATGACATTGGTCGTGATTGACACATCCAACTTAATATTGTCTTGTGGGCCTACCATACAAGTGTTCACACTCCCACTAGAACCACACCATATTTAATTACCTATGGATCCAAATCTATCTTACCCATTGAGGTTGAGTTTGCTGATTAGGTTAAAATTAATGGAATACTAAGATAGGTAGGTGAATCAGTATTCCCACAGATTAAAGAAAACTTTTCACCAATTATAACTGTCCACAAAAATATCAAACAAACTTGATTGATATAAAGTAGTTAACATGAAGAACACAAGGAAACAATTGATCTAGAATTAAAAAAACCAAGCTAGCTAGAAAAAGAAATGGAGAGCTCGCGTGGGGGAGGAGAAGGCCGCAATGGTAGAATTCAAATTTCAAATTCTCTGCAAGGCAAGAACTCTGGTTCCAATGGAGGAAGTGACCAGATTGATGGAGATGGCTAGATGGGGGAGAAGGACAATCCTCCAGATATTCTATAGGATGACGATACTCTGCTAGAGAATAATACAGGTCCTGGAAATGCGGTTGGGTGGTCCAGCCCACGTGAAGAGGTTTGTGAGAGTGAAAAAGAAATTAGAAAGTGGTCAACCCTCTTTGGAACTCGACCTACTGGGAAATCATCCATACCTCCTATCAAGAATATATCAGATCCGAATTGTGGTAAGTTTTCCATCTCTATCCCCGACTTGGTAGTGGATCATAACATAAGCTGTATGTCAAACTCTCTAGTGGGTAAATTTATGGGACCACATCCAAACATTGAGGTTGTTAGGGCCTTTGTTAAATGGAAATGGGATAAAGGTAATGTTGAAGTTTCAACTCTGTCCAAAGGTCTTCTCACCTTTTCTTTTTCATGTAATGAAAACAAAATAAGGATCCTCTATGGTAGCCCTTGGTTGGTTGGAAAGACAGCTCTGGTCCTCTAGAAATGGCATCTAAATTTAAATATGAGTGATTCTCTTCTAGTGCAAGACCTAGTTTGGGTTAAGTTACTAGGTCTACCTCTTAAGTATTGGGCAGAAAGTATTTTCTCAGGTATAGCAATCTCTTTTAGAGAGCTCATCTCAATAGATCTAGTCACAACTTCAAGGAGGCTCACTCATGCTAGATTTTGTGTTGGGATCACCCATGATATAGATATGTCTGAGCAAATAGATATTGTGTCAAAGTTGGGAACTTGGAAACAACAGATTGAATATGAATCCATTCCCTTTGCTTGCTTCCACTGCAAAAAACCAAGTCACTGGGCTAAACATTGTCCTCTCAAGCCCAAAGGGGAGAATTGTTAGAGTAATCGGGTCCTTACTTAATTATTAAATAATATTTGTTTAATTATTTAAGTTTGTGAGGCCCTACCCTGACCCATCCTAGAATTTCAGTGATTTTCAAATTGCAACTATTATGGTTGCTTTATTCTTATGCTTTATGGATATAGAACTTTTTATGATCCCAGGAATTGGATAACATTGATATATTGATGCTACATTTCTATGCATTATGGATATAGAATTTTATATGATTCTAGAATAGGGTAACATTGAGATGATGTATGTCATTATTTGATTTGCAGGACTTAATTAGGATGCTAGAAATATGATGCATATCTTATGAATGGATTAAATTTATGAGGATTATGATGATTTCTTATGTGGATTCGCTTTGATATATGGAAAATTGAATTGTATGATGTCAATTGTATGCAGAGTGATTGATTTGTATTCTTATTATGTGTTTAATATTATATGAGGCTATTGGGAAGTACTAATGTGTAATTGAGATGCGCAGGAAAATTATCCATGTGACCATGGAAACATTATGGAGAATCAAGCCTAGACCTATGTACGTTCGTAAAACTAGGAGTTGTCTATTTGGAGAGACAACACCCTCTATATGTATCGTATTTTATTCATAAATGTAAATATTTGCATGTGTAAATTGTATTTATTAAATTGTTTAAATCATTCAAGAGACAATTGCCATGTGTGCATTTGTGATGTGGTATTATTTTTGTAGTGTCACTTGACACATATGTTGTATGTTGTGTTGGCAATTGTCATGTCACCTTATTGGAGGGATTTATTCTTTTCCCAATAATATATTTCCAAGTTATCTTTGAAGGTTCCAAAAGATCTAGGATAGTGAGCCATAAGGAGGGTCAACTCAAAGTTGACCCATAGGTTAATTTTAGGTGGACTTTCTAAGGGTTAAACCAACTCCTAGAGTCAGTTTTGGAGCATTTTTTGAGGGCCCTATGGGGTACCTATGGGTGAAGGTCAAATTTGGCCATGTGTCCTTCCCCTAGGACTTGTTTTACCTCCCAAAAAAGTGGGTTTTTCTAGATGGACGAATTTCATCTTTAGGAGTGCCATCCTTGGGTAGATAACCTTATTGGTATGTGTCATTCCTCTTCCCCATTACATTCCTCTTCTTGAGGTGCCTTGGTTAGGGAGTGTGTAAGACCTAGGGAAGACCAACCAATGGGAGCCTCTCACTCTATCCAAGAGGTTGGAAAGAGTGAGAGAAGCCTTCTTAGGCTAGAGATTGAGACTTAGTGAGTTAATCACCCACTCTCCATCTTTGGAGATCTTGCAATTTTGAGAAAAAAACCAGTTTTTAGAATACAATTTTGGCTAAGTGTTGCACCAAAGAATTATGGAATTGGGCTGCTCTTCTCCAAGCTATCCCTAGAAAACCCTTGGCAGATTCAAGGTTGGTGTATTTTCTTACTTGTTTGTTTGGAAATTTGTTGTAGGATTGCTTGAATGTAAATGTTGCTTTCTTTGTATTTCCTTTGTGAAAGTATTATGTGACCTTTCTCTTATTTCTTTTTATGCATTTTCTTGTGTTTTGGGAGTATCCAAGGCCTTCCTACCCTTGGGAGGGTAGAATGGTCTTGGGGGTGGAAGGAGTTTGACAGCATTAGAGTGAGAGGCTCTCATTATGAGAGTGATCTCAAGGGTTTGTTTATGTGACCCTTGCTGCATAGTTTTGTTTATGCATTCGGGGGTCACAAGGGGAGAAAGTATGACATGTATGTCTTGGGGGTCATAAGGATGTTGGGTTAAGATGGATTTTTGTTGTGTTCTTGGTTGCCATGAGTTGGTTGTGATCTATTATCTTGCAATTCTCCTCAAGGTATTTGGTCCACTTCTACCCTTGTAAACATCACATTATGTGATGAAGTTTCAACCTTGGGATGGGAATGTGTTTGTTGAGTTTTTCCCATGCTTGTTTGTGTTTTCTTGAGTGTAACCCATCTAGGACTTGGTTCTCCAAGCTCGGGGGTGGCTTGTAGTAAGCCTAGGCTGGGAGGTGAGCACCCCATGGTCATAGCCTTAAGATTTGTATATATTTAAAAAGAAAAAAAAGACAAAAAAAAAATTTACTAAGCAATTTGGGGGGGAAACCTACCCCCGCAGCCCCACAAGCTCGCAGGGGTGGCTCTGGCCCCCTGCTGTGGGCCGAATCCCATAGGGGCACCCGTGGCACCACTACAGGTCGCAGCCCGCAGTGGCGGCCTTGGCCGCCACTGCGGGCCGTGACCCACAGGGGTGCCCACGGCGCCACTGCGGGTGGCGACCCCTAGTGGTGGCCACGACCACCACTGCAGGTTGCCACCACATTAGATGCCGCCACCCACACCCCCGTGGCTCTCTCTCAAACTCAACGTCACCTCCATGGTCGTCGCCTCATGGCTATTGTACCTTGGAACACACACATAACACACACACACTCAAAAAAAATGATAAACCCTAATCCAATTTTGAGTTAGGGTAAAGGCAAATGAAACAAGATTAGAATTTAGTTAGATAAAATATGCAACCCTAATCCAATTTCGGATTAGGGTTTGCATTCAAATAAAAGAATTCTTAGTTGATAAAAAAAATGTAACCCTAACCCAATTTCGGGTTAGGGTTAGCATTTTAATAATAAAAGAAATTTAGATATGAAACCCTAGCCCATATTCGGGTTAGGGTTAGTAAATAAAAATAGAGAAAATTGTTAGATGTGATTTTAGAATTAATTTATAAAATATTAAGGTATGAAAATTAAAATATTAATTAAAAATAAGGAGAGGGGGAAATCCTTTTGAAAATTTGAAAAAGATTCCCCCCATTTAATCTTAGCTATATGTGTTATTAATTTTAACTCCTTATTTGATTAGGGAGAAAATTGATTTTAATATAGTTTTTTATATATATATGATTTAAAATGGAGATTAATGTTATATAGTTACATTAATTGCATAAGTGAGTTAATTTAATTAACTAGGGTTGTTGTAGGGTTATTCTATTTATATGCAATTTAATATGGATGTTAAGTTAAAATTTAATTTGGGGGAAATTTGTAAATGAAAATTATTAATTATTTTATGTGAATTTTTAGCCTATGAGGCCAATATTGGCCAAATCATTTATTAGTCAAAATTTGAATGATTGGGAAATTAAAATTGACTTTAATATAAAGTATAATTAATTGGCGACTATCATTATTGAATTAGCTAACCCTAGTGGTTATATTTTAAAAAATGAATTTGTGTGCGCTCGATTAATTAATTTTAATTTAAAATATCCTTATCATTATTCAATTATCCCGGAATAATTTTAATGCCATTGAGATATTTAATTATCCCTCAGCTTTAATTAGCGGCAATTTAATTAGGTTAATTTAATTTAACTAATTAATTTGCATTGACCCTCTTAGGAAATAATTAGTCCTCATTAATTAATGTCCCTTTAAGGAGTGAGTTAATTAGTCCAATTTTAGTGAACAATTCTATATACATCCTAGTTAAGACAAAACTTAATTGATTTATTTATAAATGTAGATTATTTTGTGAGTTTATGTTGTCAAAAAAAAATTTGTTGTTCCGTTTTTTGCCCAAAAGTTTGGGGATGACATTTTGGTATCAAAGAAAGGTTTCCAACACTAGGAACCTTTCTCCATTACATTTCGCTTTAATTATTTAATTAATAAAATTTTTCCCCAAAAATTATTTATTTTATTTTCTCATAAGGATTTCTTCGACTACGCGACAAGCTCACAAGCGCGGAAGGGGTCATAGGCGTACACGTATGGCACGCAAGGATGTTGACAGGGAGGAACTAATTTTGGAAGGGAACCCAGAGGCTCCTCCCGAACCACTAGTTGACCCAAACCGAGACATCATATTAGCACTTCAGAACCTGATTGGGATAGTGCAGGATAGGCTTCCAACAGTTGACCGTCATGCAGAAAACTAGAACTCAAGGAGCCATAGATCAGAAGATAGGGAATAGAGTAGGAGTCCACCTCGTAATCCCATAGAGGGCCAGACTGAGCATGAGCCTGAGTCCATTCATCTACCTAGACCACCTCTAGTAGCAGCACCTATATATTTTGAGAGAGCACGTTGTGAACCAGGAGATCTGATCAGAGAGGTTTTGTGCCTCCAACCACCATCTTTTGGGGGATCTACCGATGGGGTAGAAGCTGAGGCTTGGCTTTTGAGCCTAGATCGGTGCTTTGCATTGCATTCTTACGAAAGCAATCTAAAGGCACGAGTAATAGTTCACCTTTTGAGAGGAACGACCTCCACATGGTGGAGACAGGAGGAATACAAGTGTGGCCTAGTTGCAGACACCCTCACATGGGAGATCTTTACAAAGAGGTTCATGGAGAGATACTTATCAGAGAACTTTAGGCAGCATAGGATAGATGAGTTTCATGACCTCCAGTAGAAGGGTCTCTCAGTGACCCAATATGAGAGTAAGTTCATCAAGATCCTACCATATGTGGATTACCTGAAGGATGAGAAGCTTCTTGTCAACCATTTTATAAGGGGACTAAACATCTGGATAGCAGGACTGGTGAGGATGGCTGCTCCAAGAAGCCTTCGGGTTGCCATGGAGAAGGCCTTGATAGCCGAGGAAATTCAGATCAGGCCACAGGACATGAGGGATCGGTTTCAGAACCAAAACCTGACACCCTAGTCTTTCGGGTTTCAAAAACCCCACTGGAAAGGCAACCATAGGAATTCATCAGGGTCTTTTAAACCCCCTCCTCCATAGCAGTCACAACAGAGTCAGAGGCAGAGGCCCCCTCAGGGATAGCAGGGATTTAAGCCCAAACAGTGGCATTCACAAGGTCCTAAGCACGACCAGAGAGCACAGGGTACTCATACACCTCTGGTTCAGACTCAGGAGTCCTCCAGGTGTGGGTATAGTGGTTCGAGCAAGACACGTGGACAGTCTTTCTCTAGGCCTCAAGGCATACAGTTTCAAGCACATGGTGCTTGTTTCACATGTGGAGCCATGGGGCACATGGTGAGAGAGTGTCTGTAGGGTTAGATGGTAGGTAGTTGGAGGATGGCAGCATCAGAGCCTACAGTTGGGGATATGGACAAGTCCCATAGAGTTTTCACAGTGGTTGACAATCACCAAGCAGAGCACCAAGCCACAGTTATTGAGGCTGTAGGTATGATCAAAGGTATCAGTATTTCTATATTGTTTGACTCAGGAGCTACTGACTCCTTTATATCTCCATTGGTTGTGGAGTGTTGTGGGCTAGTGGCAGTTAGGCAAGGTGTCAGTTGGGAAGTGGAGTTAGCTTCAGGGGCTAGAGTGTTAGTGGATTTAGAGGTTAGGGAGTGTCAGCTTCAGATTGGTAATATCACCACCTTAGTAGACCTTAGAGTTACACCACTTGGATCTTATGGCATCGTACTTGGCATGGATTGGCTTTACACCCACAAAGCCAAGATGGATTGTCACTTGAAAAAGATCGAGTGTGAGGATGATCATGGTGCTCCCATAGTAATCACTAGGATTCAGAGGCTGGTGTCTCTTCATATGATTTTCGCTATGCAGCTTAAGCGGAGCATGTGAAAGGGATGCCAATTGTTTTCTTTCACCATAAGTGATAGAGAGGAAGAAAATGAGAAGAAGCCTTCCCTAGATGATCATCCCATCCTTGAGGAGTTTGCAGATATGTTTCCAGCCGAGCTACCTGGTATGCCACCTAGCAGAGAGATTGACTTCCACATAGATCTGGTACCAAGAGCTAAGCCAGTTTTAAGAGTACCTTATAGGATGACCACACATGAGCTTAATGAGCTCAAGATGCAGCTTGAGGAACTCTTAGACAAGGGTCACATTTGTCCTAGCATCTCCACTTGGAGCGCACTAGTCATCTTCATGAAGAAGAAGGACGGGTCCCTTCAGTTATGCATGGATTATAGGTAGCTGAACAAAGTAACCATCAAGAACTATTATCCCTTGCCTAGGATCGATGATTTGTTTGATTAGCTTCAGGGTACTAAAGTGTTTTCCAAAATAGATCTGAAGTCAAGATACCATCAGTTGAGGATAGTGGAGAGTGATATCCACAAGACCACGTTTCATACTAGATATGGCCACTATGAGTTCACCATGGTCCCATTTGGTCTTACGAATGCTCTAGTTGTATTCATGAATCTCATGAATGGGGTATTCTGCACTTTCCTTGACCAGTTTGTGATTGTGTTCCTCAATGACATATTGATATACTCTCAAAATGAGAAGGAGCATGAGGAGCATTTGAGGCAAGTTTTGTAGTGTTTGAGGGACAATCAGTTGTACAACAGTTTATCAAAGTGTGCTTTCTTTAGATCAGAGGTCAAGTACCTTGGGCATGTTATATATGGTGATGGGATCTTAGTTGACCCATCAAAGATCAAAGATATTATGGATTGGCCAACGCCAACCAATGTGACAGAGGTCAGGAGCTTCATGGGTCAAGCAGGGTACTATAGATGCTTCATTGAGGGATTTTCTAGAGTTGCACATCCCATTACATCCCTCCAACGAAAGGGAAAGAAATTCGAGTGGATGGAGAGGTGTGAGAGGGATTTTCAAGATCTGAAAAGGGCACTCACTAGTGCACTTTTTCTTATTGTGTCAGACCCCACGGCTGATTTCATGGTATGCACAGATGCTTCCTTGGATGGTTTAGGAGAAGTCCTCATGCAGGAGGGTCAAGTTATATCTTATGAGTCTAGGAAGCTTAAGAATCATGAGCTTAACTACCCTATGCATGACCTAGAGCTTGTATTATTAGTACATGCACTTGTGAGGTGGAGACACTTCCTTTTGGGTCATCATTTTGAGCTTCATTCAGACCATTAAAATTTGTAGTACATCTTCACCCAGCCTAATCTTAATGCCCATCAGAGGAGATGGATGGAGTTTCTATGCGAGTATGATTTTGATGTCCACTACATCAAGGGGAAAGAGAATGTGGTTGCAAATGCCTTGAGTAGGAGATGTCATGTGGTATACTCCACATCCATGAGCATGGATTTGAGAGATCATATATTGCAGCAGTTACTAGAGGATGGATGGTATCTAGAGGTTTGTCAGATGATTCGATCTCAGGAGACCCTGGAGGGGAAGTATGTGGATTATTTTTTAGAGTCCAATGGACTATTACACCATAGAGGGTGCATCTATGTACCTTCTCCTGGGGGATTGTGAGAGTTCATTGTCATGGAGGCTCACAGAGCTCCTTATGCAGTGCATCCTGGGGTTAAGAAGATGTGTGCAAACTTGAGGCAGTTATATCATTGGCCAAGTATGCAGCATCTTATTGCTAAGTTAGTAGCCCTATGCCTTGAGTGTCAAAGAGTCAAGGTGGAGCACCGCCATCCTGGTGGGTTGCTCTAGTCTCATGCTATACCAATGTGGAAGTGGGATACTATATCCATGGATTTCATCATTGGTCTTCCCATGTCATCCAGTCGCCATGATGCTATCTTGGTGATAGTTGACAAGTTGACCAAAGTGGCCCACTTCTCACCAGTCTGGACTGCTTTCACAGCACCAATAGTGGCACAGGTGTTTGGTGTAGGAGCACCTAACCCAAATGTACACCAGAGGTTAAAGATCATGCCATGAATCATTTCACTCATATTTGAGTTTATATGGTCATGTTAATGTATTTTGAGTCATTTTGTGAAGCATTGTAAGACATTTGCTCAAGATGTGTATTTGAGTCCTAATATGGTCTAGGAGGTCACATTGTGCAAATATGCCCATGGAAGGGTAAATAGGATGTAAAATTTTTCTTTGAGTCCATCTAAATGTATTTCAAGTGCACACGCAAAGATTAGGAGTCATATTTATCAAAATGCCAAAATTGTAAATTGTGTCAAAAATGTTGTCAAGCACAAATTACATTATAAAGTTGCAAACCAAGGATATAATTGGTCTTGGGTAGTTGTAACTACCATATGGATATGTGGTGGTTATAAAAACCATCATTTGGTCGAACCATAGCTTTAGGCTTTGTGGTCTGACACCTTAACCTCTCATCTGGGATTCATTTCCTTTGTCCCTGACCTGTTCTTTGATTGCACAAGGTCTCGTTTTATTAGTTTACAAGTTTACCCTCTTTGGTGCACCCGATTTGACAAAAACCAATTTTTAGGCCTAAAACGGGCTACAAGGAATTAGCCCTCCTTTGGGGGTTTTGTGCTCACCCTGCTCCAATGATGGACTTCCAGACTAAAAGAATCTCATTTATGGATACCCTTTTGGGAGTTCTTGAAGATTTTCTAATTTTTAAGGTCCATTAAGCCTTCTCCATGACTGTCCCAAAAATGGGTGCAAAAAGGAGGGTTTGGAAGGGTTTTGGTGGCAAACATGGACTAACAAGCTTAAAACCTTCAATATGAACCATGCACACTTGGTTCTACCATGTTACATGCTATCTAAGCCACAAAAATATAGTTTTACACCTTTCCAAAGTTAGGGAACAAGATTTACAAAAATTGCTCATGAGGGGTATGCAACAATGACAACTTTTACATGATTGTTGCCTACAAACACTTCTTTAGTGTAAAAACCAATTACAATTTGAAACATGTAAACATGACTAACTTTAGAGACAAGAAATAATTATATTAGCCTTGCACAAAAGGCATTAGGTAGTTACAAACAATGAAACATGCACTGTCAAACTAAGTATCACTGCAATTTGCCCTTTCACTACTTTTTCACTTTGGACCTCCACTTTCCACTATCAGAAACACTTTTCAAAAGGTCTAACTGGTGCTTTCATTCATTGCTCCATATGGTAGTTACAACTACCCAAGACCAATTACATCCTTGGTTTGCAACTTTATAATGCAATTTGTGCTTGACAACATTTTTGACACAATTGATAATTTTGACATTTTGATAAATATGACCCCTAATCTTTGTGTGTGCACTTGAAATACATTTAGATGGACTCAAAGAAAAATTTTACATCCTATTTACCCTTCCATGGGCATATTTGCACAATGTGACCTTCTAGACCATATTAGGACTCAAATACACATCTTGAGCAAATGTCTTACAATGCTTCACAAAATGACTCAAAATACATTAAAATGACCATATAAACTCAAATATGAGTGAAATGATTCATGGCATGATCTTTAACCTCCTGGTGTACATTTGGGTTAGGTGCTCCTACACCAATGTTCTTGTGAGACATTGTCAGGCTTCATAGCATTCCACGCAGGATTATTTCTGACAGGGATTCCCTCTTTACTTCTTCCTTTTGGAAGGCATTACAGGCAGCAATGGGCACCAAGCTCAACTTTAGTATAGCCTATCATCCAAAAATGGATGGATAGATAGGGTGGGTTAACTAGGTGTTAGAGGATATACTCTACATGTATGTCATGGATCATCAGACCAAATGAGAGGAGTACCTTCATTTAGTAGAGTTTTCCTATAATAATGGGCATCACACTTCTTTGGGGATGCCACCTTTTCAAGCCTTGTATGACAGACCTTGCAAGACACCTCTGAGTTGGGACTGTATTGAGGATAGAGTGGCCATAGGTCCTGAGATGGTTTGTGATATAGAGTAGTAGGTATTTTTTGTTAGACAATGCCTTAGAGAGGCACAGAATAGGCAAAAGAAGTATGCAGATGTGAAGAGGATAGACCAGAGTTACATGGTTGGGGACAGAGTTTTCCTGAGAGTGCGACCGCATAAGAGTCCTTCATTATGGAAAGGGTTCTAAGCTCACACCTCTCTTTTTTAGACCATTTGAGATCCCTGAGAGGATAGGACCAGTTGCTTATTGCCTAGCTTTGCCAGCTAGCCTATCACACATCCACGATGTGTTTCATGTATCAGTTTTGAAGAAATATATCTATGATGAGTCTCATATTGTAGATTGGGATGCCTTGTAGGTGGAGTCAGGCAAGAAGCTAGCTTTGGAGCCAATTCACATTTTGGCTCATCGGACATTGGCCCTTCAAGGTCGAGAGCTAGACTGAGTTAGGGTCCAGTGGGATTGTTACGATGAGGTTACAACTTCATGGGAGGATGCAGCACGCATGAGATCATAGTCCCCTCATATTTTTTATGAACTCCAGGATGAAGTTCATGCCTAGAGGGGGAGGGTGTGAGGCCCTACCCCGACACATCCTAGCATTTCAGTGATTTTTCAGGTTGGAACTATTATGAATACTTTATTCTTATGATTTATGGATATAGAACCTTTTATGATCACAGGAATTGGATAGCATTGATATATTGATGCTACATTTCTATGCATTATGGATATAGGATTTTATATGATTCTAGAATAGGGTAACATTGAGATGATGTATGTCATTATTTGATTTGCAAGACTTTATTAGGATGCTAGAAATATGATGCATATCTTATGAATGGATTAAATTTATGAGGATTGTGATAATTTCTTATGTGGATTCGCTTTGATATATGAAAAATTGAATTGTATGATGTCAATTGTATGCAGAGTGATTGATTTGTATTCTTATTATGTGTTTAATATTATATGAGGCTATTGGGAAGTACTAATGTGTAATTGAGATGCGCAAGAAAATTATCCATGTGACCATGGAAACATTATGGAGAATCAAGCCTAGACCTATGTACATTCGTAAAACTAGGAGTTGTCTATTTGGAGAGACAACACCCCCTATGTATCATATTTTATTCATAAACTTAAATGTTTGCATGTGTGTAAATTGTATTTATTAAATTGTTTAAATCATTCAAGAGACAATTTCCATGTGTGTATTTGTGATGTGGAATTATTTTTGTAGTGTCACTTGACACATATGTTGTATGTTGTGTTGGCAATTGTCATGTCACCTTATTGGAGGGATTTATTCTTTTCCCAATAATATATTTCCAAGTTATCCTTGAAGGTTCCAGGAAATCTAGGATAGTGAGCCATAAGGAGGGTCAGCTCAGAGTTGACCCGTAGGATAGCTTTAGGTAGACCTTCTAAGGGTTAAATGAACTCCTAGAGTCAGTTTTGGAGCATTTTTAGAGGGCCCTATGGGGTATCTATGGGTGAAGGCCAAATTTGGTCATGTGTCCTTCCCCTAGGACTTGTTTTACCTCCCAAAAAAGTGGTTTTTCCTAGATGGCCGAATTTCATCTTTAGGAGTGCCATCCTTGGGTAAATAACCTTATTGGTATGTGTCATTCCTCTTCCCCATTACATTCCTCTTCTTGAGGTGCCTTGGTTAGGGAGTGTGTAAGACCTAGCAAAGACAAACCAATGGGAGCCTCTCACTCTATCCAAGAGGTTGGAAAGAGTGAGAGAAGCCTTCTTAGGCTAGAGATTGAGACTTAGTGAGTTAATCACCCACTCTCCATCTTTGGAGATCTTGCAATTTTGAGAAAAAAACCAGTTTTTAGAATAGAATTTTGGCTAAGCGTTGCAGCAAAGAATTGTGGAATTGGGTTGCTCTTCTCCAAGCTATCCCTAGAAAACCTTTGGCAGATTCAAAGTTGGTGTATTTTCTTACTTGTATGTTTGGAAAAAAAATTTAGGATTTCTTGAATGTAAATGTTGCTTTCTTTGCATTTCCTTTGTGAAAGTATTATGTGATCTTTCTCTTATTTTCTTTTATGCATTTTCTTGTGTTTTGGGAGTATGCAAGGCCTTCCTACCCTTGGGAGGGTAGAATAGTCTTGGGGCTAAAAGGAGTTTGATAGCCTTAGAGTGAGAGGCTCTCATTATGAGAGTGATTTCAAGGGTTTGTTTATGTGACCCTTGCTGCATAGTTTTGTTTATGCATTCAAGGGTCATAAGGGGAGAAAGTATGGCATGTATGTCTTGGGGTTCATAAGGATGTTGGATTAAGATGAATTCATGTTGTGTTCTTGGTTGCCATGAGTTGGTTGTGATCTATTATCTTGCAGTTCTCCTCAAGGTATTTGGTCCACTTTCACCCTTGTAAACATCACATTATGTGATGAAGTTTTAGCCTTGGGATGGGAATGTGTTTGTTGAATTTTTCTCATGCTTGTTTGTGTTTACTTAAGTGTAACCCATCTAGGACTTGGTTCTCCAATCTTGGGGTGGCTTCTAGTAAGACTAGGGTGGGAGGTGAGCACCCCATGGTCACAACCTTAAGGTTTGTATGCAGGTTGCTTGAAAAAGAAAATGAAAAAAAGAAAGCTAGGAGTTGCTGATTTTATTTTAGTTGCAGCAAAAGAATAGGAAATGTAATATTATATTTTAGTTGCAGAAATGTAAATGAGGAGCTTTATGTTGTATGTATTTTGTATAAAGAAATGTATTATTTTATTTAAGTCTTCATTATTAGGAATGAGAGACCAGTTGGGTATTTTACCCATTGTAGAGGTTGACAAATTGTATTCAAAATAATCTTATGAGAAAAGTGTTTTAAATGAAATTCTATAATGTTAATGTTGTTGTCTTTTAACTGAAATCTGTCATTTATCTGAAATCTGTCTTTTATTTAAATCTATATTTTAACTGAAATCTGTCATCTATTTATCTTTGTAATTTATATAAAGAAAAAAAAATGCAGAAAGTTAAAGTAGACAAAATTAAATTTACCTCTTTCCTATAGTTATCTATTAGAAGTTTGAAATAAACTAAAGAGATAACTATTGTGCTCTGTTCTATTTTTCTTTCTATTAGTCATTAATTTGCTTTATATAGAAAAAAAAAAATTAAATTTTTTTAGAAAATAACCCAACCCAAAAGATATATATATATATATATATGTAGCGTCCTAAAATTGTGACACTTGCAATTTCGACTGCATTTTGGTCTTCACGATGGCGATGCAACACGCAACCTGAATGGAGACCCCGAAACTTGCTCAAGACACCAAAAACTGCATTTTTCAAGCACCCTGGCCTGAACCTCCTTGCACCCTGCTGTCTCGAGAGGTGGGACCAGAGCACCCAGTGCCCTGGTCCCCCAGGACCATGACGCCCAGCGCCCTGGTCCCTGGGCCTATTTTGGGCCCGGTCTCCTAAGGGGACTTCGGGTCTTTTTGTTTGCAAATTGGAAAATTATCTTTCCTGGTCGGCCTAAGGTCGGAAAAATTAGTCTATTAACCCTAATTGGCAAGTATATAAATGACATTTTCCTCTCTCATTTGGACATAAGATGACATGATGGAAAAAAGCGTGGAAACTATACTCAAGCATTCAAGAATTCAAGCATTCAAGCAATTGATCATTCCTTCTAAGTCTCCATTCAAGGCTAAGTGTTGCATTCAAGACAAGGATTCAACCATTGAAGAGGAGATCATTTACTACATACTACTACAGCATAAAACAAACAACAACATCTAAACCTTCGCACATAAGGATACAAACATCCTTACAACAAGGTATTAGTACTTGTTTTACATTACAGTCATTTACATTTACAGCATTTCTCATTTCTTGGTTAATTCCAAAACTGGGGTTTGACCTAAAGGCAAACCCCTAATCCCTAACCCCCCAATCATCTTCTCTTTTCTGTGTGTAGGTTACAGGTACGCGGCTGAAATTGAAGATCTGGAATCCTTGTGCAGAGACGAACAGATCCCCCTTCATTTCGTGGATTTTTCGGAGGACCGTGGTGCTCGGGCGCCATCGTCCCAACAACTTTTGCTCAAATTTGCAGGACAGCGCCATATCGACATTTTACTGCTAATTCCAAGTCCGCAGCTTCATCCTATAACCCAAACTCAGTTTATAAGAGAATCTTTGTCACTTTCTATGCATTCCTAGCTTAATTCTTCTATCAACATTCTTTACAAAAGAGGGTAGCCTTGCTGTCTTGACCCTTGAAACTCATTTAGCATCTAATCTTGCATTGTGTGGGATTGGATCTTATGAGTTTCAAGCCCTCTTTTGAATGTAAAGTCTCTCCCTTAAGTGAAAACCATCAACCGTAGCGAACCTCCCTTCTCTCTCCTCGGAGTTGGAAGAGGGGAGTGCAACTAGGGTTCGATTGTGATTTTTCCGCTTTACATTTTGGTGAACCTGACATGAACATCCTTTCTGATTATTCATGATTAGATCTGAAGATTGGATTCCTTGATTACATTTCCATGTTTGATCTTTTGCAAAATTTTAGAGGTTAATTGCATAAAACCCTAAAATTTTCTTTTTAGTAATTGAGCTTGTGAAATGTTTAATTGTTAATGTTTGTTTCAGATCTGCTCCTCTATTACAAATTATCAATTCATATTTGTGCTTTAATTTTGAGAATTAAGTGGTTAAGTGTCAAAACCCTAATTTTTGAAACCCTCTTGATTCAACCTTTGTCCGACAATTTCACTGATCAAAACATCTCCAAATCAGCTGTAACTTTGGATTCCGCAATAAAATCACAATATCTTTCATCCTTGAAAATTTGGAAAAAAGTTGCGAGGACCGTGTGCACTCCGAGCGCCATCATCCCCGACATTTTTTCCAAAATTTCGGGAGTAAGATCTTACTGTATTTTCTTGCTAAAATCCAGAATTTTGGCTGATTTTATCAATTATAACACTTTCAAAATTACAGTCAAAGTTGGTCTTGTGATTGCTTGGTTTAGGGCTTCTAATCATTCAAAAATCATCGAAATTGAAATTTTGTGTCAAAATTGTGTTCTTACTATCCTAAATCTGAAAAGTGTGTTAGCATTCATTCGAAATTTCAGTGCTCTATTCAAATTCTTGCAATTTGTGACTTTTGAAATTAAGTGCTTAATTACAACAACTTTGATTTCCACTTTCAAAATTGAATTTTGCGTGAAATTGAGTCAATTTTTAAATTTCAAAACTTGAATTGCTTTTGAAATTCCCTCTAAAATCATAAAATTCAAAATTTCAGTTTCCCTCTCTTTTTCAAAATTCAAATTTTTGCATTTTTCGACAATCTTGGTAGGGTTCAATTTTGAGATTGCAACTTTAATTTGGCCTATCTACAGATCGTAAAATCACTCAATTTTTTCAGATTAGCTCTAAAATCATCATAACTTTCATCCCTGCAAATTTTGAAAAAAATTGCGGGAACCGTGTTGCACTCCGAGCGCCACGGTCCCGGACATTTTTTCCAGAATTTTGGGAGACTGTCGTGATTGCATTTAACAGCTTAAATCCAGAAGATTGGCTGATTTTACTGAAAATTGCTACCTCTAAATTCAAAATCTTCTCCCTCTTTCTAGTGCATGAGTTTTACAACAACAAGCCCTACTTACACTATTCCCGTTAGACGAAGCCGTAGAATTAAGTCTTTCCGAGGTTTAATTACCGAGTAGATGGAACCTAATTTGAGTAGTCTTTTTAACGAGGACATGGGCAATTCCTCTAATCCTCCTAATGATGAAGAAGCTCTCCATGAGGTTTCTGTAGAACAACTTTCGAAATTGGATAACCAATTTGATGATTTTCACCAATGGATGTCTCATGAGTATCTCGATAGTCAAGCTCTTCCTTTAATTGAGGGTCTAAAACGCATGCTTCAAAGTGATAAGAATGGAATTGATATTTTGCGTGGTATTGCACACATTGTGGATTCGAATGTGATGCCTATGAAGAGTTGTGCCGAAACTTTAGGTTATACACAACCTCCCACTCAAGTTAATCATTCTATTCCTTTGACAACTTCTATTGCTAGCATACCTACCTTTACATCAAACATAATGGCTACTTCTATACAAGACATTCCTCCTATGATCACTAGTCATGGGGGCAATCCCTCTTCTTCAATTAACCCTCTTTCTTCATTTAATCCGACTTCTTCATTCATTCCTTCAATGAGTGTCCCTATTACATCTTCACAAATGAACATGACGCAAGGGGGCAATTCATTTAACCATTCCATTCCTCCTTGTAGTGTTCCTCTTGTCCAATCATCCCCTATGGTTGACTATCATAGGGTCCCACCACCTTACTCTCTACCTTCTTTCAATAACATAACACCTCCATCTCAATCTAACACACCTAATATGAATTCTTCGACTGAAGCGACCATTAACAGTCTTGCACAAACTGTCTCTTCTTTACAGCAACAAATTGCCTCTATGAATCAATCTAAGTTTAGTGTGCCCACATTTGATGTTGCGAGCCCACTTTCTCTTGACATTGTTCGAGCTATCCCACCTAAACATGTTGAAATCCCGCATTTGGAGCTTTATAATGGTAAAGGAGATCCTCTAACACATGTTAAGACTTTTCAAACAATATGTACCGATTTTGCTTATGACCCAAGGTTGCTTGCGAAACTGTTTACTAGAACATTAAGAGACAAAGACCTACAATGGTATTGCTCATTGCCTTCTTATTCTATTACTTCTTTTGAACAACTTGCAAATGCTTTCATTCAACAATTTCAAAACAATATAAGTCCTAAAGTTACTTTGATTGATTTAATACATTGTAAACAAGGTGTTAAAGAAAAAGTGACTGATTTCATTGGTAGATATAAGCATTTGTATGCTCAAATTTCTTTTCCAGTGCCTGATAATGATATTCAAAGAATCTTTATTTCTAATTTGCAAAAAGATATTCGAGACAAACTTCTGTTTTCTGAGTTTACTTCTTTCCAATAGTTGTGTGCGACTCTTCACAATTATCAACTGACTGTGAGTCAAATGGAACAATCACATCCTATGGCTCTGAGTGATAAGGGTGATAGCAGTCAACAACCATTTGGAAAGTTTAAACCGAACAGAGATTCCATCAAATTCAATGAAAACATCATCAACAACAATGTGAATGCAGCATCAGGTGTGCCTCCTATTTCTAAGTTTTTCAAGAAAGAAAGAAAGTATACTCCTTTGAATGAATCATTGCATAGTATTATGAATAAGTTATTGGAACAAAATGTGCTTACTCTTCCTCCTATAAGGCAAATTGATCCTGCAAAGATTACTTCACCTTATTTTGATAACAAAGCTTTTTGTCATTTTCATCGTCAGCCTGGGCATGATACTGAAAAATGTTTTTCTTTAAAGGGTAAAATTCAAGATTTGATTGGTAATAATACTATCTCTGTTTCTGGAATGAATGATAAAGGCAACACATCTGTAGCTCCTCCTAACCAAAATCTTCAGATTTTTACTGATCCATTACCTTCTCATACCTCTAATGCGATTGAGGCTAATGATTCCTCTCTCTCATCTGATGGTCTTGTGTCTATGACTCCGAATGTGATTAACTTTGTAGAGCAGCAAGAAAACCCTAAAGAACCTTCCATCACATTTGATTCTAGTGAAACCATTAGAGCACCTGATGGTCCTTTATACATAGTTGCAAAAGTTAAGGATACACCTTGCCGTGGAGTGCTTATTGATCCTTCCTGCATGGTTAATGTTATTACTGAAGAATTTCTTTTTACTTTGCAATTGAATCAAGTGATCTATGACAAAACAGATGTGGTTGTGAAATTATTTGATGCATTTTCTTCTCCTGCAATTGGTTCTATTACATTGCCTATTGAGGTCCATAACAAATCTCTTGATGTGAACTTTGCTATTATTCCTTCATCCAAACAACTTCGTGTGAAGCTTGTCTATCCTTGGCTACCTTCCATGAAAGCTATTGCTTCTCCTATACATAAGTGTTTGAAATTTCCCCATAATGGTGAAGTTGTTACTGTCAATCATAGTCTCTTTAAACCAGCTGAAAGAACCTCTAGTGTTCCTATTGATTATTTTTGGCCTAAACAATTCCAATCTCTTCCTCCGTGAAGTGATCATCTTTTCAAATCTTATCAAAAGTGGAAAACAGATATGATCTTATCTTTAAGTGAACCTAGAACACCTAAGCTTGACATTCCTATCATTCTTGAGAAGGAAGTTGTTCCTTTGAAAGATAAAACTAATGTCTTTCCTCAAGAAGATTCCCAACCCATTCCTATGGATGTGACTATGTCTATGCCGAATAAACCTTCTAAGAGTAGACCTATACCTCCTCATCATGATGGACTTGGTCTTCTTCCTAAACCAAAGATTCCTCCTTTATATGGAGCAGTTCCTCCTCCTTCTTTTTATAGAGAGAAGAGACCTTCTTCTTCTCCTATTATCCAGCCTAAAAGACCACAACCTAAACACCCAAGTGATAAGGATGAGAACATTCCTCCTCCTCAATCTTCTCTACTTCCTACTAAGACTAGACGAAATCATTCTGCACGTGAACACCGATGAAAGCATCGTCTTAGGGCTCAAACAGCAGCTTCTCAAACTTTGCAATCTCCAAAAACACCTTCAACAAGCATTATTCCATTTTCTCCAAAATCTCCTAAACATAAGATGCATGATGGTCTTGATCCTGTGCGAGTTAAAGATCCTATTTTAGATGAAAATGTTATTCATGATGAACATGTTACTCCTCTTGCTTCTGATAGTGAATATGTTGATGTTGATAACCATTTATCTAATGAATTTTCTAAAGCACTTATCCTAGCTCCTAGACAAGAACAACGTGGCTTGGAACATGAACATAGCCCTTGTTTGGATCTTGTGATAGCTCCATCTACTGTGTTGGATGTTCCTCCTCTAGCGTGTTCCCTGCCTTCCCAAAACATTGATCAGCAAGATCGGGGGTAGATGATGTGCTAGACTAGTTACATTAGCATAGCAGATTCTCTCCCCCTCTTTTTTGTTACTTCTTCTATATGTTATTCTCATTCTTCTATTTGTCATCCTTAGTGTTGTCTACTTGAGGACGATGCAAAGCATTGAGATCTCTTTTGGTCTCTCTCATGTTGACTCAAAAGACACATGTGTTCCCTTCTTCTAGGTGACCTTCCTTGATTGGGGAATGAAGAACAATTATGCATACATACATATGATATATATACATGACTTATCATACAACATACTGACCCCGAGGAAAGCGAAGTCACCTTGTGCTTTGTGTTTTGTGTCTATTATCCTTGGGTTTATCTCACACTTTGGGGTTAAATCTTTGCGATAACGTGCTCCTTTCCTTTCTTATTTCTTATATGTATCACTATGTTAAAACAATCACCCCCGTTGAGGCATGTGCGATCGCTTTAACATAGGGGGGCATACACCCTGTCTATCCCTTCAAGATACTTGAAAATTTCTTGGTGAACTTAGCTTTGCCTTGAAAATTTTCGGTATTTCTCTTGCATGACTCATAGTGAGGAAATCTTACTACTGACAGTCATGGTTCTCCCTCATGATCTTCCCTTTTACTTTGTCAATCGAATTCGTAAGATCCTTAGTCCACTGGGGGCTTGGTGTATCTTGCCTCCTTGACGTGGTGAAAGTCTTTCAATATTGTTTCCTTGTACTTTACTGGAAGTATGAGCATACATACTCCCACTAAAGTGGGGGCTAAATGTAGCATCCTAAAATTGCGACACTTGCAATTTCGACTGCATTTCGGTCTTCACGATGGCGACGCAACACGCAACCTGAATGGAGACCCCGAAACTTGCTCACGACACCAAAAACTGCATTTTTCAAGCACCCTGGCCTGAACCTCCTTGCACCCTGCTGTCCCGGGAGGTGGGACCAGAGCGCCTAGCACCCTGGTCCTTCAGGACCAGGGTGCCCAACGCCCTAGTCCCTGGGCCTATTTTGGGCCCGGTCTCCCAAGGGGACTTCGGGTCTTTTTGTTTGCAAATTGGAAAATTATCTTTCCTGGTCGGCCTAAGGTCGGAAAAATCAGTCTATTAACCCTAATTGGCAAGTATATAAATGACATTTTCCTCTCTCATTTGGACATAAGATGACATGACAGAAAAAAGCATGGAAACTATACTCAAGCATTCAAGCATTCAAGCATTCAAGCAATTGATCATTCCTTCTAAGTCTCCATTCAAGGCTAAGTGTTGCATTCAAGACAAGGATTCAACCATTGAAGAGGAGATCATTTACTACATACTACTACAACATACAACAAACAACAACATCTAAACCTTCGCACATAAGGATACAAACATCCTTACAACAAGGTATTAGTACTTGTTTTACATTACAGTCATTTACATTTACAGCATTTCTCATTTCTTGGTTAATTCCAAAACCGGGGTTTGACCTAAAGGCAAACCCCTAATCCCTAACCCCCCAATCGTCTTCACTTTTCCGTGTGTAGGTTACAGGTACGCAGCTGAAATTGAAGATTTGGAATCCTTGTGCAGAGACGAACAGATCCCCCTTCGTTTCGTGGATTTTTCGGAGGACCGTGGCACTCGGGCGCCATCGTCCCAACAACTTTTGCTCAAATTTGCAGGACAGCGCCGTATTGACATTTTACTGCTAATTCCAGGTCCGCAGCTTCATCCTATAACCTGAACTCAGTTTATAAGAGAATATTTGTCACTTTCTATGCATTCCTAGCTTAATTCTTCTATCAACATTCTTTACAAAAGAGGGTAGCCTTGCTGTCTTGACCCTTGAAACTCATTTAGCATCCAATCTTGCATTGTGTGGGATTGGATCTTGTGAGTTTCAAGCCCTCTTTTGAATGTAAAGTCTCTCCCTTAAGTGAAAACCATCAACCCTAGCGAACCTCCCTTCTCTCTCCTCGGAGTTGGAAGAGGGGAGTGCAACTAGGGTTTGATTGCGATTTTTCCGCTTTACAATATATATATATATATATATGTATATGTATATGTATGTATATGTATGTATATGTATATATGTATATATATATACATAGGTAAATATATATATATTTATATTTTCAATATAATTTTTTTTTTAAAAGGACAAAAAAAATTTACTAAGCAATTTGGGGGGAAACCTACCCCTGCAAGCTCGTAGGGGTGGCTTGGGCCCCCTGCTGTGGGCCACAGGGGCGCCCGTGGTGCCACTACGGACAGCGACCGACATGGGCACCCGCGGTGCCACTGCGGGTGATGACCCACAGTGGTGGCCATGACCACCACTACAGGTGGCCACCGCAGTAGATGCCGCCACCCACACCACTGCGACTCTCTCTCAAACTCATTGCCGCCTCCATGGTCACCACCTCATGGCCATTGTACCCTACAACACACGGATAACACACACACACTCAAAAAAAATGATAAACCCTAACACAATTTTGGGTTAGGGTAAAGGCAAATGAAACAACATTAGAATTTAGTTAGATAAAATATGCAACCCTAATCCAATTTCGGGTTAGGTTTGCATTCAAATAAAAGAATTCTTAGTTGATAAAAAAAATGCAACCCTAACCCAATTTCGAGTTAGGGTTAGCATTTTAATAATAAAAGAAATTTAGATATGCAACCCTAGCCCATATTCGGGTTAGGGTTAGTAAATAAAAATAGAGAAAATTGTTAGATGTGATTTTAGAATTAATTTATAAAATATTAAGGTTTGAAAATTAAAATATTAATTAAAAATAAGGAGAGGGGGAAATCCTTTTGAAAATTTGAAAAAGATTCCCCCCCATTTAATCTTAGCTATGTGTTATTAATTTTAACTCCTTATTTGATTAGGGAGAAGATTGATTTTAATATAGTTTTATATATATATATATATATATATATGATTTAAAATGGAGATTAGTGTTATATAGTTACATTAATCACATAAGTGAGTTAATTTAATTGAATAGGGTTGCTATAGGGTTAGTTTATTTATATTCAATGTAATATGGATGTTAAGTTAAAATTTAATTTGGGGGAAATTTGTAAATGAAAATTATTAATTATTTTATGTGAATTTTTAGCCTATGAGGCCAATATTGGCCAAATCATTTATTAGTCAAAATTGGAATGATTAGGAAATTAAAATTGACTTTAATATAAAGTATAATTAATTGGCGACTATCATTATTGAATTAGTTAACCCTAGTGGTTATATTTTAAAAAATGAATTTGTGTGCGCTCAATTAATTAATTTTGATTTAAGATATCCTTATCATTATTCAATTAGCCCAAAATAATTTTAATGCCATTGGGATATTTAATTATCCCTCGACTTTAATTAGCGACAATTTAATTAGGTATGTAGAATTGCTCAAGTTGATGTAGGGTATGTATCTCATCCTCAGGCCAACCTTCAAACCACAAAGTCATAGATAAGGTGGCCAACAAGAACATAGCAAATGGGACTCAGGGGAATCTAAAGGAGTTAGGAATTTTTAAGTAATCATGAAGATTTTTTCTTGGAACATTAGGGGACTTAATAACCCCCACATGAATGATATTATTAGGAATATGATTAGGGATAGTAAACCTAATATTTTTCTTATTCAATAAACCAAGATGAGTATAGATAAGGTAGAAGCTTTTAATTTCTTTAAATCTGGGAGCATCTATGGTGGTAGCTCAGAAGGTGCCTCTGGAGGCATTGCAATAATTTGGAATCGCAATAGTGTTAGAGGTCAAGTTCTTATTCAAGAAAGCAACTTTTCTTGCATCAAATTTGAGCATTTAAAAGATGAAATCTCTTGGGTCCTCACAAACATTTATTCTCCTAACACCTTGAAAGCTAGAAGCAACTTTTGGAAAAAAACTTATGGAAGTAAGGGATAGCTTTAAGAACCTTAGCTCACTGGTCATGGGAGACTTCAATACCCCGTTGAGAGAGGAGGAAAATTTTGGTGAAAGCCCTTCTTAGTTGGATAGAAGACTGACCCTCATGGATTTTATAAACACTCAAGCTCTTAATGATGTGGAGATGTAGGGTTTCAATTACACTTGGACTAACAAGAGAGCTGGAAATGACCTTATTCAAGTTCACCTTGATAGGGATATTATTTCTAATGATTGGTACAGACATAATTAATGTTTTGTGTCTTCTCACATTCATGTTGGGTCTAACCACTATCCCATAACTCTTATTGTTGACCCCATAAATAGGAGAAGGCACTTTCCTTTTAGATTTTAATAAATGTGGACTTTACATCTAGATCTCACCCATAAAATTCAAGAATGGTGGAACATTCAAGTTGAGGGTACTGCCATGTATATAGTTGTGAAGAAACTTAAAATCTTAAAAGACAACTTAAGGACTTGGAATAAATCCAGCTTTGGGAATATTTTTGAGGCCAAAGGAAAAATTCAGGAAGACCTCAATAAAATATAGCTCCAAATCCAGAAGGATGGATTCTCTACTGTGACTATTGTTGAAGAAAATGAGATCCTCAAAAGATACCATGAAATCATTGCTAAAGAAGAATCTTTTTGGAAGCAAAGGTCTAGATGTATTTGGCTGAAGGAAGGAGATAAGAATACCAAATTCTTCCATATGTCGACAATCAAACATAAAGTAGCTAATAGGATCAAAAAACTAATGGTGGACAATGTGGAGCTGGTTAAGGAGGAGGAGATAAGAAATGAGGCCAAAAGTTTCTTCACTGATCTTCTTTGTAGGGATCAAATCTTGGATGATGATGTTCAAAATTTCTTCCTTCAGAACATTCCTTGCCTTATTGATGAGAAGAAGAATGCCTTCCTAAATTCAATCCCTTCAAATTTGGAGATCAGAAATGTTGTCTTTTATTTTGAAGGTAACAAAGCCCCTTGACATGATGGCTTCCCTATGTTATTTTTCCAAGAGTTATGGGATATTGTTGGGAAAGATGTCTCCAGTGGAGTTAAAGAATTTTTGGGGGCTAGAAAACTTCTAAAAGAAATTAATGGCACCTTCATTGCTTTAATCCTCAAAATTCAAGGTGCTGACTCCATGAATAAGTTCAGGCCAATCATCTTATGCAACTCTTTTAATAAGATAATTTCCAAGGTCCTAACCTCCAGACTCTTGAAAGTCCTTCCATATTTGATCAATCATCAGAAAAATGGTTTTGTGCCAAGAAGGCAAATTCTTGATTCCATCATAAGTGTCCATGAGAACATCCATTCCCTTGTTATGGCTAAGAAATAGGGTTTTATTCTCAAGCTTAATCTATCTAAGGCCTATGACTGGGTTGATTGGCCTTTCCTCATGAAGGTCCTTTTGTCTTTTGGATTCTCTAACAAATGTGTGGACCTCTTCAAGCAACTTATCTCCTCTACCTCCTTTGTTGTTCTTGTTAACGGATCTCCCTCCTCCTTCTTTAAAGTGTCCAGAGGACTGAGGCAAGGGGACCCCATCTCCCCTATCCTCTTCATAATTATGGCTGAATGTTTTCATAGGTCCATGGAAAGCATGGTGACTAGAGGTATTTTTAAAGGTCTCCAACCCTCTTCTGTAGATCATACTTTCTCCCACCAACAATTTGTGGATGACACCATCATTATGGGGGACTCAAGAATTTCGGAAGCCAGAATCCTGAAGGACACCCTTTGTAAGTTTGCATCTGCTTCTAGCCAACTTATCAACTAGGTTAAAAGTGAAGTGTTTTTTATCAACACTCCTGAGAGAAGACAACATAGAATCAGCAAAATTCTAGAATGTCAGATTGCTAATCTCCCTACTACCTACCTAGGCCTCCCCCTGGGCATTGCTCCACCTGATTCCTTTTGGAGTTCTTTGGTGGATAAATTTCAAAGAAAGCTTGCTGGTTGGAAAGGTTCTCTCTTAAGTCAAGATGGCAAGCTACAACTTCAAAAAGATTCCCTTCAAAGAATTCCTATTTATGTCCTCAGCCTCTTTAGAATTCCAGTTAAGTATGCTGATGCTATTGAAAAAATTTTAAAAAAAATTCTTTGGTCTGGGGTAGAGGAAAAGAAAAGAATGGCTTTAGTGGCTTGGGACAAGGTTTGTAGATCAAAAATTAAAGGTGGTATGGGCCTGAGGAGAATCCAAAACCTCAATGAAGCTCTTTTGTCTAAATAGGTTTGGAGATTGTTCCACTCTGACAATGAGTGGTGTAAAATTTGGAGAAGTAAGTATCCTCTTTTGTCTTCTTCTCTTTTCTCTATCATCAATTCTAATTTTAGTATTAAGGGGTCCCACATTTGGAATCATGCCTCTAAGTGTAAAGACAATATTGCTAAAGGGGTAAAATGGAGAATTGGTAATGGTAGGAAAGTTAGATTTTGGGAGGATCCCTGGTTGCTTGATAAGCCTTTGATGGAAATCCCTGATTTGGCCCCTTTTGCTGCCCCCTGTAAAAGAGTCTTTGACTCCTTGGTTGAGGGGTATTGGATAGGTGATAAATGGTAGAACATTGAAGGTATTCACCCTAACCTCATCAATCTCAAGAAACACCTATCTTCTACTTGGTTGAACAATGAGGAAGATACTCTTATTTGGAAATTTGAACCCAAAGGCAACATTATTTTTTCTTCAATGTATGGAGTTCTATGTCCAGCCCCCTCAGAGAACCCCTTCTAGTCTAAAGCCTGGATAAAGGGTCTTATCCCAAAGATCAATATTTTCTACAGGACCATCCTCCAAAACAAAATTTTGACTTTAGACAATCTAAAGGTTAGAGGTTTTATCTTCTCAAATAGGTGTGCTTTATGTCTTGAGAAGGAAGAGTCTATGGACCATTTGGCTATCCATTGTTCCTTCACTGCTTCAATTTGGGAAAGTTTTCTTAAGAATTTTTGTATGGAATGGGTGTTTCCTAACTCTATCCAAGATTTGTCCCATTATTAGAGTTATCATTGGTCTAATCCCACTTTGAGATCTTTGTGGCAGCTCTCTCTCCACATCCTGTGGGGGATCTAGAAAGAAAGAAACAACTACATCTTTAGGGATACTTCTCTCACCTAGGCTGTTATTTTTCAGAAAATTCAAAGGGTTGTTATGGAGAACATTAGGATCATTGGAGAACCATGAAATTTTGTCAACCCCATGGAAACTCACATTCTCAACTCTTGGAATCTGAAGAGTGTTGTTAGTACTGATTCTAAACAAAGCAAGAGACTTGAAGCCAGATGGCACTCTCCCCCTCATGGTTGGCTTAAAATCAACTTCGACGGAGTTGCCAAAGGAAATCCTGGCCCAATGGGATGTGGTGCAATTCTCAAAGATGAAAATGGCGGTTTTAAGGAAATGATTATTGTTCCTATAGGTTGCCAAACTAACCACATGGTGGAAGCTATGGCTTCTCTCCAAGACATTCTCCTCGCTAAAATATGGAACTGTCCCTATCTATGGATTGAGGGGGACTCTAACAACATCATCAAATGCCTAAAAGGAATTTCTAAGCCTTCAAGGACTATCAACAATATTATAAAGGCTGCTAGAGATCTCATCAACACCTTCAATAAATGTTTTATTTCCCATATTTATCATGAAGAAAATGGCCCTACTAACTAGGCAGCCAACATGGCGGTCACTCACAATAATATGGTTACCTAGAAGGGTGAGGAGGGTCTCCTCAATAACGTCAGATCGATATAACTACACCCCAAAGATCATAAATGGACAAAATAATGATTAAAAGTATTAATTGGAGGGCTATTACTAATTATCATTGTGTTAGTACCATTAATGACAAGATGAATGCCACCTTTTCCCATGCTTTTTGGGTATTTGGGCTCGCTTCGAGAAATTTATTTCCTGTAGTTTTCTGCAACTCTCATCTTTTTGTTTTGAATAGCGAAACTATGGGAGGAAACAGGCGTCGCTATGAGCCCAGCAACTATAAGGAGTGGAAATAAAAGGAAGTAATTTGGAGCATCTTGTAGAAGGGCGGGTTTATGAAGTATATGGAGAGACTCCATGGGAGGGATGCCAAAATCATTATTTTTTTCTGCAAAATTTGGAGAAAGGGCATCCTAAAGATGGGAGATCAAAATATCTCCAATGATGAAGACCTCATTGATCAGGTTATGGGTTTTCGCAAGGAAGGAAGAAATTTCTACAAGGACAAAACTTAGCAAGGAGGCAATTGAGCGATACCCTAAAATGACAAAGGAGAAGAAGCATCTGGTTAAGCTAAGAAAGACCTACTACCCTCCTAGGGCATTTGTTAAGCCGTGGAGGGAGGTTTTGTTTGCTATTATGTGATACATTACCTTTAATGGAAGATTCACCAAAGTGTATGGCTACCATTTTGTACTACTCAACCATTTCAGGTATGATGAAAAAGTTAACATGTCATATTTCTTGATTTGTTTAATGAATGCTACCATTAAAGCCCATAGAGAGAACCCTAAGGGAGATACAGCCATGCACCAAGGTCTTATGGTTTTAATTTATGACCATTTAAAAGCTAACCAAATTGCCTGCCCCCAGCCTTCTATCTCTAAGTCAAGGGAGGAAGGGTCAGACTCTGATTTTTCTATGGGTGATGAGTCTGAAAATGATTCGATAAGTGAGTCAGAGGAGAGTCTGAAAGAATCTGAAGCTGAACTTGTTAAGAAAAGAAAACAAGTGAGTATTAAGCCATCCTCTTCTAAGGGCAAGAAAAAAACTAAAGAAAAGGTTTTCCTGATTCACTCCTCCTCGAAGGAGGTCTCTAAGGACTCTGAGAAGGATGAACCCTAGTCCCCTCGGAAAAAGAAAAGTAAAACTTCCATTCAGATAAGGAACAAACAGAAAAGGCAGGACAATTATGAAATGGAATTGGGGGATAAAGTGCGGAGAAAGGAACCTGACGTTGACCAAAAAGTGGAGGAGGAGATCACAGGGGAAGGTTTTGATCAGAGGGTTGGTGGAAATGCCAAACAAATCACTAGTGGAGATGTTCCCAATAATGAATAGGACAATGGTGGTGAGAAAATCCCCCCTTCAAATCCTCCTATAGAGGGTTTGAAATGGTTTGTGGACACCCTCGATTGGTTGTTTTAATAGTCACAAGAAAGTTATGGAGGATAATAAGAAGCTAAGCCACAGGGTTCAAATTCTAGAGACAATTAGTATTGGTGAAGGTAAATCTATGGCTGAATATGTTGAGGACTTGAGTAAAAATGTTTCCAGAGCTGAAGAGATTAGAGACACCTTCAACCCTAGGTTTGAGAAAATTGAGAAGGCCCTGGCAGAGATAAAAACCAATGACAATGCTACGGACTAGAGAATGACAGAAACTGACAACAAATTCAACAAAATTGAAAAATGCCTCAAAAGCATTGCTTAACAAAGCCATAACACTTTGAAGGCCTTGACTGACAATACCAAAATTCCTATCAGTAAATTGGAGAATGAGAAGGATTCCCTACAGCTGGAACCTGACACTGAAGGTATGGGAGAGGTGCAAGGACCTAGAACGAGGACTAGAGGCAAGAAGAAGGAGAAGAAGCCAAACAAGGAAATTGAAGAACTCAAAGTTGCTTCGGCAAACTATGACTTGTTGGTCAATAAGGCAGCTGATCTTCTTAGGTCTTTGTAGTTGTTGTTTGTTATTTAGGTCTTCTATCTAGTTTTTCACTTTGTTGTTCCTTTCTTTTGTTGTCCATTCGGTTTACTGGCCTTTTTTCCAGTTTTTTGCAAGTTGTTTCTATGATGGTCTAGATGCTCTATGATGATCTATCTTATGCTCCTATGTTAAAGGTTTCAGATCATTAAAACCTATTTTTCATATTAATCAGAACATGAAGAACACAACCACAAGATGAACACTGGATTTTATACATGGAAAACCCAAATGAGAAAAACCATGGAGAGTGTTAACTCTATAACTAGTTATAACTATGTTTACAAAGGGGTGCCTCACTACCAGATTATAAAAATGGCTCACTATCAAACTTCTCATTGTAGATATACTTAAAGATATCGCCAACTGCCAAAATTCTCACTGCAACTGAAAAGGTTGAACTAAGAAGGTTTGCATCTCTAAATGCATGGGATCAATTCCAGTTTTAAGTTCAAATCAAAAACTCTACAGTAGATCTAGTTAGATATCTTTGTACAACTATCCTGCAGCAGGTCCAGTAAAGGACTACTGCACTACTACAATATTGTCTGCCTTTTCTATCTACAACATACACTGCTATCCTTGCTGCCAGACTTTCTTTCACGTATAACACACACCTTTAGTCATCAATCTATACTTCTATATCTCTCTCTTGATCTCTTGTATTTACTACTACATATTCTTCTCCTTATATGTTATGCTACTACATGTGTATATGTATATATACCAAAGGGAACAAATACAAAATAGTGTGTTGGCTGAACCCAACACATTACCAATATGCTCATGTCAGCCTCTGTAGGACTTCTACACACTTCCTTTACATACTATGATTGCCAATACATATAACGAGATTACCAGAAAGGGATAGGATCATCCAGACCCAAGAATATCGAACCATAATCACAAGATCAACCCCAATATCTCCAAAATGTAGTCTCCATGCGTACCAATAAAAATGCAACATGAAACTTGAAGAGATACTTCTGATAATTACCAAAACTACTAACACCAAGACACATAAGTGATACTAGGATCAATGAGAACTCGTAACAATTGAATACTAAGATCAATGAGAAATACTAACATCGGGATACCAAGATCAATGAGAACTCAATGAAACCTCTAAATTCATTATCCAAGGTTGTCCATGCTTCATAATAACTTCTGACCAAAACTGCAACATCTAAACTACATAACCATACTAACTGCATACAATCCTCGTATGCAACAACTATAACATCCAGACTAATGTTCGGTCCTCATACATTATCTGGTCCAAATAGATGGATGGTTTGACATCATTGACAAAATTATTCTCACAAGTCTAACAGATTTACCATCGTATCCTTGCATGATTTTATCAGTGATGAGGACTACTAAGTCTCCCTACTTTGAGATCTTGATTATTGGATGAGAATAGATATAATGCTTGTAATCATCTTAGAGCATACCAGCAATGCATGATTCAAAGTTACAATCATAAGGTTAAGCCTCACACATTTGAGCTAGGTGACTTGGTTCTTAAAGAAAATCTAAAAAATCGGCAAGATCAAAAGAAACAAGGAAAATTTGAACCTAACTGGCTAGGCAGGGAGATTGTCACAACAATATATGTCTCTAGAGCATATCATCTATCTACTCTCAAAGGTGAACCACTTGATGACCTTATCAACAACATGCACCTTCACAGGTTCTACACTTAATCCTTCAGAGAGTTCTTAAAAAATACTAAAAAAATGAAAAAAATATAAATAATTATTTTTTCACCTTGATGAAAACTTGGCAAATGTGTCTTGTGTGACAAAAAAAAAGTAAAAAATAAATTCACCCAATGGTGAAAACCACTTCATTGGTTTTGTAAGCAAGTACCATAGTGAAAACCAAGAAACTGACATGATGTGTAAGGACTTCACTCATCCATCCTTCGGGATTACATAGTATCCTTTCACTTTGCACACACTCACATCCTCTCATTTCATAATAACCTTTCCATCTCAATCATTTCTTGTTATTTATCTACTAAGATCCTCGCCTTCCAAATAAAAAAAATTGTCACCATTGCTTCCTTCATAATAATTAGGTCCTATCTCTAACTAGGGGTTGTTAAACACAATGCAACATTGAGAGGGGGGTGAATAAGTGGTTCTTAAACTTTTCCCTTTAACTACCCTATGTGTGTGTATCGGTTATCAGATCTAACTGAATATAGACTTAAAGACTGTCTACCAGTTCTCTCTCTGATGCTGGTTGAACACTTCAACCATGTACTTACTCACACTCAGTCTCTTCTTCTCCTTCTTGGTGAGCACTTGACTGATTTTCCTTCTTCAGCAACAATACTCTCTCATCCAGTGGTATCCTCCATCGATTTTGGCTTTCATATTTATAAACTTATTTTCCTGCCAAAAGCCAATTCAAATTTTGGGAAGTTAGGGTTTTCTTCTATCGACCAAATCTGCATCCAATTTGATCTGATCCACCTTGGATCGCACACCTACTTTGGAGGGATAATCCATCATGCATTTTCCATCTGTCCAAAGTATATTTTCCAAGAATAGAAAACCTGACCTTGATTTTTGGCCTTGAAAGTTTTCGACACATTCATGACCCAATTGTTTCCTTCTCGAGATTCTCTTGCAATCTGATTTCCTTGCTTTGATCCTAGCACCAACAGGTCCTTGATCTCCTTCTGTTGTTCATTCTTCCTTGATCTGAAATCCTTTGATCCGATCCACAAATCATGGGCTCCATATTAAATGCTCAACTATAAAAACACCTACCATGCCTCCATGATATAAACACCTTCACCGACTTCTGCCTTCTTGCCACTTGGCACCTATGTATTTCACATGTTGGTATCCAACTCAGCATTCAACTTACCAACATTGGGTCAGTTCACACTTGATCATCCAGAAAACCCTTTTACTGGTAAAACCCTTACCGCTTCAACCTTGCACTCTGCTTCTCTTCTGAAGGAATACTCAACCAGTCAACACTCTTGCTAACCTACCTTATGTGCATCTTCATCAGATGGGAGTCTTCTGCATCAGCACATTGTTGCATTACCAGTGGACATACTTACCAGTAAACACCTTGATGACATCATATCATCATCCTTCAACTGATTCCATCTAAGGCATCTTCATGTCAGTTGCACTCTCTATCTACAACTGCCCAGTCTTTCCTTCATCATCAGTCCAAACAATATCTCAACTAGTTTGTCAAAGTGACAAATTCATCACTCTTCATCTGTCCCAACAACTCATCATGCCTTCTTTGTCGGTCCAGTACATAACATTGATTTCATGCACTTGAGGCATCTTTGTGATTCACCAGTAAATCTAATGTGAGCCTTCAAACACCTGCCTTTACCTCTTCTTCCTTATCTCATAGAACTATGATGCACATTGTGCATAATAGGAGATAAGCTCCACTTACTGGTGGTAATGGATCCTTCTCATCTACATCCTGCAATGCACTCATGTGGCTTCCCTATTTGTGCATCATATCTTCAAATAGGCACATGTGATCTAGTGTGGGAACATTCACTATCAGTCATCTCTTCACATGGTGACTGCATCTCTATTCAGTGGGAGTCCTACTATTTTGTATTCACATAGTGTATCGGTGATGTGTGCATCTCTCTCCTCCTATGTTGATGTAATTTATGTAACACTCTGACTCTACATCACAAACAAAAGCTCAAGCACCTTTCCCATCCTACTTGTACACTGCCCATAATCTTGTTGGTTGGCAACTACTCACTATCAGCACAACTCTTACCAGTTGACACCCTTTCCTTACCACTGATAGACTATACTGGTAACTTGTCCATATCTTCAACACAAGTAAAGAACTAACTTGTGTATCGGTGACTCCAATGGCCATTATGCTTAATGACATTATCTCCCTTAGAAATGGTCTACAAAGCTAGGTGATATAAAAAACATCACATCCGGTATGCATCAATGATAGTGTTTCTCATACATCTCTTATACTAGTAGCCATTGTATACTGGCTGACATCAGTGACAACATAATTCCAACAATCTCCCCCTTTGGCATTGATGTCAACACATGTAGTATCTGGCATACTAAAGAATCTCTCTCCCCCTTTGACAATAATTTAAAAGGGTACTATCAGGGTTTCCCTCCTCATTGTGTCTATCGAGCACTGATAGAGATTTTTCTCCCCCTTTTCTCTTCCAAATGCCTCTCCCTTTTTTTACCAATTGTTATATCTTCTCAAGATACAACACTTGAGATGGAGGGTACGACCACCAACTGACACCAATTTCTTAGCAACCAAGTGTATATGTAGACTGGAACCCTAATGCATATACAAGACTGAAACTAATTGAAGGCCCATGTGTCAATGAATACAACATATCTGTCGATCAGACTGCATCATCTACCCTTGATATGCAGAAGCCATTTTGACTCCAAAATGATGATACCAGGTATTGAAGCTAACATTGATACCAATTTGCATCTCTTTCGATACCAAATGTATATTCTCTTATGCAGGTAACTCTCCCCTTTTTTCAAGCAACACACCCGATGATTCAATTGTGATTTCAATTAAAAAGGCATTGAAATATCTCACAACTCCAAACACTTCCAAATACACAATCATACTGGTACATTCATAGACACTTTCACACCCTCTTTGTCAGCAATTTAGATAATCAATAAGAAAAGCATGGGTGTCAACTCCCCCTGAGTCATACATCTTAGGTTCCCATTGTCGGTCAGGTCCAAAAACATAGCCAAACTCCCCCTTATACCAGTTGAGTTGTGCATATGTGATCAATCTAATGATCTATTAGCTCCATTATATCTACCACAATATATGACATGATCCTGGATGTACACAATGCCATGCAATATCATCATCATGCCATAAATCAAACCAGTTAGCCCAAAAACATGTATGCCTGTATGATTGACAACCAAGACAACATATGTCATTCAGGTCTTCATCAACACCACCTAAGACATAACTTCCCCATTCCATGTTACCAGGGCTAATGCAATGACCTCCAACCTCATTGTCTTACATAACCTACAAGTACCTATTAGCATCATATCGGTAACATCCTAGATATATCGGTTTCCTGTACTGGTCCATCATCACTACTGGAGTACCTTCCTATAACTCCTGTCATTTTGTGTCACTTTACATCTGATTCCAATTGTTAATCTCCATCTATTGACACATGTAGTAGTGATCCAACTCGGATATGTAGATGTGTAGCCAAGGTCGACACTACACATACTTATAATCTCATTTTCTTCCTTCATATCGGCAACAACTTGATTTTCCATGTGTTCTCTTCCACTGAGGGGATGAATGATCTAATCAATATGTTACTCCCCCTGAGGTCCTGCATCTCCTTTAGGCCTTAGGAGATATCACCTATACATTGAATGCATAGTGTCGGTCCATGGTTGCATCCTCTTGCTTCTTCTTCCATTCCTTCTTGGTAACATTCTTCTTCCCATTTTCAGTCTTGGGAGTAGGTCTTTCCTTCTTTTGTTGACGAGTCCTTATATTTCCAGATTCTACATCACAATCGGAAGCAGTTCTATAGTAGCACACAAAATCCATCCCAACTTCATGATTGGGGAATCTCTTAACATACCGGTTTGACCATTTTCTTCTAGTCATGTTGTTGTGATCAGCAATCGAAACCAGTGGACCTCTTGATCATGCTAGCACATTTCTCCTTTGACCCATGTAGGCCTCTGACTTCCATATGCTCTATATCCATTTCTAAGTTGAGCATATTTGTTATACTTGCTTCCATATGATTGCAAGTCCTTCTTCCTACATTCATAACTTCTATGGCTAATTCTATTGCAGTTATAACAAATTCTCTTTGCATAACTGGGAGAGGAATTATGCATGTTTCTACTCCTTGATACATTTTTCTCATATGCATTATTTCTATGAGATCCTAGAATATTCCTTCTAGATCCCTTTCTACATTCTTCTGCCCTATAGACATGACCGTTACATGCAAAGCAATAATCGAAGAAGGAAGGTTTATAACTTACAAACTTATTCTACCATGCATGGGGAGATCTAACTAGTCTAGCATCTCCATTTATCCTTCTCTAAGGATGGATCCTATGTTGTCAATTCTTTTCACTTCTTGCATCTGATCTCTTCTTCTTCCACACTTGCTTTGTCTTGTGGACGGTAGAACTTTCTTGTCTTCTATCAGTAGGATATCTTCTTTGTTGTCTTCTCATGTTCTTGCTTCCAGTGAGCCCGTCTTCTCCCATTTTCCCTTTTTCTTTAGGATCTACAATGTTCCTCCTTCTTGCAGCACTGGTCCTCATTCTTGTTTGCAAGTCTTCACCGGTTATGGTTAGATCAACCTTCTTTCGAGGAGCATTTCTAACTATGAAGGTCTATCCCTTGTTTTCTCCATTTGAGGAGACAAACAAAATGTCATTGTGGGGGACATTCTTGTTGGTGGAGCATTCACCAGCACGACTACCTAATCCTTCAATTTCCTTGGCATGCTTTTTCTTTTTCAACATTTTGTCCAAGGCATCACTACTACCATCAAACTAGATTCTTACCTTGAGCTCATCCTAACATTTCTCAAGGTCATTTTAGAGAGCCTCCATTTCTCCAAGTAGCTACTGATATTCTTTTTCTTTTACCTCTAGCTCAAATGCTAGATCTTTACACTGACACTCCTTGTGTCTTTTTCTTGAGTCTTCAACTCTAAGATACATTTCTCAGATTCTTCAAGGCATTTTATCAACCAGTTTTTCTCCACTTTAGCAACATTCTTGAATAGCTTTTCTTGCTCTATTGAGCTCTTCAAGTGCATTCACAACCTCACCTTCAGGATCAACTTCTTCTTCATCTTCATCTTCTCCTTCACTATCACTGCCAAACACATCTTGTGGGTAGGAGTGATCTGCATGATCATTCTTAGATATGTGCCTCTCATCTTCTAATTCTTGAGCCATGAAGAGATGGGTTCCTTCTTCATCATTGTTGCAGCTACTAACAGATCCACCTTCATCATCTATAGATGCATGAGTTACATTTATCATCCTATCTTCACAAACTGGTTTTACAATGGTAGGCTCATTTCCATAGAGATTCTTCAACTTGTCCCATAAGGTTTTTTCTAATCTATATCTATCCACCTGTGAGGTAGCATCATCTAATAACCCACAGAGTATAGCTTGCATTTCTATATCATTAGATTGGTTTCTTCTTTCTGCATTTGAATTGATGGGAGGACCAACTTTACTAGGGCAGCCATTTACAATAGACAACCACACATCAAACCCTAGAGAGGATAGGTAGACTTCCATTCGACGACCATATGAAATAATTTGAACCATCAAATGTCAGAGCATGGTTTGACACCAAACAAACCATTGTGTCCAATTCGCCAAAATATACCCAAGTTGGAGAAATCTTGTCTAACTAGGAACCTATGCTTTGATACCAATTGTTAGACACAATTCACCACTGAGAGGGGGTTGAATCAGTGGTTCTTAGACTTTTCCCTTTAACAACCCTATGTGTGTATATCGGTTATCAGATCTAATTGAATGCAAACTTAAAGACTGACTACCGGTTCTCTCTTTGATTTCGGTTGAATAATTAAACCCTATTCTTACTCACACTCAGTCTCTTCTTCTCCTTCTTGGTGAGCACTTGACTAATTTTTCTTCTTTAGCAACATGACTCTCTCATCTAGCGGCAGCCTCCATCAATTTTGTCTTACATATTTATAAACTTGTTTTCTCATGAAAATCCAATTCAAATTTTGAATGGTTAGGGTTTTCTTCTACCAACCAAATTTGCATCCAATCTAATCCGATCCATCTTAGATCACACACCTTCTTTGGGGGATAAGCCATCATGTGTTTTCCATCTGTCCAAAGTATGTTTGTCAAGAATAGAAAACCTAACCTTATTTTTTGGCCTTGAAATTTGTCCACACATTCACGACCCAATTGTTTCCTTCTCGAGATTCTCCTCTAATTTGATTTCCTTGCTTTGATCCTGGCACAACCAACTCCCTAATATCCTTCTATCATTCATTCTTCCTTGAGTTACAATCCTATGATCCGATCTGCAAATCACTAGCTCCATATTAAATGCTCAAATGTAAAAACACCTACCATGCCATGATGATATAAACACCTTCACCGACTCCTGCCTTCTTGCCACTTGGCACCTATGTATTACACATGTCAGCATCCAACTCAGCATTCAACTTACTGACACTGGGTTGGTTCACACTTGATCATCTGGCAAACCCTCTTACCGGTACAAACCCTTACCGGTTCAACCTTGCACTCTACTTCTCTTCTAGTGGAATACTCAACTGGTCAGCACTCTTGCTAACCTACCTTATGCACATATTCATCAGATGGGAGTCTTCTACATCTGCACATTGTTGCATTACCAGTGGATATACTTACTGGTAAACACCTTGATGACACCATATCATCATCCTTCAATTGATTCCATCTGAGGGGTTTGCATGTTGGTTTCACTATCTATCTACAACTACTCAGTCTTTCCTTCTTCATCATCAGTCCGAACAATATCTCAACCGGTTTGTCTAAGTGACAAACTCATCACTCTTCATCTATCCTAACAACTCATCATGCCTTCTCTGTCGGTCCAATGCATAACACTGATTTCATGCGCTTGAGGCATCTTTGTGATTCACCAGTAAATCTGGTGTGATCCTTTGAACACCTACCTTTACCTCTTCTTCCTTATCTCACAGAACTATGATGCACATTGTGCATACTAGGAGATAAGCTCCACTTACTGGTGGTAGTGGATCCTTGTTGTCTGCATCTTGCAATGCACTCATGTGGCTTCCCTGTTTGTGCAGCATATCTTCAAATAGGCACATGTGATCCAGTGTGGGAACATTCACTATTAGTCATCTCTTCACATGGTGACTGCATCTCTATTTAGTGGGAGTCATGTTGTTTTGCATCCACATAGTGTACCGGTAACCTATGCATCATTATCCTCTTGTGTTGATGTGATTTAGGTAACACTCCACCTCTTCATCATAAACAACAGCTCAAGCACCTTTCTCATCCTTCTTGTACATTTCTCATAAGCTTGTCAGTTGGCAACTACTCACTATCAACACAACTCTTACCAGCTAACACCCTTTCCTTACCGGTGATAGACTATACTAGTAACCTATCCATATCTTCAACACAATTCAAGTGCTAACTTGTGTAAGGGTGACTCCAATGGCCATTATGCTTAATGACATTCTCTCCCTTATTGGTGGTCTACAAAGCTAGGTGATATCAAAGACATCACATCTGGTATGCATCAATGGCAGTGTTGCTCATACATCTCTTGTACTAGTAGCCATCCTATACTAGTTGACATCAATGACAACACAATGCCAATAGGGGCATTTCCTTGACCTAGTGATCAAATTGGATCTTTTGCACCACATGTTGTGAGTGTAACATCATAAAATTATGACGCTACATTTTTTTACCACACTTGGGTCTTCACATTGGTGAAGCAAATCCCTAAGCCTAATTCGAGACCCGAGATATGCTTGCACCTCCCAAAACATGCATTTCCTTGTATCATGCCCTTCCTATCCTAGATTAGGGCAAGATAGGAGCATGGCGCCCCTGTTCCCCCTAGGACAGGGGCACGGTGCCCTTGTCCTTGCCCTATTTTGGCCCCCCTCCACTTAAGTCTTGCATTGGGATTGTCAATAAAAAGTGGGAAAAAGGTTTTCTATGTCGGCGTGAGACAAAAAATTAGTGACAAACCCTAAATTTGCAAGTATATAAGATGCATTTTTCCCTCTCATTTTCATAAGTATAATATAGGTTTGATAAGTGAAGGAGTGCAATAAGTTCAAGAAGCAAAATCAAGCATTCAAGCATTCCTTTCAAGCATTGAGCATCTCAAGTTTCCTTTCAAGGCTAGGTGTTGCATTCAAGTCAAGGATTCAACCATTGAAGAAGAGATCCCTATCAACATTCAAAGAATTCAATTCTACATATCCTTTCAGACAACTCTATCAACATTTCAATTGCATCCTCTCTTGAGGTGAATTCTATTTCAGTCATTTACTTTCATTTACTTGCGATTACTTTTCATCATTTGGTTAATTCCAAATTCAAGGTTTGACCTAAATGCAAACCCCCAATCGTGACAACATTTCCTCACTTTTCTATGTGTAGGTTGTAGGTGTGGAGCTACATTTGCAGGTTTAAGCTTCATTTTTAGAGACAGAAAAACCCTTTTCAGCGCACAGATTTTTTGGAGGACCGAGTACACTTTCAATATGGTCCCAATAAATTTCACTCAAGTTTACAGGGGAGCTTCGTCTCAGCATTTTACTACTAATTCCAAGTGCACAGCTTCATCCCATATTTTTGTCTCAAGCTATAATCACTTCTTTGTTGTCTTTACACTTAGTCTCAATTCATTTAATTCATCCTATCTATTCTAAAAGAGGGGTTACTTTTACTTTCCAAATTTATTGTCAATTCACTTAGCATTCAATCTCTCCATTGATATTGGATCTAGTGAATTCAACCCCCCTCTTTTAAATCTAATGCGTAAAAGAGGTTGAAGAGGATTGTTTGTGAAACTTGCACTCCATTCTTGAGGGTAAATCTTTCCACTTGATCCCCTCCTCCCTTTTTCACCATTACATTTTGGTGAACCTAGCGTCTTACATGCTTGACATTTCACATTAATGCATATTTTTCATTTACAAGTTTAATTTTCTTGAAAAACTTAGTGGTTAATTCATTCAAAACCCTAGTTGTTAAAATTGGAATTTAACATGTGTTTTGCAAAAATTGCTATCTATTGTTTTAGATCTATAAAATTGCATTAAATTCAATTTCTTTATCTTGTTCAATTTGCAAATCAATTTTACAAAATTAAGTGGTTAATGGTCAAAACCCTAATTTTCAAAAATCAACTTGAACTTATGCAAACATTGGATTTACATTTAATTTTCAGATTTAGAACTATTTCAGACTTGTCTTCTTCCCTAAAATTTAAATTTTCAACTTCCCTCCCTTTTCCAAAATTTAAAATTTAAAAATTTAGTGGTTAGGTCCTAAAACCCTAATTTTCAAATTCATTTGGATTTTGTGTAAATTTCAATCAATTCTAACCAATTTGAGTTTTCAAAACATTATCCAAGGTGGCCTTATCCATTAGGTTTGACCTTTTTCAAATTTGCAATTCGATTTCTTATCTTTTTCAAAACCCTAATATGGTCTTATTTTCACATTCAAACCTTAATTTTGCCTATCTAAACTTCATAAAATCAACCAATTTTTAAGGTTAGCTCTAAAATCATCATAGCTTTCATCCCTGAATATTTCTGAAAAAGTTGGGTGGACTGTGTGCAACTTCAACACGGTCCTTGGCTTTTTTCCCAAAATTTCAGGAGACTGTTATGATTGTATTTAATTGCTTAAATCCATAAAATTGGCTGATTTTGTCAAATTTTGATTTCTCTAAAATCAAAAATACTTCACAAATTCAACATCACAACTTTCAAGAAAAAAATTTAAAATTAAGTGGTTAATTGTAATCTGCCCTAATTTTAAAAACTTTGTCAATTTTAATTTTAAAGTTAAGTGGTATCCCATAGGCCCTAATTTTAAAATTTCAAAACATTATTTTGGAAATTGTGTCATTTCTTCTTTCAACAAAGTTCAAATTGTATAATCATCATTTGTGCATTATTCAATTTTGCAAACTTTGTGCCCCAAGTTCAAAAGTCAAATTCAAATTTTCCCTCTAGTGCATGAGTTTTATAACTATTAGTCCTACCTCTACTATCCCTATTAGGCGAAGCATTATAATTAAGGCTTCCCAAGGTTTAATTCCCAAAGAGATGGAGCCTAATTTGGGTGACTTCTTCAATGAGGATAATGCTAATTCTTCTCATCCTAATAACATCCCTGTCTACCCAATTGATGATTTGAATGATGAAGAAGAAGCTTTCACTAGAGTTTCCATAGATCAACTTTTAAAATTGGACAATCAATTTGATAATTTTCAACAATGGATGTCCCAAGAAAATCCTAGTAGTGAAGCTCTTCCTTTAATTGAAGGTCTTAAATGCATGATTCAAAGTGATAATAATGGATTTGATATATTGTGTGTCATTGCCCATATTGTTGATTCTTATGTTATGCCTATGAAGAGTTGTGCTGAGAACTTAGGTTATTCACAACCTCCTACACAATTAAATCATTATATTCCTTTGACCACTTCAACAAATAGCATTCCTACTTTCACTTCAAACATCATGGCTACATTAACTCAAAATGTTATACCTACAACCATTAGTCATCGGGGCAATCCCTCTTCTTCATTTAATCCTCCATCTTTATCTATGCCTTCGATCAGTATTCCTATTGTCCCTCAACCAATCAATGTGACATAAAGGGGAAATTCATCCAATCATTTTATCCCTCCTTTTAGTGTCCCATTTCCTACTCAATCATCACCTATGCCTACTTACCATAGTGTTCCACCACCCTATTCTCAATCAATGCCTTCTTTCAATAACTTCACACCACCTTCTCAATCAAACATGTCTAGCATAAATTCTTCAACTGGAGCAACCATTAATAGCCTTGCCCAAACTGTGTCATCATTGCAACAACAAATTGCTTCTATGATTCAATCCAAGTTTACTATGCCCACATTTGATGTTGCGAGCCCTTTTTCTCTTGATATTGTTAGAGTTGTCCCTCCTAAACATGTTGAAGTCCCTCATTTGGAACTCTATAATGGAAAAGATGATCCTTTAACACATGTCAAGACATCCCAACTTTGTGTATTGACTTTTCTTATGATCAAAGATCGCTTGCCAAACTATTTAGTATAACACTAAGAGATAAGAATTTATAATGGTGTTTCTCTTTGCCTTCCTATTTTATTACTTATTTTCAACAATTAGAAAATTCTTTTATTCAACAATTTCAAAATAGGATAGGTCCTAAAATCACTTTGACTGATTTAATTCATTGTAAACAAGGTGTTAAAGAAAAAGTGACTGATTTCATTGGTAGATATAAACATTTGTATTCTCAAATTTCTTTTCCAATGCCTCATAAAGATATTCAAAGAATTTTCATTTCTAATTTGCAAAAAGACATTAGGGACAAACTTCTCCTTTCTAAGTTTACTTCCTTTCCGCAATTGTGTACAATACTTTATAATTATCAACTAATTATGAGTCAATTGGAGCAATCTACTCCTATGGCTCTGAGTGATAAGGGTGAGAGTTCTCAACAACCATTTGCAAAGTTCAAACTGAATAAAGGCTTCATAAAATTTAATGACACCATCACCAACAACAATGTGAATCCTACAACAGGTGTGCCTCTTATTTCTCAATTTTTCAGAAGAGAAAGACAATCTACTCCTTTGGATGAATCTTTGCATAGCATTATGTCTCAGTTGTTACAAAGAAATTTTATCACACTTCCTCCAATAAAACCAATTGACCTTTCCAAGGCAGCCTCACCTTACTATAATAATAATTCTTTTTGTCAATTTCATCTTTAACCTGGTCATGATACTAAGAAATGTTATGCATTAAAAAATAAGATTCAGGACTTGATTGATAATAATACTATATATGCGGCAGGTATGAATGATAAAGGAAACAAATTAGTAGCTCCTCCTAATCAAAATATTAATATTTTTATTGATCCTTTACCCTCGCATACATCTAATGTGATTGAGACTGAACATAGCTCTTTCTCTCCCTCTGACCTTACTACCATGACTCCAAATTTGCTGAATATGGTAGAGAAACAAGAAACACCTAAGGACTCATGTATCACATTTGACCCTAGTGAGACTATTAGAGCACCTGATGGACCTTTATACATAGTTGTGAAGACTCAAGATAAACCTTGTCGTGGTGTGCTTATCGACCCCTCTTGCATAGTTAATGTCATCGTTGTATCGAGCACCAAATTTGAATTAAGTAAAATATCTTGATTCGTAAGATTGAATTACAAGAGCCCTCTATTTTTAGAAAAAAACCATTATTTTTATTGATATCACAATATTCCATAAGTTGTTGAGCAAGAGTAATAGCATTCTATCAAAATATCCAAAATTCAAAAAGTATTGACGAGACCCAATGATGTCTCATCGATATACAAGGGATATCGAAGAAAAGGGAGTGTCGGTGAACTCTAGAAAAGACTCATTGAAAGTGATGATTTCACCGACAAAATGTATTAAAGAAAGTAGAAGTGGTCCCCACCAATGAGAAAAGGCTTCCAAAGAAACAATACCATCGATACAAGATGAAAAGGATTCACCGAAAGAAATGCTTTCATCAAAAGAATGATATCGATCAGACAAAAGGAAGTTACGTCGATAAAAGATATCAATGAAGATATGAGTTTTGAGGAAGCTAAAGGGCGTGTTACCAATATGCAAGATTTTGCTGATACAACTTTATCGATAAAAATTACCAATGAGCTCATCGATAAAAAGATGATAGCGGAAGCATGTCATCAAAGTAAACAAGACTTCAATGAAATGACACCCATTGATCGATGGGGTGTAGTGATGTTGATAGAAAGGGTGTTTCGATGGAAGGATAAAGGAAATCACTGAAGCCCTAGGTCTCTTCAACATGAAACCTAACTGACATCAAAATTATATCGATGGGGAGATGGCTAAAGTGACCGAATGCAACAATTCAATAAAGGGAGAAAATACATATTCGAAGTAATATTCAAAACAAAAGTATCATCGATAGAGACAAAAGATGCAGATCTTTGAAGACTTCAACAACATTCAACATCCTTCTATCAAGCATTTATCAATTTCATTCATCCATTTAGGGCTTGGAAGACATTGAATAACAATAGGAGATTACTGACTGAAGATTGGCTTGTACCCCTCCCTTGGGGTTGGGTATGATTTCATGTTGTTTTCATGTCTTTGCATGAGCTTCATTATATCATTTGTATTCATGCTTTAGATCACTTTTCATCTTGGTTTGGAGCATTTACATTATCATTTACAAGCAATTAGGGTTTACTTTCTAGGTTGCTCTAGTTTGCTTACTTGCATTTTAGGATCTTGCACACACACAAGGTCTGCACACACATTACTTTTACAATACAACTTGGCTATTCGTGGAGGTGGAAATCACCGAAGTGGGGGTTTGACTAAGGCAAAACCCTATATAGCCACCCACCATACCCTTTTCAGATATAAGTGCAGGTTTCGGGATTCGGACGATGCTGCAAGTTGCAGATCCGGGAAAAGTAGGCCGAGACAAACCTTCATACCAAGTTTCAGAGCAAAAGACCAGGACAGGGGCATGGGGTGCCCTAGTCCTACCAGGACAGGGGCACTGGGTGCCCTGGTCCCTGGGATAGGGGCGCTGGGTGCCCTGGTCCCTCTGTCAGACAACATTTTCAGCATTTTTGACAGCTTTTCCAGAGTGCAAAAACACCAGTTTCTGAAGTAGTTTCAGGGGCAGAATCAGGATAGTGGCACCCGCACCCCCATCTTGAACATTTTCAGTCAGATTTTAACTCTAGGTATGCATTTGCATTCTTGTCTTGTCCTTGTGTTTACAGCTTTCCATTGTTTAAGTTCAATTCTGCAATCTTGTTATTAGTTCATACTTGTACTTTGGGGTTAGGAATTGAAATTGCATCATTTCATCTTTCAATTGCAACAAAGGAATAGAAATCCTAATAGGTAGCCTGTGGCTCTCTCTTCCACAAAAAGAAGTAGCCAATTGTGTGATACCTCTAGGCTCTTTCGTATTCCGCAAATGTGTGATTGAAAGTGAGATTAGGGTATGTTTGCTTAGTGTCACTTTTTCTCCTACACATTTTTGGTGAACCCGACGTGAATTCCAATCTTCTCTAATTTTGATTTATGTTTTCAAATTTGAGTGTTTATGCTAATTCAAATTTGTATTTACAAGTCTCAATTTCTTGCAAGATTCAAAAAATTTAGAGGAAATTTTTGCTAAAACCCTAATTTTTTTTTCAATTCAAAGTTGAACTTGTGGATAGCTTAATTGGGATCAATAATTTCAAATCTGATTTAGGAACTCATTTGAATCATAAATTTCATTTTCTAAAGCTACATTCTAAATGCTTGCATTGGTTAAAATTAAACATTTCTTTCTATTTTGCATGTGTTATCATTTGAAAGAGGAAAATTGTTGTCATGATGCATTCATTTCATAGATGTGATAGTGGGTTAGCTTCCCTTGTTTCAATTTTTCCTTCTCCTAAAGAACCTCCCCCCATCTATAACAACATTTTAGTGCCTAAAAGAGTTGCTACCAATCCCTTTGAGACTCTCCCATGCTCTAAGGATGAAGACTTTAAGAGTGATCTTGACAACTCTCCTAAAATGTGCCCTTCCTATTTAGCTATCCTAGAGGAAGAGAATGATATCATAAACACCTTTCTTAATGTTACTTCACCTTCCCTACATGATGCCTCTCTAAGTGAAAAGGTATTTATGGACATTGACTTATTTTCTCCTAAAGTTGGTCCTTCCAATGGGGGCATGTTAGTGCAACAAGAGGTTAGGAACACTTCTGTCAAAGATCTCCTTCCTAAGCATGGATCTTTGGAGAAATATGTTCATGTTCCTCCTAAAAAACACTCCCTTCATGAGGATTCTTTTGTGCAAGAAGATGACATTATCCCTACAGTTCCTAGTGATGGCATTTCCTTGTCCAACAAAATTCCCACTAGAGATGATGAATTAATGATAAATGCTTACCCTTCTCCTAAAGTTTGTCTTACCCATAAGCATCCCTTAGAGAAAGAAGATGAAATAATAAGCAATTTCCTTAATTCTCTCTCCCCTAAAGATCATATTGAACATATTTTGAGGAAAGAGGATGAGTTTAACACATCTATTGATGCTCTCCCTCCTAAGGATGAGGAATTAATAAACAATGTTATCTCCTCTCCAGAAATTAACAATACTTCAAACATTCCTTTCAACCACTTCACTATTTGGGATGAACCATTAGAAGAAGGTGTAGATTATTCTCTCTCCCTTGATAATTTCTCACCTTCCTTGAATCTTAATTATTCTCCCTCTAAAAATAAAGCATCTCCCTCTCCTCAACTTGGTTCTACTCATAAGGAGACCCTAGTTCAAAGCAAGATGGTTAACATGTCTTTCAAAGATCTCCCTCTCAAAAGTGAGACTTTAGAGAGTAATATTGATCTTGTAGACACCTAAAAATGGTCAACGCTTGCGAAGTCATACTTTAACATTTGCGCATTGCCTCATTTTAGGTTTTTGCGTCATATTAACATTTCTCCTATGTCACGCACTTGGTCTTTATCATTTGCGAACATCAAGTCATTCTTCTATATTCTTCAATCATCTCGTCCTCGAATTTGGTCTTGTCGACAACATTATCCAGTCATGATTTTGATCGATTTTATCTTGTTGCATCAATGAGCATGCTTATTTGTCATCATTTTGGACATTGTCAATCCTAATTAGGGTTTTGTCCTCTCATCAATCTTATCATTTTGGGCATCATCAATCCTAATTAGGGTTTTGTCCTCTTTTCAATCTTGTCATCATGCGATCGATTTGTCATCGATCATTGTCACTGTTCGATCTTGTCATCTTGCGATCAATTTGTCATCGATCGTGGTCATTATCAATCTTGTTGTCTTGCAATCCATTTTGTCATTGATTCTTGTCCTCTTGTCGATCTTGTAATTTTGCGATCATATCGTTATCGATCATTGTCTGTCTCAATTATGTCAATTTGGATCAATTTGTCATTGTTCCTCGTCAATTGGCGCATTTATCAAATCATTTATCACATTGGTCATTTATCAATCCAAAATCAAATCAAATCGAGTCAATTATCTTTTAAGACCTAATTCGTCTTCCAGGGTTTTTTTGATTTAACCATTTAACCTTGTGTGTCATTTCTTCCTCTAGGATTAAATAATTTATTTATTTATCCTAGGTCTTCGTGTCGCAATTAAATGTTTCATTTGATTGGCTAATTAATTATTCCTCTTTTTGTGAATTAATTAATAAATGAAAATTTATTAATTGATTTACCTAATTTCTCCTAACTCCTAATTTTCTAATTTTTCATTCCCTCTTTGTGAATTAATTGATAAATGAGAAATTATTAATTAATTCACTAAGTTCCTATTTTCCTCATTTCTAATTTTCTAATTTCCTATAATTTCATTATTTCCTAATTCCTAATTCCTAATTTTCACCTATTTTCTAATTTTCTAATTTTCTAATTCAAATTCCACCTAATTAACTTGTCTCTAGTTCTCCCTATTTGTGTACTTCATGCGTCATACTCTTGACATAGCAATTTGTCATAGAATTTCTCTTGACATAGCAATTTGTCATAGAATTTGTCTTGACATAGAAATTTGTCATAGAATCTTTCATAAAATTGTCATAAGCCTCTTTGCATAGCAACATGTCATAACTTTGCTATTCTTGATTTGAATTTCTATTCGAATCATTATCATGCTAATTTGTCCATTTCTCCAATTTCTCTATAAATTGGATGATCTTCATCAATCAAAGCTAATCTTTATCAGACTATCGAATTTATGCTTCTAGTACTCTTGAGCTTTTCATCAAAGTCAATCTTTCTTTCAATTGTATGTGCAGTTGTAGGTGAGATCCACAAATCCATTGAAGAGGAAAGAAGAACAATGGAGCCGCATGGAAGGAGCATTCAATTCTGCATTTGGTTTGCATAATCTTTCATTTTGAATGCTTTGTTTTCATATCTCTATTGAGTGTGCTTAGGATTAGGTTCATTTGCAATGAGTGCTCTCATGATTGAGTTATCATGTCTAGTGTTTTGATCTACTTTTGTGATGATTTCCTAATTCCGATGCTACAGATCCTTCTCCTAGAGAGTTTATTTCCCATGTAGATCCTTTGATGATAGAGGATGATATGACCTTTCCTAGTATTACTTTTCCTACTAGAACATCAATGCCTACCCCTTGTCTCTCTCCTAAAATTGATTTAATCCGTGATAAGATTTTAGTGCAAGAGAAGACTATCAATAATTCTTCCAACACTTTTGTTAATTCCTCTAAACCATCCTCAATCAATTTGATACATGTAAATGCAACACCTAACAAACCTCTCTTCACTGTCCAAGGTGCTTGTCCTTCTCAAAATTCTCAACCTTTAAATAAGCCTATCTTAGTGGTTCAAGGTGGTTATGCTAACGATTCTTTTTGCACTCCTAAGAAACTTGTTATTACTGTGCAAGGAGGTTATTCTTCTAAGAGCCCTTATGAGTATGCTAAGCAACTGACTAGAGAGAGTTATCATGCGGTTGCTCATACCTATAACACAAGAAACAATAAGCAACCTAATCCTCCTCCAGTTATCCCAACTTCACTTCCTCCTTCCCAACCTATTCTTCCGCAAGCTCCACGTATTTCACAAATGCTTAGTAAGGACTATGATCTCATTGAACAACTTAAAACTACTCCTGCTAAGATATCCCTTTGGGATTTGATCCAAACTTCTTTCGCTCATTGTGGAATGTTACAAGATGCCTTGAAAGATTTGAATGTTCCTCCACCTAATACATCTAGTAATATAGTGTCTTTGGTTAACTCTGTGATGAATCCTAAAGCTCAAATTGTGTTTACCCAAGATGAGTTGCCTACTAGTGAAATTCAACATCAATATGATCCCTTGATGACTGTGGTTATCATAAATGACACTGCTATAAGACAAACACTAGTAGATAATGGTTCTGGCCTTAATGTGTGTAGCATTAATCTATTGCATAAGATGAATGTGGACACATCCCTTATTGAGCCTGACTCTCATCCCATTCGAGGCTTTGATAATGTGGCTAAGTCTTCGTTAGGTATTATCACCTTACCCATCACAGTGGGACCTGTTACTTTGCCTACTCCTATCCATGTTATGTCGGGAAATCTAACATACAACTTTTTATTAGGGAGACCTTGGATTCACAGTATGCAAGTTGTCCCCTCTACATTGCATAGACAAGTTAAATTTATTTATAACAATAAGACATATACCTTGATAGGTGATACTAATCTTCAAGCTTGTTTGCAAACATCTAAGCCTTCCTCTTCTAGTGATGACTCTTTGAACAAGATACCTATGGATGAATCCTCACCTTTTGATGATCAAAATTCTTTGAATGAGCCTAAAGTTCCTGAAGAAAATTCTTCTCAACTCAAATCTACACATGAAAAGGATTTTGATCCTGAGAAGGTTCTCGCAAAAGATGATTGGGGATCTCTTGACTTTAATCCCACCTTTGTAGGTGAGTATAGAGTTCCTCCTAGAGAGCTTAAAGTTAAAGAGAAGGAAGAAACTAGAGATCAATCAGTCTTACCTGAACCTATGAGCAATAATTTTGTGGCTACTTCTCAAACTTCTTCTCCTCACACCTCTAATTATGAAGAGTTTGATTCTTTGTCTTATGAAAAACCACCTCCTCTTTCTGAAATGGTTGATCATTATGGTCGTGGTTTTCGTATTTTTGCTAAGCATGGGTATCATGGAAGAGGTTGTGGTGCTCATGAACAAGGGATAAAAGTTCCTCTAGAGACTAATTTTCACAATTATGCCTTTGGACTTGGCTATAATCCCTGCAAACGCACCAAAGCATCTAAAAGACCATCTCTCAGTGTGAATGCTATATTTAGTAGTGATGATGATCTCACTTCAACTAAATCATCCTCTACTTCTATCAACTCTCATTCCCCTCATAAGGAAATCTTGGCGATGAACAAATCTCTTTATGAATCCCCTCAAATTTCTAAATCCACTTATGAATCTTTATCTCCTATTCATCATAAAGTCCTTTCCTCTAGGGATAAGGCTCTAATAAATTACACTCATCCCTCTTCTAAGATTTCTTGTGACTTTTCTTCTTCAATTTTTATCATTTTATACATGTTTTTTATCTCAATTATAGTTGAGCATTTAGCATGTCATATTCAAATACTTCATTCAATCTATCATGTCTTTAAATAACATTAATGGCTATTATGTTGCTCATCATTATGTGACATTGGTAGCTCATTTACTGGGGGCTCATTGTCATTCATGATGGTACAATTTCAAGTGCAATCATATTTTTGAAGCAACATAATAGCCTAATTTTCTATGTTATCTCTTGTTCCTATGGGGACAAGAGTGATTTCATATATCTCTTCTTTTTCTTATGTCCAAATCTCTCCCTAGAAGATTGTGTAAGTCCTTATCATTGAGGCAATGATCTTTCCTTATTTTTTTCTAAGGATCCACTTTTTCCTATTTCGTGGATGGTGTGAACTTTATTGCTTGATGTTATTCCTTGTATGCATTTGTTGTTGTTTGTTCAAGGATTCTCTCTTACAAGAGGTGTAAGTCCTTGACTACAACCTCTTTTGCACTTGGTAAAATACATCCATAATGAATTCACTCTCCCAATTGGGTTAAAAAGAGCGTCATCCTGTATTAAGAATCACTTTCACCTCGCAAAAGAAGGAAGTATTGCATTCTTATTCTGTTCTTTGTCTTATTCCTCTCGAGGATAGATGTCTTTTGTACAAAGATCTCTTCTCCTCTAAGGATCTCCTTTACACATACTATAATATATCCCTTTTCAACTATCTTATCCTTGCTTAAAGAGTGCAAAACTCTCTTGCTTGGATCTATGACATTGTTGCATTTTTGGGGTATCTTCTTTTGTGATGAAGGTAGGTATCCTTGTTCTACTTTGCTTATGACATAAACATTACACTTTTTGAGCAATGGGTCATTCTCGGAACCAGAGCACAGACTCTTAGAGCAAGATGTCTCCATTTTTCTTTTATGCAAGGTGATTATTCTTGGAACTAGATCACAGACTCTTAGAGCGAGATGTCACGCTTTTGTACTATACATATACAGGTTGTAGTATACTCGGGCATAGACTCCTATGAGGTGCTTCTAACCTCCCTTACACACACATGCACGAGGTTGAGTGGAACTAGCGGCATAAGGCTAGACTTTCTCACTCTCCTCCCTTACATGGATCACCTGGCCAAACTCTAGGGGGTAGTTTTCCATGTCCTTTTTCCCATGGATCACCTAGACAAGATCTAGGGGTGAGAAGTCCATGTTTTCTCTCTCATTATTCTTCTCATGGATCACCAATGTGTGTATTCATGCTTTTTTTTTCTTTCTTTTCTTCTCTTTGCATTTTGTTTCCATTTACATCCTTCATCTTGTGTTAGAGAACTCTCAAATCTTCACACTCTTTGTTGTGTTGGAATTGAGATTTAGTCCTCTTTCTTACCAAATGATTCTCCATTAGTTTTTGATCTCATATCAAATCTTCTTGTGAGCATTTGTCATCAATATTCTTTAACAATTCGAAGTGGTAAACATCATACCCTGTTTCAACTCACTAATATTAGCAAGCCGAAACAGGGGGGGCATATAGCTACCCTCAAATTTTCATCACCTTCCTCAGTAAGCATTAGGTGATTTTGTGATCTAACGTGTGTCTTGTAGGGTGCGGTTCCTAACTGTGTACTGCAGATACCGCTGGGGGCTTCATTCGATAGACTTATGGATATATCCTTTTTCAAATAATGTTTACTTTTTGTACTTTAGCTTGCATATGCACGTAGTGTTCATATGACCGCTAAAGTGGGGGCTAAATGTAGCGTCGTAAATTGTACGCACTTGCTAGGGTGGTACAATTTCACACCTAGTTTAGCACCCGCCTTGGCGCATTTTGCATCTTGCATTGCATTTCTCCTTTAGCACTTAATTAATTAAATTAATTAGGTCTAAGGTCCTATTTTATCATCTCCCATATCATAAAGTTGGGCCCTTTCATTAAAGTGTGCCCCTTTCAATTTATTCCTCCAATACATCATTTAATCAAAAACCCTGATTAGGTCCTATTTCGAACTTGGGGGCTTGATTTCGGGGGTCAAAACATCTCGAAATCACCTGTAACTTCGGGATTCTCTGTAAAATCATCATATCCGACGGCCCTGAAAATTTGGTGAAAAGTTATCGGTACCATGGCGCCCGGAGTGCACACGGTCCTGGACATTTTTCCCAAAATTTTAGGAGCGTGATCCAATCATAAAATAAAGCTTAACCCCAAGAAATTTGTGGGAGATTCAATCTCTAGGTCGGCCAAAAGTTGAAACTAAGACCTAGGGTTTCATATATAAGAGCTCTCTTTCTTCATTGGAAAGGATCCAAATTTTGGTTTTTAGGGACCTTCTATGCAGCGAAAGAGCAGATCTTTAAAGACTTCAACAACATTCAACATCCTTCTATCAAGAATTTATCAATTTCATTCATCCATTTAGGGCTTGGAAGACATTGAAGAACAATAGGAGATTACCGACTGAAGATTGGCTTGTACCCCTCCCTTGGGGTTGGGTATGATTTCATGTTGTTTTCATGTCTTTGCATGAGATTCATTATATCATTTGTATTCATGCTTTAGATCACTTTGCATCTTGGTTTGGAGCATTTACATTATCATTTACAAGCAATTAGGGTTTACTTTCTAGGTTGCTCTAGTTTGCTTACTTGCATTTTAGGATCTTGCACACACACAAGTTCTGCACACACATTACTTTTACAATACAACTTGGCTATTCATGGAGGTGGAAATCACCGAAGTGGGGGTTTGACTAAGGTAAAACCCTATATAGCCACCCACCATACCCTTTTCAGATATAAGTGCAGGTTTCGGGATTCGGATGACACCGCAAGTTGCAGATCTGGGAAAAGTAGGCCGAGATAGACCTTCATACCAAGTTTCAAAGAAAAAGACCAGGATAGGGGCATGGGGTGCCCTGGTCCTACCAGGACAGGGGCATTGGGTGCCCTGGTCCCTGGGATAGGGGCGCTGGGTGCCTTGGTCCCTCTGTCAGACAGCATTTTCAGCATTTTTGATAGCTTTTCCAGAGTGCAAAAACAGCAGTTTCTGAAGCAGTTTCAGGGGTAGAATCAGGACAGTTGCGCCTGCACCCCCATCTCGAACATTTTTAGTTAGATTTTAACTCTGGGTATGCATTTGCATTCTTGTCTTGTCCTTGTGTTTACAACTTTCCATTGTTTAAGTTCAATTCTGCAATCTTGTTATTAGTTCATACTTGTACTTTGGGGTTAGGAATTGAACTTGCATCATTTCATCTTTCAATTGCAACAAAGGAATAGAAATCCTAATAGGTAGCCCGTGGCTCTCTCTTCCACAAAAAGAAGTAGCCAATTGTGTGATACCTCTAGGCTCTTTCGTATTCCACAAATGTGTGATTGAAAGTGAGATTAGGGTATGTTTGCTTAGTGTCACTTTTTCTCCTACACAATAATGTATACTCTCATATAAAGGAGGGAACTTTGGTAATGTGAAAAGGAATTAGTGAAAGAAGTAGATTATAGCCTCGGGCTTACCATTGTAATATTTTGGCAAATATATATAATAAAATCAGTCATTTTCCTTTGCGTTTATGTTGTGGATTATTTCATTTTCGACAGGCAGTTACTTATGATATTATCTAAAAGCAGATAAGGTTATTTGTGTTCTTCCAATGAAATTTTGTGTTTCATATTGTAGATTTGGATCAAAAAGATTTACTCACGAATTGTAATTGTTCCCCGTATTTCTTCTTTGGATGGTCTCTTAAAAGTTAGGGTTAAATTCATTCAAGCAGTTTACAATATAGACACTAAAGTAGAGCACATAAGAAACATTAATTGACAGACTCATCGAGAGGTGGTGGGTTTAAAAATTCTCTCATAAATTTACACAATAAGTCCTAAATAAATATAAAGACTCTGTAGCCCAAACAGCAAAGAAAGGCACTGGTCATCTATAGAATACAACTCATCAATTCACATTTCACTTTAAAATTAGTAGGAGTAGTTGAGTAGGAAATATAGAATACGCTAGCAATAGTGTATATACATAAATTTCAAGCACAAAGATTGAATAACTTCTATAACAACAACCTTGAACTCATCTACTATATCTCCATCCTGGGAATTTATGCCATTTTGAGATAGGAGGACATCAAATCAAGATACTTAATCTGCTATAAAAAGTATTAGTCATTGAAAACAACTAGTAAGTAGGTATACCCACCTAGGTCTTGCAGAGCCTAAAGTGAGAGAGTTAGTAACCAAATAGGTTCACTCTATAAGTTGGCCAAGTCAATTGGAGGGTTTGATCATTGGAGTTGGCATTTCCTTAGAACCTATCCAATCTGTTGATTTGAGACCCAATAGATTGGCGACTCTATAGGGGAAAATTCATAAAGAAAAAAGTACTCTCCTGTGGGAAATAACTCATTTACAAAATACAAATTCCTTTCGAGAAGAAAGGTGGTGACTCTGAAATAAGATATTTTATGTATGGAAGGAGGTCAATAACACAAGGCCAACCCATAGTCCAATTAAATTTTGATCAGAAGAAAAGTAAAAGAAATCCAAAGGAGAAATCAATAGATAGTCTGATGGAACCTAAAAATAACTTTATGAATGGGAAGTATAATTAGCACTATTCTAAAAACCATTCACATCCAGTGTTTAGTAAACAAAATTATATAGTCCCCATATACCCCAGGGATGATGATTTGGTAGTTGTGGATAGATCACGAAAAGGGAAATACCCTCCAGGCTTTGAGAATCACCGTCCAAATTCAAGGGCAGGGGCTTCAAGTTCGTTAGGCTCAACAAAGGTGGATGCATCAGAACGTATGGAAGACTTGATGAGGCAAATGATGGAAGCAACCATTGAAATGAAAGATGAAGGAAGAGTAAAAGAATTTATAGAATCATTTGCTAGATTGGGTATAAATATCAATGAAGATGATATTGATCATGACTTGGAGAGATACAAGGCAAGGTGTGAATAGGCATCCCAAGGATCAAATAGAGGGAGAGACACTACAGATAAAACCAATGCAAAAAACAATACTTACAAGGTGTTTGAAAACCCTCTATACAATTCTAAGCCAAATAACTCTCCATATAATAATATACCTCCTAAGCATCAATATAATCACTTCAATAACTTTACATATCAAAACCACTTTCAAGCACAAAACCAATTTCCTTTTGGTAATAACAATGTGAAAGTGAACTATGGAAACTTCTTCTAAGGTGGACACAGGCTGATGAATATAGAATGCATCAGGCAATTTGACTTTTTAGGGATGATGGTGTATCCTCACCCTATCCCTAATGAAATTAGGACTGCAATACCAAAGTTCACTAGGAGTAATGCCATCTCAGGGGAATCACATTGCAAGGCTTTGACATAGTTATGGAGGATTTTTGTCTCCCATATGAGGATGTTAAGATGAAGTTGTTCATGTAGGCATTAATAGAGGATGCCCGAGATTGGTTAGAGCACTACCAGATTTTTTAGTAAACAGCCTAACAGAATTCAAGAGACTTTTTCTCTAACAGTACGGAGATCACAATAGCCCAGAGTTTTCCTTACATGAGATCATAAGCATCAAGAAGGATACAAATGAAATAGTGGCCGATTTCAATAAGAGATTTAATAGAGTTATGAATAAAATTTCTAATAGAATGAAACCGGTTCCTAAAGTCGGCATTTTGTACTACGTGAATGCTTTTGATAGTAAAACAAACTATGAGCTCAGAACAAAGAATCATACAAACCTTCAAGGAGTCATGAAAGTGGCCATAACTATAGAGAATAATAGAAAAGCAACTGGAACTATAGGAAGAAGGGAGGATGCAAGGTTGTTCAATCCAAAAGCCCCTAAACAAACAAAGGATGATGACAAGTTGGACAAGGTGTTGAATGTCCTCGAGGATTTGTCTGTCAAAGTAAACAAAACTAAGAAACATCAATTCTATCACCACGACAAACCCAGACTGCATGATATGCCTTATAACACCGCATGGAAGGATGGGAAGCCAGTGGACAAGAATCCAAAAGAAGGTAACCAAATACTAGATCCTTTAAGAAAAGTGGTGAACCAGGTGGTTGATGAAGATATGTGGTGTTTAGCATGTGATATGCCTCATTCCCCTTACCAGTGCACGGTGGCAATGAAATTGCAGGAAGAGAGGAAGAATGTGAAGAATATGCATATGATCATACGATAAACTTACTATCCTTTAAGGACTATGACTCATCTGAGGAGAGTGAAGGAAGTGATGTAAATTTCTAGGCGAATTAATCAATAGTGTTGTATGCAATAGGTATTCTCAGATGAGGAGGATGAAGTCAGGCTGAGGATCCCTACTAAAGAAGAGCGAGAGAGGATTACTACAACTTCTGTTGAACAAGCCAAAAGGACTTATATGCTAAGAAATAGAACCGTAGACCCTGAACAAAGCAAACCATCAAGCATGTCCATAAAAGAAAGTAATAAAACATCTAAACCAATAACTAAGCCAAGCAAGACTCAAGAAGAAAACACAAAGTTAATTAAGGAAAAGGAGTTGCAAGTTTCTAGGATGCAAAAGGGTGATAAGGATGGGACAGTGAACACTTCAATACTGCCTACTACAACATCATTTGATATTGCCAACACCTTGGCACAAATGAAGGTCTCTGTTACACTACTTGAAATGATGAAGTTTCTGAATACCAAGAAAAAACCTTGAAGGTGATCAATGGTGTATCTAAGGAAGAGACCAAGGAACATAAGAAAAATAGCCAAAATAATGATGACCCTATTCAAACCATATATTTAGGGTCAACAATAACAAAAAATACCTCACAAGTAGACCCATTTTATGTAACCCTAATGATCAATAACAAGATTATAAAAAATTGCATGATTGACTCAGGAGCTACTATAAATGTTATGCCAATAGGAGTCATGAAAGAACTTGGAATGTCAGTGGACACAAATTTTGGTAAATGCTATGCCATGGATAACCATTCCATCCCAATGGTTGATGTCATGAAGGATGTTGAATTCAAATTGGTAGAATGTCCAAAAGCATCTTATAAAACGGACATCACTATGGTTGATGTCCCTCCTAACTATGGTATGTTATTGTCAAGACAATGGTCGAACCTGATAGGAGGTCATGTCCAGCTAGACTTATCATATACTACTATACCAGTAAATGGATAGGAGGTAAGGATTGAGCGAGAACCTCACTCTGAATACATCATCGAGGAGGCGAAACCTGTTGATTTGGTATGTTTCATCCAGTCAGATATGGACAGCTTCAAAGTAGAATTGAAAAAAACAAAATTGAGAGGATTGACCCCGATAGAGTCTATAGTCAAGAAGAGTAAAGATCAAGTATGGAAGATGTACTTTGATGGATCATGCAGAAAGGAAGGAAGTGGGGTTGGAATTTTATTTATCTCACCAGATGGAGAGACATTCAAGTACTCTTTCAAACTGATGTTTGAATGTACAAATAATATTACAGAATACGAATCCTTACTCACTGGACTTAATGTGGCTACCAAGCATGAAATTAAATTGTTCAATGTCTTTGGGGATTCAAAACTAGTAATATCCCAAATCAAACAAAAGTATGCCTCCAAACATCTCAGGTTGAGACAATATAGGGATGTTGTATGGGATACCATGGAACTATTTGATGCTTTCTAGATAAGCTAGCTTGACAGATCGAAGAATATCATGGCTGACTTCTTAGCCAATTTTTCTTTGAAGGTAAATGATATAACATTGAATGAGGTCTCAGAAAAGGAAATTTAAGTCAGACCTTCTATTCCAGATAACTTGTATAACTGGCAAGTTTTTCATGATGACAATGATTTGTTGAAATTCTTACACTATGTGGATTACTACCAAGGACAAGCTATCAACTTCAATGATTTTGTGGAGATGACAGATGGGAGACTTTGTTGGAACAAGAAATCATACAGTTAAAATCTAATAAAATACCTAGAGGACTAGTCACATTGGAAAGAGCTTTCAACATACAAGACAAAGTTGAAATCAAAGGAACCTTAGTCAAAGAAAGAAATGTTGAGCAAATTAATTTGGGAAGCAAAGAATCACCAAGACATGTTTTAATTGGTAATAAATTGACTCCTAAAATGAAGCAGTAATTAGTAATGTTACTCAGAAAATATAAGCATGTATTTGCATGGTCTTATGATGACCTCAAAGCATATAAGGAGGATCTCTTCCAACATGAGATACCTCTTAAGCCTGATGTTAAACCATTCAAACAAAAGTAGAGGCCTATAAACCCCACTTTACTCCCTAAGATGAAAGAGGAAATAATAAAAATGAAAGATGCAGGGATAATTAAACCTTGTAGATACTCTACTTGGGTTTCAAATTTGGTACCTATTAGAAAGAAAAATGGGGACATAAGACTATGTGTGGACTTTAGAAATCTGAACATATCATCATTAAAAGATAATTATCCTTTGCCAAACATGGATAATATGCTACAGAAAGTAACTAGATGTGATTTATTATCCATGATGGATGGGTTTTCAAGGTATAATCAAGTAAAAGTTAAAGAAGTTGAACAATATAAGATAACTTTCACAAATATGCAAGAATGCCATTTGGATTAACAAATGCAGGGGCAACATTTCAAAGTGAAATGGATGTAGCATTTGCAGAACTGATTGATGTAATAATGGTGGTATATCAGGATTATTTAATAGCTTAATCAAAAAGGGTTGAAGATCATTGTGATCACCTTGAGAAAGTATTCAAGAAAGCCCTGGAATATGGAATTTCCCTCAATCTGAAGAAATGTCATTTCGCAATTGAAGAAGGGAAGCTCCTAGGACATATAGTGTCTAAGGAAGGGGTGAAAATTGACCCTGAAAGAGTAGCTACAATAAATGAAATACCTTTCCCAAAGACTATCAAAGTTGTTCAATCATTTTTGGGACAAATCAATTTTGTCAAAAGATTCATCCTTAATTTTGCAGATATCATAAAACCTATAGTGAGGATGCTGAAAAAGGAGGCTAAAATTGATTGGGATTCAAAGGCATTAGATGCATTTCTAGATATAAAAAGGGAAATATCTGAGGAACCAGTATTGATATCCCTAGATTTCAATAAACCTTTTTTAATTTTTTCATTTGCATATCGTCATACAATGGCAGCAGTGTTATTACAAAAGAACCAGGACAATTGTGAGTAGCCTATTGCGTATTTCAATAAGTCACTGAATTCATCAAAAATTAAATATGACCTAAATGAAAAACAAGCTTATGCATTGGTAAAAGCAGTAAAACAATTTAGACCATATTTGGTAAGCGCGGAAGTTATAGCATATGTTCCTAATGTAGCAGTGAAGGACATATTTAGACAAACTGAGCTCACAGGAAAAAGATGTAAATGGATCAACCAGATTCAAGAATTCAATATTGAGCTCAAGATTTCACAAGTTATCAAAGGTCAGGGATTGGCTAAACTTATGGTAGGAGCAGGGGTTGAAGAATTTCAAGTAAATGAGGTTGGACTAGATGAAGCTAGTTTCAGTATTGAAAATACAGCCCAGTATGCAAATGTCATGTATTATCTCAAGCACATGAGATGTCCAGATGGTATGAATGATAATCAAAAGAGAACATTAAAACTGAAATCCACAAAATATATGATCATCTATGGAGACTTGTATTGGAAAATTAGAGATGGTATATTGTTATTATGCCTAGATGAACACCAAGTAGAGAAGATCCTACAAGAGATGCATGAAGGGGTTTGTGGTGGTCATTTTTTAGCCAAAACTACTGCACACAAGATATTGAGAGCTGGATATTTTTGGCCATGTGTCTTCAATGATTCCTATACTTATGTTAGAAAATGTGAGGCTTGTCAGAAATTCTCAAGTAAAATGAAGTATCAAGGATCACTCCCACTAAGACCAATGCAGGTTGACGAACCATTTCAGCAATGGGGAATAGACTTTATAGGAGAGATATCAAAAAAGTCGATCGAAGGACATAAATGGATTTTGGTTGCCACATATTACTTTACCAAATGGGTGGAAGCAATACCTACTAAATAGGCCACCAGTAAAATAGTGATAAAATTCATACTGGAAAATATCATTACTAGATTCGGTGTTCCTGCAAGGATAATCTCTGATAATAGCATGGCTTTGAGATCTGAAGAATTCAATACCTTTTGTGAAGAATATGGCATCACAATATGTCCTTCATCCCCTTACCACCCTCAGGGTAATGGGCAAGCTAAGTCTAATAACAAAAACATCCTAAAGATCATCAAAAGAGTGCTAGGACAAAATAAAAGGGCGTGGGACTCAAAACTGAATCTAGCATTGTGGGTAGATAGAATAATAGTTAAAAAATCTACAGGGAGGTCCCCATATGAGCTAGTCTATGGTAAAAGGGCTAGACTCCCTTTGGATAACTTCCTACCTATACATAAATTCATAGCATGGGAAGGGATAGAGATTGATGACCCTTTACAGGAGAGGTTGATATAGTTGGTAGAGCTTGATGAAGTCAGGATAGAAGAACAGGAGCAAAACCTTAAAATCCAGAATCAGATGAAAAAATTTTATGACAAAAGAACAAAAAAGAGAAAGTTTAAAATTGGTGATTTGGTTTTAATGTGGAACGCCAGGAGCCAAGATAAAGGTAAGCATGGCAAGTTTGAGGCTCTATGGCTTGGACCATATGTGATAATGGATAAAGCAGGGGAAGATTCTTATTTTCACCAAAGTGTTATGGGAGAAGTTCAAGAACTACCAGTGCATGGACAATTCTTGAAAAACTTCTTCTCTTGAAAATAGCCTTCTCCATGTATAGTAGTTTAGCTCTCGCCCCCATGAATAAAAACCACATTTCCTTTTATTTTACCCTATATAAACCAGAGAGTCTAGATTCTTGAAGGTATCTGTAGCATACCCCCATCCCCAGTCAGAGCCACAGTTGAGCATCAAATTTGAATTAAGTAAAATATCTTGATTCGTAAGATTGAATTACAAGAGCCCTCCATTTTTAGAAAAAACCATTATTTTTATTAATATCACAATATTCCATAAGTTGTCGAGCATGAGTAATAGAATTCTATTGAAATATCCAAAATTCAAAAAGTATCGATGAGACCCAGTGATGTCTCATCGATATACAAGGGATATCGAAGAAAAGGGAGTGTCGGTGAACTCTAGAAAAGACTCATCGAAAGCGATCTTTTCATCGACAAAAGGTATTGAAGAAAGTAGAGGTGGTCCCCACCGATGAGAAAAGGCTTTCGAAGAAAAAATACCATCGATACAAGGTGAAAAGGATTCACCGAAAGAAACGCTTTCATCGAAAGAATGATATCGATTAGACAAAAGGAAGTTACGTCGATAAAAGATATCAATGAAGATATGAGTTTTGAGGAAGCTAAAGGGCATGTTATCAATATGCATTATTTTGCCGATACAACTTTATCGATAAAAATTACCAATGAGCTCATCGATAAAAAGATGATAGCGGAAGCACGTCATCAAAGTAAAGAAGACTTCAATGAAACGATAGACCCATTGATCGATGGGGTGTAGTGATGTCGATAGAAAGGGTGTTTCAATGGAAGGATAAAGGAAATCACTAAAGCCCTAGGTCTCTTTGACATGAAACCTAACTGACATCAAAAATATATCGATGGGGAGATGGCTCTAGTGACTGAATGTAGCATTTTGATAAAGGGAGAAAATACATATTCAAAGTAATATTCAAAACAAAAGTATCATTGATAGAGACAAAGAGATCGATGGAATAAAAAATAAGGGATCAAAAGATATATTATCATCGAAATGATTACTGTGAAAATCATAAACAAATCCGAGGGAAGGTCACATCGCCATTAAATTTGAATGTGTTCCCAAGTAATCATTGTTAAAACTACCATTACTAACTGATCAAAGACAAAATGAGGATGCTAAACAGAGATGTTGGAATGAATAAAGATGACAAGTACATTGAGCACATGGGGTACTGTTGATGTGTTTTTTATGCACATGCAAACATAGAATAAAATACCTAAGTATCTTATCCTCTCTTGAACAAAGGTCCCGACTGTTGAAGATCTCACTGAAGGATCAGTCAGAGTAACTCCAAGGTTCTTTATTGTAGGATCTCTATGTGTGGATAAGCTCTTTGTGGTATGATGTGATTTGCTGGAGTCACAAGGGGACTTACACTCAATGACCTGAACATCTGATTTTTTGGAATCACAAGTCCTACTAACTAATTGGAAGACAAACAAATGGAAAAAGATGCAAGGTTCAGGAAGTCTACTCTACTACCTAGAGTGTGAGAAGATGGATGAATAACTAGGTGGAGTCCTACTGGGTTGGGTCTCACCATCAAGCTTGAACAATTCGACACCAGCTCAATGCGATCTTCTAAGGGGTGCTTCCAATATGTTCAAATCATACACCATCAGACACTAATCACCATTCAAGATAATGCATGAAACAATAGACGTGTAATGACTTAAGATTAAGCTCATTTTATTCTAGTTGACCACACAAGGTGCACTTACCATCAGCAAGAGGCTAGTGGTTTGGATTAGTTGGATTCCACACAGGTGCATTTAACAATTTTCTTCATTCAATCTAATTATCTACCATCTAGAATTGAAGATTCAACAAGAAACCATGTATGTTGCAAGAAACAACACACTTCACCATTACTTCAATGAAAATGGAGTTTATTTACAATCAATGGCAACAATTTCTTGCCTTGTCCTCCTATTCTACTCTAATTGCTATTCTATCAACTGACTATTCACCTTCTAACTATGAATGACTAACTATTCTTTAACTACCTTCTCTTATCCTTTACAAATGAAGAGTCAGGGCTTATATAGTGCCCTTAATACAATTCAATGGCTAAGGTCAATTTGAGATCAATGGCCAAGATTCTACAATGAAAACCCCAATTAGGGTTTGTTACAACAAACTCAATTCTGACCAATGAAATAATTGTATTAATTGGACACATGTCTTCTCTGGAATATTCAACCAATGGATAGTTGGGGTAGGTACATCAAAGTTTGTGCCACCTTTAATGAGTCAGGTACATTGAATCTGGACATGCTGAGGTGGACCAATCTGACTGGAGGAGTGATGACTAGGATACCACCTTGTCTAATACTTGCAACTTGGTAGATATCTAATTCGATGATGCTGAGAAGCTAGCTTTAATTAATTCATCTGAAACTATCTTCTTCTTCAATGAACCCTTGCTCTGACTTCTTTTGTCTTTGATGTGCAGGATGATGATGTACCTCGCCTTGGAATGCTGGGTTGGAAGAGGTTATTCCTGATGATGCTTGAGCAAAGAAGGCCGTCCTTGTCGATGCTAGACAGGAGGAGGTTGCCCATGTCCTTGCCCGATCTTCTTCATTGAGAGTTTGCTAAGTAATAGATCCTCTGGCTTTGGGTGGTTATTTGAAACCTACACAAAAACTTAAAATTAGTCTTTGAGCATCATACCTTAAAGCATGAAATTTAAGACCTTTCAAGGGTATAACTTAAGATATTAATTTGAAAAAGACATGATAAATCAAGAATTATAAATTTCCAAATTAATTATGAATGAAAATTGGATTTTCAAGACTTGGACCTAAAACAAATCTTGAATAAGAACTCCAAACAATTTGATTCTTCATACCTTCCCTTGAATGCTTAACTATAAAACCTTGGAAAATGAAGAAAGAAGACCAGATTTTGTTGGACAAGGGTTAAATTATAGTCTTCCTTTGGATGAATTATGCCTCCATTAGCCTTCAAAAGAGCTTCACCTTCTTTAGCCTTCAACACTTAGCAAAAATTCACCTCCAATCTGCTGGATTTCGCTCCTAAATCTGCTCCTCAAAATCGCACTTAGAAGGAAATAATGAATGATTTGAAATTTGAAAGAACACTCCCCTTTTATATAGGGCGCTCACCCTAATCCCTTCAAGGCTGACTTGGCAAATAAGGGGTAAAAATAAAAAAAATTCCTTGAAAAGGTCGCTGACTTGCCTATAAAGGCATAATAATGATTTTTGAGCACTCATTTTGTATTTTTTAATTTTTAAAATTAATTACAAGGCCAAAAGGTGGATTTTTCATTTATCTCAAGGCCTAAAAAATTAATTTATTAAATTAAAAAATGCCTTAATTAATGCGCATTTAATTCAATCTTTCTGAATGTCTTGAATTTAGGTTATTTAGTGCAAATTGGGGAATATCAAGGTTGGATTGAGGCTTAGTGAAGCTTCTTCATGATTTTGCCCTGGACCCTCTGGAAGGGTCAGGAGCGATTTTCAATTTTAGGCCAAAATTTCACCTTAGTTTGATCATTAAACTCCTTCAAGGTGATTTCCAAGGTTCATTTACCTCCATCACTAGGCTAGCTCATCAAAAATTTGAAGGAAACATTGCATTTAGGGGGATTTCGCTCTGGACCCTCTGGAAGGGTCAGGAGCAAAATTCATAATTGGGCTCAAAATGTTCATTTTCTAAAAATCACAACCCCTTTAAGGCATCTCAAATATGCTTTTTCATTGCATTCCAAACTTAGTCTCATTCAAAACTTGGAGAAAAATGTGGATTTAGAGTTTTTCGCCCTAGACCCTCTAGAAGGGTCAGGATCGATTTTTCCTCCTTGGGCTTACTCTTTCATCATCTCAACTTCAATCCACTTTAAAAAGCTAGGCAAAGGCCTTCTTCTTTCACTCCATCCAAGCTTGGTTCGCTCCTGCAAGGCAAAATAAGGGATTTTCAAATTTTCGCCCTGGACCCTCTGGAAGGGTCAGGAGCAATTTTTAGGTTTTAGGCCAATTTTCCAATCCTTTCATCTTCAAATCACTTCCATAGCACAAAAAATCTTGCCTTACTCCCCTTCAAGTCATAAAAACCAAAATCTCATCTTGAAATGCAAGGAAAATAGGAGGATTTGGAAATTTTGCCCTAGACCCTCTAGAAGGGTCAAGAGCAAATTTTCCTTTTGGCATCAAAACTTAAATCCTTAGCAATCCAACCCAACTTCAAGGCAATCCAAATGTCATTTTAAACTCATGCCTAGGCTTAGCTTTTCTCAAACTTTGGAGGAAAAGATAAGTTTTAGAATTTTCACCCTGGACCCTCTGGAAGGGTCAGGAGCGATTTTCCTTTTCTAGGCTAGGTTGCTTCTTCTTGACCATCCAAATTATCTTCAAAGGACAAAAAATGCTTCCTCGCATCCACTCCAACCACAAAAATCATTTTGATCTTGCAAAAAAAAGGTGTTTTTGAGAATTTCGCTCTGGGCCTCCTGGGAGGGTCAGGAGCGAATTTTGCAATTCTGACCAAAATCTCTCACTTTTCACCTTGAAACTTCTTTGTTAAGTAAGATTTCATCTTGCATTGTGCTAAGAATATGATTTTATGTCCAAGAAAGGCCCAAAAAATATGCTTAGAATGAATTTCACTCTGGACCCTCTGGAAGGGTCAGGAGAAAAATTGCCTTTCCTAGACAAAACTCCTTCATTCTTTCATCTCCAAATGTGCCTAGGCTTTCAACATGTTCTTTCCACCTTTCATCATGCCTTTGATACTCCCATTCACCCAAACTAAGCAAGAAATGTCCTCTACTAAGATTTTCGCCCTGGACCCTCTGGAAGGGTCAGGAGCGAAATTTAGTTTTTAGGTGAAATCCTTCATCCTTTCAGGTTGAAACTTTCTCAAGAGGGTAAAGGGAGTTTTCCTTGTTTCACTCATGCCCAAAACTTGACTTCTTTTATTGCAAGATAAGAGATATTCAAAATTTCGCTCAAGACCCTCTGGAAGGGTCAGGAGCGAAATTGCCTTCTTTGTCCAAAATTCATCATCTTGCATGCTTCCAAGTCTTCAAATGTATCAAATGACATCCAATCTTCATTCCCAGAGAACCTATACATAAAAAGTTAGCCAAAATTAGTGACAAATAAGCTCAAATAAGATTTTCGCTCTGGACCCTCTGGAAGGGTCAGGAGCGAAATCTTCATTCTAGGCCAAATTGCTCAGTCTTCAAGTTTAAAACCATCTCACAAGGCAAAGTTAGATCATTTTCCAAGTTAGGAACAAGGTTTCAAGCTCAAACAAAGTGGCAAATGAAGTTTATGATGAATTTTGCTCTAGACCCTCTAGAAGGGTCAAGAGCGAAATTCCTCTTCTAGGCTAGAATCCATCATTTTTCAAGGTTTTCAAATATTTCCAAAACATGTCCACTTTTCCCTCCAAAATGCCTTGCAAATCAAAATTTGGTCAAATAAGGCAAGAAATGAATCTTAGGTTGATTTTCGCTCTGGACCCTCTGGAAGGGTCAGGAGCAAAATTCACTTTGGACCCTCTGGAAGGGTTAGGAGAGAAATTTGACTTTAAGTTATATTCCATATATACTTTCAGGATGTTTGAGAGTGGTTTCAGACCTCCAGGAGTTATATTGCAAAATCTAATTTTTGGAGGATTCTTCAGTTTTCCAGACTTAGTCAAATTTAAGGATCAGGGCATTCTAGACCTCATCACTCACCAACTTGACCTAACTCAAGCAGAACCTGCTATCCAGGTGATCCCCTTGGAAACACTCAAAAGTTAAAGGCTAACAGACAAAACCCTAAAAGACCTACAAAATAAACCCTAGAAAGCAAAAAGCAGGGGTCCCCATTTGCAATGGGGCGATGTGTGAAATGGTCACAACAGGTACCCAATTTGTTTATCTTCCAGTTTGTTAACAAAAAATGTTAAGTAACGGTTATATGTTGAAAAGCCACAATGCTTGATGATAATGTATACTCTCATATAAAGGAGGGAACTTTGGTAATGTGAAAAGGAATTAGAGAAAGAAGTAGATTATAGCCTTGGGCTTACCATTGTAATATTTTGGCAAATATATATAATAAAATCAATCATTTTTCTTTGTGTTTATGTTGTGGATTATTGCATTTTCGGCAGGTAGTTGATTATGATATTATCTAAAAGCAGTTAAGGTCATTCATGTTCTTCCAGTGAAATTATGTGTTTCATATTGTAGATTTGGATAAAAAAGATTTACTCATGAATTGTAATTGTTCCCTGTATTTCTTCCTTGGATGGTCTCTTAAAAGTTAGGGTTAAATTCATTCAAGTAGTTTACAATATAGACACTAAAGTAGAGCTCATAAGAAATAGTAACTGACAGACTCATCGAGAGGTGGTGGGTTTTAAAATTGTCTCATAAATTTACACAATAAGTCCTAAAGAAATATAAAGACTCTGTAGCCCAAACAACAAAGAAAGGCACTGGTCATCTATAGAATACAACTCATCAGTTCACATTTCACTTTAAAAGTAATAGGAGTAGTTGAGTAGGAAATATAGAATAGGCTAGCAATAGTGTATATACATAAATTTCAAGCATAAAGATCGAATAACTTCTATAACAATAATCTTGAACTCATCTGTTATATCTCCATCTTGGGAATTTATACCATTCTGAGATAGGAGGACATCAGATCAAGATACTTAATCTGCTATAAAAAGCATTAGTCATTGAAAACAACTAGTGAGTAGGTATACCCGCCTAGGTCCTGCAAAGCCTAAAGTGAGAGAGTTAGTAACCAAATAGGTTCACTCTATAAGCTGGCCAAGTCAATTGGAGGGTTTGATCATAGGAGTTGGCATTTCCTTAGAACCTATCCAATCTATTGATTTGAGACCCAACAAATTGGCGACTTTGCTGGGGAACATTCATAAAAAAAAAGTACTCTATTGTGGGAAACAACTCATATGCAAAATACAAATTTCTTTCGAGAAGAAAGGTGGCGACTCTGAAATAAGAAATTTTATGTACAGAAGGAGGTCAATAACACAAGGCCACCCCATAGTCCAATTAAACTTTGATCAGAAGAAAAGTAAAAGTAATCCAAAGGAGAAATCAATAGATAGTCTGATGGAACCTAAAAATAACTTTATGAATGGGAAGTATAATCAGCACTATTATGAAAACCATTCACATCAAGCCTTTAGTAAACAAAATTATACAGTCCCCATATACCCTAGGGATGAACATTTGGTAGTTGTGGATAGAGCACGGAAAGGGAAATACTCTCCTGGCTTTGAGAATCACCATCCAAATTCAAGGGTAGGGGCTTCAAGTTCCTCAAGCTCAAGCAAGTTGGATGCATCAGATCGTATGGTAGACTTGATGAGGCAAATGATGGAAGCAGCCATTGAAATGAAAGATGAAGGAAGAGTAAAAGAATTTATAGAATCATTTGCTAGATTGGGTATAAATATCAATGAAGATGATATTGATCATGACTTGGATAGATACAAGGCAAGGTGTGAACCGGCATCCCAAGGATCAAATAGAGGGAGAGACAGTACAGATAAAACCAATGCAAAAAACAATACTTACAAGGTGTTTGAAAACCCTCTATACAATTCTAAGCCAAATAACTCTCCATATAATATAATATACCTCCTGAGCATCAATACAATCACTTCAATAACTTTACATATCAAAACCACTTTCAAGCACAAAACCAATTTCCTTTTGGTAATAACAATGTGAAACTGAACTATGGAAACTTCTTCCAAGGTGGATACGGGCTGATGAATACAGAATGCATCAGGCAATTCAACTTTTCAGGGATGATTGTGTATCCTCACCCTATCCCTAATGAAATTAGGACTGCAATACCAAAGTTCATTGGGAGTAACACCATCTCAGGGGAAGCACATTGCAAGGCTTTTGACACAGTTATGGAGGATTTTTGTCTCCCATAGGTGGATGTTAAGATGAAGTTGTTCATGCAGTCATTAATAGAGGATGCCCAAGATTGGTTCAGAGCACTACCGGATTTTTCAGTAAACAACCTAACAGAATTCAAGAGACTTTTTCTTGAACAGTACGGAGATCACAATAGCCCAGAGTTTGCCTTACATGATATCATAAGCATCAAGAAGGATACAAATGAAAGAGTGGCCAATTTCAATAAGAGATTTAATAGAGTTATGAATAAAATTCCTAATAGAATGAAACTGGTTCCTGAAGTTGGCATTTTGTACTATATGAATACTTTTGACAGTAAAACAAACTATGAGCTCAGAACAAAGAATCATACAAACCCTCACATAACACCAAATATATGAGGAATCCATCACACAACACCAGATATACAAGGAAACCCCAATGTGGGAAAAATCTCAATGAGAATAGCTGCTGGAGATCTTCTACTCCAATCTAGCCTCACAAAGAATCTTTGATTATAATATTTAGGGCACCAACCCAAGGAGCACCAACCCCTGATTTATGAGCACCAACTCAAAGGAGCACCAACCACCACACAATTTATAGGCTATAACCTAAAGGAGCTACAACCCCTACACTAAGCTCTAACTTAGTTATACAAATGAAATCATTGTTGTAAATAAAGTTTTGCAACCTTACAATATTCTGCTTTGTCGGTTTCAACCTTACCAGTCTGTACTCTCTCCACTCACTTTGTAAATTTTCTTTTCTAATAACTTTTCTAATTCCCCTCTCACAATGTCTTCACACTTCAACCTACACTTGATCACTCTTTATCAGGTACCACTTTTGCTATCTTGTCACCTCTGTGTTATATGCTCACTCCACTGGTTTGTTCTTTGCACCAGTTTATCCTACTTCTCCTTATCGGTCTAGTCTTTACTCATAAACACTTCAAGTGTTTTTTCTTTTTGGCTCTCAGACAACAATTTCAAACTTGCCTTCACTCTGCAGTAGCAATAATCACAGTCTCAACTCATCGTATTTAAACTTGGTCTTTCCCACCAAGAATCAATTCAAACTAAGGGTGGTTAGGGTTTCCTTCACCTGACCAAATCTGCATCAGATCCGATCCAATCTTCCTTGAATCGATCACCCACACTTTAGGAATGCATCTGTACACGTTTTCCATTATGCAATGCATATTTGCTAAAGATAGTGATCCTGACTATGATCCTTGGCTTTGAAATCTATCGACTTATTTATAACCCAGTTGTTTCCTTCTCGAGGTCCTCTTGCAATTTGATTTATTTTCTTTGATCTAGGTGCCAACAACTCCTTGATCTTTCTCTGTCACTTTTTCTTCCTCTAGTTGCATCAATCTATTATCATCCCATAATTTGTGGCAGTTTCATTAATGTCAAGTAGTTGTTTCAACAACCATGTTGATGTAAACTTCACCGACCTCTACATGCTTGCCACCTCAGCTCCACATGGCATCATGTCAGTCATACACTCAGCTTACCAACACAAGGTTAGTTTACACTTGAACATTCACCAAACTCATACCGGTACAAGCCTTTACTAGTGAGACCTTCTCCTTCTTCTAACTGATAGTGCACACTACACTGGTAGCACATCTTCACCTTCAGTGTTTTGTGATCATTTTAAAAAATTTCCTCTTCATCATAAATAAGCAGCCAACAACCAAACTAGTTTATGCTCTATTGGTTATCACTCAACATGCTAACACACACATGCATCTCACTTCATACCCATGAAATCACTAATAATCTCAATACCTACTTGTCTTCCACCATACCTGTCCACCATACCAGTTGACAAGCCTTCATGTTAATCTTCCTTATGCTAGTTCAATCTTCTTCATACCAGTTTGACATACTTCTACCAGTAGCCTCTCTCTAATACCGGTTGACATTAATGACAACCCAATGCCAACAATGGTTTCACTTCTATTCATGTTAGAGCTCCTCTTTCTATAAATCATGATGAAGAAATGGGTGAAAATTTTATTCATGATGGCAATATAACTCCTAATGCTTCTAATAGTGAATATGAATATGTGGATTTTGACAAACATTTATCTGTAGAATTTTCAAAAGCCTTAATCCATATCCTAGCATCAAACAAAGTGACTTAGAACATGAGCATAGTCCTTGTTTGGATCTTGTTGTAGCTCCATCTGTTGTGCATAATGTCACTCCTCTGGCATGTTTCCTGCCTTCCCAAAATAGTGATCAGCAAGATCAGGAGGTGGATATCATTCTAGACTAGCTACATTAGCACTGTAGATCCTCTACCTCTCTCTCTTTTCTTTCCCTTTTATTACCATTCTTCTATGTGTATCCCTAATCTTCTATTTGTTGTCCCTAGTAATTTCTACTTGAGGATGATACAAAGCATTGAGATCTCTCTTCGTGTCTTTCATGTTGACTCAAACGACACCTGCATTTCCTTTATTTCAAGGTAGTTTCCTTTTTTTGGGTCATGACGACTATTCTATGCATATATATACATGATATACATGAGTTATCATACAACATACTGACCCCAATGAAAGCAAACCTTTCTTGTGCTTTGTGTTTTGTGTTCATTATCCTTAGGTTTATTCCTTGATTAGGGGCTAAATTCTTGTGATAATGTGATCCCCCCCTCTCTCTCTCTTGGGTGTATCCTATCTTAAAGAAATCACTCCACTCATATTTTCTTTCTTAATACTTGAAGTGACTTAGTGAACTTGACCTTACTTTGTAATTTTTAGGTATCCTTTTTCATGACTCATAGTTAGGGGAACCTTACTACTTGTATTCATGGTTCTTCCCTTTTTATCTTCCTTTTTACTTTATCAATCAAAGTCATAAGATAATTAGTCCACTAGGGGCTTGGTGTATCTTTCCTCCTTGACATGGTGAAATTGTTTCAATCTTGTTTGCTTGTACTTTACCAGTACTATTGGCGTACTCGTATACTCCCGCTAAAGTGGGGGCTAATGTAACATCATAAAATTGTGACCCTGCAATTTTTTACCACATTTGGGTCTTCACATTGGCAAAGTGAATCCCTAAGCTTGATTGGACACCTAAGATATACTTGCACCTCCTAAAACATGCATTTCCTCACATCCTGCACTTTCCTCTTACACTTCATGTCTTGGATTAGGGAAGGACAGGGGCGTAGTGCCCCTGTCCCCCCTAGGATAGGGGCATGGCACCCTTGTCCTTGCCCTATTTTGGGCCCCATCCACTTAAGTCTTGCATTAGGCTTGTCAATAAAAAGTAGGAAAAAGGTTTTCTATGTCGATCAAAGATGGAAAATCAATGACAAACCCTAAATTGGCAAGTATATAAGATGCATTTTCCCCTCTCATTTGCATAAGTACAATATAGGTTTGATAAGTGAAGGAGTTCAATAAGTTCAAGAAGCAAACTCAAGCATTCAAGTATTCCTTACAAGCATTGAGCATCTCAAGTTTCCTTTCAAGGCTAGGTGTTGCATTCAAGTCAAGGATTCAAACATTGAAGAGGATATCCCTATCAACATTCAAAGCATTCAATTCTACATATCCTTTCAAGCAACTCTATCAACATTTCAATTGCATCCTCTCTTGAGGTGAATTCTATTTTAGTCATTTACTTTCATTTAATTGCAAGTACTTTTCATCTTTTGGTTAATTCCAAAATCGTGGTTTGACCTAAAGGAAAACCCCCAATCCCAACAACATTTCCTCTCTTTTCTATGTTTAGGTTGTAGGTGCACAACTATATTTGCAAGTTTAAGATTCATTTTCAGAGACGGAAAAACCCTTTTTAGCATGTGGATTTTTTGGAGGACCGGGTACACTTTCAACACGGTCCCAGAAACTTTTGCTCAAATTTATAGGGGAGCTTCGTCTGGACATTTTACTGTTAATTCCAGGTGCATAGCTTCATCCCATATTTATGTCTCAAGCTATAATCATTTCTTTGTTGTCTTTACACTTAATCTAAATTCACTTAATTCATCCTATCCATTCTAAAAGAGGGGTTACTTTTACTTTCCAAATTCATTGTCAATTCACTTAGCATTCAATCCCTCCATTCATATTGGATCTAGTGAATTCAACCCCCCTCTTTTAAATGTAATGTGTGAAAGAGGTTGAAGAGGATCCTTTGAGAAACTTACACTCCATTCGTGAGGAGGGTAAAGCTTTCCACTTGATCCCCTCCTCCCTTTTTCACCATTACAGTGAGGAACGTCACTTTTATACATTCCTTCTTACACTCACAATTTGCAATTAAGTTGTTCTCGCATCGCCAATTCGCAACAAAGCATTCATTACAAGAAGTGAGATACTTTCGAATGAGACATGAGTAGTACAAAGATTCAACCAAATCAATCTTTTGAGTAGACTGAGATCCTAGCATTGTTAGGTCCCGGAGACAACTGAGAGGTGGGGGGTGAATCAATTGTCAAATAAATTCAAACCAAAAACTAATTAACCAACTTAATGCTTAATGTCGGTAAACCAGTTAAGTATGCTAGTAGACAATGTTAACAATAAATCGTTATACCAGTAAGGATTAATGCATGAAACATAAACATAAAGTTATCCACAACACATGACACCAATATTTGTATGTGGAAACCTTGTAAGGGGAAAAACCATGATGGGAAACCTTACCCACAATCAGATGATACTACTGCAGATAGTAAGTGTACAAAAGAGGTCTGCACATGCAGAAAGGCCAATAGCCTAGAGCTCACTACTCAATCACAAATGGAAGTCACACTGACTACAGTTGGATGGTTAAATCCAATAAGAATGTACTACACAAAATAGCATCTTCATATGCTGGATTCAGTACCGGTGTAATGCTGATATGCTTCTACAAAAACCTAACTTCACCTTCAAATGATGTCTTCATGTATGCCTATGCTTGATCTCGCATATACCTTCACTCAAATCTTTTTCACATTCCACACTTGATCTTACAAATAAGATCTTACATTTATACCATACCCTAAGACCAATTTTAGTAGGTCGGCTCTATAAGATATTACAATAAAAACATTTTACAAATAATATAATATCTGATGCAATAACTGATTAAACATGTCGGCTTAATGCATTTACAACAATAATAAATCATCTCCATAGCGTGCCATGCTAATCTGGAAAAGATAAACCTACCAATGTAACCCTAGATAACCTAGACCTATTTGCTGGTAAAAGCAAATATGAAAATATGAATATAACAATGATCATTACTTCAAAATAAAGTGTCCACAAGATGTCTTTGACATTACAAAGTGTCTTCCATATCCTTCCAGGTACCGGTGAATAATATATCCTGCCGGTGAATCATATACCAGTAATTGTTGCACAGTTTACTGTTTGCCGGTGAATGTTGCTGGATCTCCAAAGTAGGTGTATTCAGTAGATGTTGACATCAATGACAAAACCATACCAAAATACCAACAATCTCCCCCTTTGGCATTGATGGCAACAAAGATGGAAAAACCATCAAAGTGCCAAAACAGAAATGCCAAATACAAAAACCAACAATCTCCATTTCTCCCCTTGAGAGTAAAAATACTAATCTTTCATACCAATTTCTCCTTAAATGTGTTTTTCAAAATCTCTCCCCTAAAATCTCTTTTTCTTTCAAAATCTCTCCCCTAAAATCTCTTTTTCTTACCAAAAAGATAATGTGTTTTTCCATAGATATCTCTCCCCTTTTGACATCAAATGCCAAAGTTTACAAAAGTCAAGTTCATACAAAATACCAACCAATTCAATATACCAACTACTCCCCCTGAGAAGTAGCTTCCTCATCAAATACCGAAAAAAGATTTGTCCATTTAATTCTGTTAGTTGATGACAATCATCAACTGTCTAAGTCTCTACCAGTGGTGGTATGACTCCAAGCTGATCTCTGAGATACTCAAAAGTTTTCTTAGGCAAAGGTTTTGTGAAAATATCTGCAAGTTGTTCTTTAGTATTCACATAAACTAGTTTTATCTCTTTTTCTTCAACTTTTTCCCTTTAGAAAATTCAGTTTGATAGAAACATGTTTTGTTTCAGAATGTAATACTAGATTTTTAGATATATTAATTGTTGTAGTGTTATCACAGTATATATTAATAGGTTCCTTGCATTTTACCTTTATATCTTTCAACATTTGCTTAAGCCAAAGTACCTGTGTATAGTTTGTTGCTGCTACAACATATTTTGATTCTGCTGTTAGTAAAGATGTACAACTCTGTTTCTTACTCAACCAAGAAACTAATCTCTTTCCAAGAAAGAATTCTCCTCCAGTGGTGCTTTTTCTATCATCCACATCTCCTGCCCAATTTGCATTTGTATATGCACATAGATCAACATTTTCATCTTTAGGATACCATAATCCAAGATTTGTTGTGCCTTGTAAGTACCAAAAAATTCTTTTTACTATTGATTCATGATTTTCCCTTGGATTACTCTGAAATCTAGAAACAATACATATTGCATTCATAATATCAAGTCTGGTTTGTGTCAAATATAGTAAACCTCCTATCATATATTTGTATCTAGTTGGATTAATAGGTGTAGATTCATCCCTTTGAGATAATTTGTCATTTGTAGTCATAGGTGTGCTTACCGATTTAGAGTTTTCCATCCCAAATTTCTTAAGTAGTTCTTTCAAGTACTTAGATTGACTCAAAAATATACCTTTATTAGTCTATAAAATCTGCAATCCTAAAAAGAATTTTATTTCTCCAATCATAGACATTTCAAATTCTTGCTGCATTTCAAGAGAAAATTCTTTACATAATCCATCTTCTCCTCAAAAGATTATATCATCAACAAATACTTCAATAATCAAGATGTCATCATTAGTTACTTTGTAATATAAATTGTTATCTGCATTTCCTTTAGCAAAACCAATCTTTAAAAGATACTTATCCAATCTTGCATACCAAGCTCTTGGGGCTTGTTTCAATCCATACAGAGCTTTTCTTAACCTGCAAACCATATCATTGTCATCTATCAAAGAAAATCCATCAGGTTGTTCAATATAAACTTCCTCTTCAAGATCTCCATTCAAAAATGCACATTTAATATCCATTTGATAAACTTTGTAATCCTTGTGAGCTGCAAAAGCTAAGAATAATCTAACTACCTCAATTCTGGCTACTGGTGCAAAGGTTTCATTGTAATCAGCTCCTTTTTGAGAATATCCCTTATACACTATTCTTGCTTTATTTATGACAACCTTACCATCTTCATTAAGTTTGTTTCTAAATACCCATTTGGTTCCAATTACATTTTTATCTTTAGGCCGGGGAACTAATGTCCAAGTATTATTTTTCTCAATTTGTCCTAATTCTTCTTCCATAGCTTTAATCCAAAATTTATCTTCACATGCCTCATTGATAGATGATGGTTCAATTTGAGAAATAAGACATACCTCTTCACTTTCCAATCTTCCTCTTGTCATAACTCCTTTAAATTTGTTTCCAATTATCTTATCTTCAGAATGATTCAGTCTTACATACCGGGGTGTCTTAGTTTGTTGTTGTTCTTCAATTATTGTGGAATCTTCTGATGATATTGGGGTAACTAGATCTTCATTCTGTACTGATGGATTTAGTGTAGGTTCATTTGTCATAACCTATGTTTCCGGTTCAGAGTCTATATACCTTGAAGTTCCTCTGAATTGTTCATCAATCTTTACATTTGTACTCTCAACAATTTTCTGCAGTCTTTTATTAAAGCATCTATATGCCTTGCTCTTAGATGAATAACCAAGAAATATTCCTTCATCACTTCTAGGATCAAATTTGTCAATATACTCATCTCTTCTAATATAACATTTTCTTCCAAAAATTTTGAAATACTTAAGAGTAGGAATATTATCAAACCATAGTTCATGAGGGGTCTTACTGGTTTCACCTTTGATGTGAACTTTATTGAATGTATAGATAGCAGTGCTTACTGCCTCTCTCTAGTACACATGTGGTAGATTTGCTTCTGATAACATACTTCTTGCTACATCCAAGATAGTTCTATTTTTCCTTTCAACAACTCCATTCTGCTGTGGTGTCCAAGGTGCTGATAACTGTCTTTTGATTCCATTCACTTCACAGAATGTATTAAATTCCTTAGATGTGAATTCTCCTCCTTGATCTGATCTTAAACATTTGATTTTCTTACTGGTTTTATTTTCAACCATTGCTTTGAATAGTTTGAACTTCCCAAGTGCTTCTGATTTTTCTCTGAGAAAAGTAACCCAACACATTCTAGAATAGTCATCAATAATTAGCATGAAATATCTATCACCTTGTAAGCTTTTAGTTCTAGCTGGACCACATAAATTAGTGTGAATTAAATCAAGAGCATTATTGGATTTTCTTGGAATACTTTTGAAACTAGCTCTAACTTGTTTTCCAAATTGACATTCCTTGCAAATTGTATTCTGAGGTTTCACAATTTTAGGTAGATCTCTAACTGCCTTAGAAGTACTGATTTTTACCATGCAATCAAAATTTACATGACATAGTCTCTTATGCCATAACCAACTTTCATCTATATGTGCAATTAAGCATGTCTTTTCACTATTATTCAAATGAAAGATATTACCTCTAGTCTGATTACCGGTTGCAATTTCCAAACCAATTCTATTCATGATTTTGCATTTTCCATTTTTAAATTGTAACTGAAAACCTTTCTCAACTAATTGACCAACACTTAAAAGATTATGCTTTAATCCTTCAACATAGTAGACATTGTCAGTGTTATGTTTACCATCAAGAGATATTGAACCCTTACCTTTGATTGAATAGGCTTTGTCATCTCCAAATCTTACTAAACCTCCATTGTATTCTTGAAAGTTCAAAAATTTACCTTTGTCTCCAGTCATATGATGTGAGCATCCTGAGTCAATAATCCATTCATCCTTTGATTCAACTTTAGCTGCTAGGGATTATTCTACCGGTTGAGCAATAGGTGCCGGTTGATCTTCTATTATAGCAACAAAAACCCATCCATTGTCTATTGGATCCTCATCAGAATCATCAGTCACACCTTTATCAACAATGTAACAAGATTTATCTTTGTTCTTCTTAAATATGTATCTCTGATATTTAGGATTAGACTTGTATGTTCTTCTAGCTTCTTCTCTTAGTCTAGCATGTCTATAAGGGTATCTTGAAGCCATATGACCAACCGTATTGTAGTTAAAACATTTAAAGGGTGCTTTACCTTCATACTTACTTCCAATTGGACCTTTTGGCATTTTTCTTGCAAATAGTGCTTCAAGTTCTTCAAGCTCTTCATTCTCCTTCCTGGTTTCTTCAAGTTCTCTTGCATAAAAGGCTCTCCAGTCTGAGTTGTCAAATGATGGAGCAGATGATGTTGATGCTTTAAAGGCCAAATCAGTCTTTATAGTAGCAACAGGACCAAATTCCTCAATTTCAAAAGCTGAAATTTTTCCAATCAATGCATCCCTAGTTACTAATGTATTAGGCATTGTTCTCAACTCATTTATAGCAGTAACCTTCATTTTGTATGTCAGTGGTAAACCTCTTAATATTTTTGAAATAATCTCATCCTCACTCAAGGTTCCTCCACAGCATTTGATACCCAAAACAATTTCATTTACTCTTTCCATAAAAGTAGAAATCCTTTCATCTTCTTCCATTTTCAGATGTTCATACCTAACTCGAAAGCTTTCAAGTTTTGCAATTTTGACTATGGAATCTCCTTCATTCAGTGTTTCCAAATGATCCCAAATAGCTTTAGCAATAGACCTATCTGATAATCTCATGACTTTTTGATCTGATAATGCACTCAAGAGTGCTTCTCTTGCTTTGCAATCATTTTCTTCATCTTTGGTTAAGGTAGTTGGAGCAGTCTGACCAGCTACAGCAGCAGTATAACCATTCTTAGTAACTTCCCAAATGTCTTTACCAATGCAATTCAGATGTGTCTCCATTCTAATCTTCCATATCCCATAGTTGGTTCCATCAAGTTTAGGACTGTCGTTCTTGAGATAATTAGTAGACATTGGATCTCCTCAAGTTGTTAAACTTCTGCAAAAAGAGGACTAGGCTCTGATACCAATTGTTAGGTCCTGAAGAAAACTGAGAGGGGGGGGTGAATCAGTTGTCAAATAAATTCAAACAAAAAACTAATTAACCAACTTAATTCTTAATGTCGATAAACCAGTTAAGTATGCCAGTAGATAGTGTTAACAGTAAATTGTTATACCGGTAAGGATTAATGCATGAAACATAAACATAAAGTCATCCACAACACATGACACCAATATTTGTACGTGGAAACCCTGTAAGGGGAAAAACCATGGTGGGAAACCTTACCCACAATCAGATGATACTATTGCAGATAGTAAGTGTACAAAAGGGGTCTGCACATGCAGAAAGGCCAACAACCTAGAGCTCACTGCTCAATCACAAATGGAAGTCACACTGACTACAATTGGATGGTTAAATCCAATAAGATTGTACTGCACAAAATAGCATCTTAATATGTTGGATTCAGTACCAGTGTAATGCTGATATGCTTCTACAAAAACCTAACTTCACCTTCAAATGATGTCTTCATGTATGCCTCTGCTTGATCTCACATATACCTTCACTCAAATCTTTTTCACATTCCACACTTGATCTTACAAATAAGATCTTACATTTATACCATACCCTAAGACCAATTTTAGTAGGTCAGCTCTATAAGATATTACAATAAAAATATTTTACAAATAATATGATATACGATGCAATAACCGATTAAACATGTCGGCTTAATGCATTTACAACAATAATAAATCATCTCCATAGCGTGCCATGCTGATCTGGAAAAGATAAACCTGCCAGTGTAACCCTAGATAACCTGGACCTATTTGCCAGTAAAAGAAAATATGCAAATATGAATATACCAATGATTATTACTTCAAAATAAAGTGTCCACATGATGTCTTTGACATTACAAAGTGTCTTCCATATCCTTCCAGCTACCGGTGAACAATATATCCTGCCAGTGAATCATATACCAGTAATTGTTGTATAGTTTACTATTTGCCAATGAATGTTATTGGATCTCCAAAGTAGGTGTATTCTATAGATGTTGACATCAATGAAAAAACCATACAAAAATACCAACAAGCATGACTGACGATCATATTTGCCTTAGCATTGTGTATCCTTTATCAAGATACTATCAACATTATGACTAGATCAAACTCTAAAAAGTCTAAATTGTGGCATGAGGATTTCATTGACTTTTGATTTAGGTATTTTCTCTTTCTTTGATTTAATCCTTTGGTGACATGCTTGCTATGCCTCTCAGGGATGTCTATAGACTAGAGTGTCCAAGATGTGGCATGATTACTTGATTGTTCCTTGTGAAGTGTTCTCTAGTAACATTGTGACTCATTTGAGGATATGGTGGCCTATGAAGATCAAGGACATAATGAGTCCAGTGTGAATGGGGCCATTCCTTATTTGTGATTCTCTTATCTCCATGTATATGGTATGTCAAATATCTAGGATGCTCACAATCATTTTCCATAATAAGCTCAATGATGATAACAACATAAGACCTTATCACCCTCATATCTTCTATCTTTCACCATTTATTCTTGAGCGAACTAATACCTTGATCCTTGGTAGTCTCACATTGTTCAACTGAGTATAATGACACACAAAAAACAATGCTAGGGTCATACATTGCCTTAACATCCATCCTGCATCATCACATGTTAGTCATGCATATATTTCCATATCATGTAGCATCACATCTTGTATCCACAATAGGTTAGATCATAATCATTTCATAATGCATCCTTATCCATACATATCACATATAGAAGCATCATAGGTCAATAAACATGTATCCACATAAGATTTTTATGCATATATCATGATAATGCATGCATATAGACATCATAAAACCATAAAAATAATCATTCCCCATAGGAAGCATTATAAGAATATAGAATCATCACTTAGAATCATCTCATTTCATAAAATGTATCTCATCATAGGAATCATAACATATAATCCATAACTACATCATATATAATACTTCATGTGCAATCCATAACATAATCACATAAGCATCATAAATAGCATCTAGAGTCTATACATCATAAGAGCATCACATAAGAACACATGCATATTGTCACCACCAAAATAGATTCCATCTCATTTATATATCAAAAAAATAAGGTGTCATATACACTGAAGTCAAAATCATAAAAATGGCTACTAAGAGCCTCAAAATCATGTTCCATAAGGTGTCTATATATCATACAAAAATTAGTACACAAGATTTAATGGAGCTATGATGAAATACTAACCTCTAAACCTATTGGTCTTGAAGGTCTCTAAGCTCCTGATGGTCCTACCCCTCCACCTCTATTTCCTCCATCCTCATCATCCCTATCCATGCAACAACTTGTGCACCATCTTGTTCGACTCTCAGACCAATCCTCCTATCACACTTCCCATGACTCTTGATAGTGTCTCCTAATGGGACCATCTCATCACAACTGACATATCCTCCTTGAATCTACAAGTGATCTGCAAACACTCAGTGTAGAGCATCAGGATTGTCATTTCTATTATAACACCATGCACTGCATTGCAATTATAGCAAGCATTGCATCAACAATAGCTTAATTAGCTAATCATATTGGGGAAACTGTCTGATTGTATCAATCTAGTAATCATCCTTATTAGTTGCATATGTTTATCACATTTGTTTCTCTAGTCCTTATCAACCACATCTATCTATCACAATTGCATCTTTAGTCCTTATCAATCGCATATGTCTATCATATTTGTAGCTTTAGTCCTATCAATCACATTTGTCTATCACATTTGTAGCTTTAGCCTTTTCTTTTTACCATCTTTGTCAAGCACACATTTTCTGAGGAGATCCTTCCCCCAAGCTTCTATTTATAGGTAACAAAACCCTAGTTTCCTATGTTATCCCACTATGCTCTCTCCTATACTTAGTGACCTCGTCTAGCTTGTTCTTTTCCGCTTTAGCCCGTGTCTTTTGCCACTTTGTCTACCCTACCATCTCTTTTTGTCGAGATTGTTTGAAACTTCCTGATTTTCAGTGTCTTTCAAGTGATAATATATCACCTTCCTTATCAAGGCATGTATCAATTAAAAAAAAATTCTTTGAAACAATGTGATAAACTGCAGTTTTTTAAAAAAGGGCAAAATGTAGACACCCAAAATTGTCCTATGATTAAATAAATATTAATTATTTATTAAATTATTTTATCTTAATGTCTTTTTATTTAATTAAATAAATTTATTTATTTGATTGATTCATTAGCCTTTCTTAATATTAATTAAATAAATATTTATATTCATTTATGTTGGTGTAAATAATTATTCATCTTGGATATTATTGCACTATACTTAAGTTTACTTATGATAATGCATTTCATAGTAATTTGGGTATGAGACACGTGGGTGTTTCTACCACATTGGGATAGTGTGTATAGGAGAATTTCCACCTTTTGTGGTCTTGTTGTTACATTCCACCTTCGGTGGGTGATCCACCTCATGTGGAATATTTTATTGTTTCTCCTACCTACCACACCTATTTCCTACCTACCCTTTGTTGGCATTATGTGAACCAGTATGTGGACATAATGACATTGTATGTTGTCATTGATGTCAATATGTTGAAGAGGTATGAACCGGCATTTGTGAGAACTGGTATAACACTGTGAACCGGCATTTGTGCCAAAGTGAAGCGGTGTGCTTGTTCAAGATGAACCAGCATATGGTTATGGGAACCAGCACATGGAAGCGTTGTATGGCTACCAGTTGGTAGTCTCAACTTCAAGGTTTCTGGTTGAAGTGCTTCAAGTCTGTATGGCTCAACTGGTGATCTTTGTGTAATGAGTAAGCAGTATAACAAAGAATAAATCATGTTGCCACGTCAGCCTTGTGCGCGTGAAGGATCTTGCATGAAGAAGACTATCCCTATCTACCTCGGGAATATGCGAAGTTTGTAAATGGTGAAAATGCATGATGGATTATCACCCGCTATGAAATTGATGGATAATGAATGATGGAGAATGTCTTGAGATTTATTCAAAGATCTGCTACATTTAATACAGTATGATCAATGGTCAGGATTGAACTATTTGAATTCCTTAACCTAATAGGTCTAGCATTTAGGGTTTATGCTACTAACCTATCTGTTGTCCTATAAGGTTGATGTTCTGACTCTTTTAGAGGTTGTTGGCAAAAGTTGTGTGTGAGTATCCAAGAGAAGGGATACATGATTCTTGCCAGACCAGAGGAGAGAAGTGATACCTATAGAGTGTAAGTGCAGAAGGTGAAGAGGAGCTTAAGTGGATCTGCATTGGCATTGAGTGATGTTACTAGATTATTGAAATACCTATTGATCTCGAACCACCTCAACAGTTGGAAAATCCCCTAACAGGGTAACCTTAACTAGCTTGCTGTAAATCCCTTAATAGGGTAACTCAAAGTTATTGAGATCTGGAAAGATAGAGAGCTCTAGAAATCCTTTAGCTATTGAGTTCTTGAAATCCTCTAACAAGGTACCCTTAATAGGGTTTAACCCTTAACCAGGTGATCTCTAACAGGATTGGTTCCTAGCAGAACCTTTTGTAATGTCTTTAACCAGACAATGCTTCTAACAGAGCGGACTTCCAAAGAGTTCAACAACAAGCTTGTGGGTATTCATCCCCACCGTAGTTTTTCCCAATTGGGTTTCCATGTGAAAAATATGTGTGTCACATGTGATGCTTTTATCTTGTGATCCTTTGTTATTGCCTATTAAGCATATGATGGTTCTGTGTTTTATGCCTATCAATAAAACATGTTGAACTAGCTATTGTGAAGATATGATGATAGATTACCTATTCATGCATAAGGCTGAAATGGTAGTGTAGTTTTGAGTTGAGTGGAAAACTCAGTAGGTAATTGATTTATGATTGCTTTAGTTGTTTTGAGTTTTACCGGTTGCACTCTATCTCAAACCGGTGTCACTATTTGCCAGTCATTTAGTGTAATTGTTGTTGAACCGATTTAGGTCTATATTTTGTTTGTATGGATTCACCCCCACCCCCTCTTAGTACCAGTTTGGTACTATTCGTTCATCATTGAGTTACCAATTGGTATCAAAGCTTCCTCTAGGTCCTCTATGTTATAAGCTTAACTGCTTGAGATAAAGATCCCAGACAAATGATGAAGAGGGAAGGTCCAAAGTTTAACAGGGAAAATTTTGGTATATGGAAAGATAGGATGAAGATATTCATCAGAAGCATGGGTACTCAACACTGGAATTATGTTGAGAATGTCTATGTTGTCCCTACCAGTACTCTCACCAATAACAAAAAGAGAGAGATACAGGAAAATGGGCAAGTCATGGAAGCTCTCATTAGTAGTCTATCTGACATTGAGTTTATTGATGTTCAGGACAAGGTAAATCCCAAAGAGGTATGGGATGCTCTTGAAAATATCTATGGTGGTGATGAACATGTAAAACAGGCTAAGGAAGAAAGCTTGAGAGGGAAGTTTGAAGATATGTGGATGGTTGAAGGTGAGACCATTCAGCAGTATGGAATAAGAATCAAAGCAGTTGTTGGAGATATTAAGAGTGCAGGTGGTAAAATAGAAGACTCCACTATGGTAAGCAAAGTCCTAAGATCCCTATTGCCGGTCTATGCAATACGGGTTGCTGCTATTTAGGAGCTGAGATCAATAGACAAGACTAAGGTATCCTTGGACTCCATCATAGCCAAGTTCACAACCTATGAGCTAAATAGTTTTGATGGTAGTGTTCAAAAGACTGAATTAGCTTTTAAAGCCTCTGCTATACCATCTAGAAAAGGAAAAGAAGCTAGCACTAGTGGTGAACCTAGACAAAGCAAAGAAATGAATGATGAGGAGATTCTGATGGCATTTGAAGCTCTCCTTGCCAGGAAGCTTCCCAAGGGAACCGGTAAATACAAAGGTATGCTACCTTTGAAATGCTTTTCTTGTAATCAGATAGGACATATTGCTATAAACTGTTATAATGGTGATATCAAGGACAAATTGGAAAGGTTCGGGAAATTCAAAGGAGGAAACTGGAGAAACTATTTTGTGGTAGTTGATGAAGGTGTCACAGATGAAGAATCAGAGGATGAATAAAATGAAGATATTGTGTTTGTTGTTATCAAAGAAAATGTGTCAGACAAGAAGGCTCTTGTCTCTCAGTTTGATAATTCCAATGAGTGGATCATTGATAGTGGTTGTTCTCACCATATGACAGGTGACCAAAGAAAGTTTCTATCCTTGGAGGAGTATGATGGTGGTGTGGTTTGCTTTGGCAATGATGCACCATGCATGGTCAAAGGCAAAGGGTCCATCTCTCTAAATGGAAAGAGTAGTGCTAACAATGTGTACTGGGTTGATGGTCTCAGACACAACCTTCTGAGTTTTGCCTAGCTGAATGATAGTGGCCTCACTGTGGAATTCAAGAATGGAATTTGCAGAATCAAGGGAAAAGATGGTGAATTGGTGGCCACCAACATGCAGACCAAAGGTAACCTATTTCATTTGAATGCAAATATAAGTACATGTCTTATGGCTAAGTTTGATGATAGCTAGATATGGCATAGGAGATTCTACCATGTAAACTTTGATAACATTGTGAAGGCTAGTAAGATCAAGGCAGTTAGAGGGTTGTCAGTGCTAAGCCAACTGGATAATACCTTGTGCAGAGAGTGTCAATTCGGGAAAATGTCTTCCTCAACTGTTAAAGGTAAATCCTTCACTGCTGACAACTTGCTTGATCTTCTGCATACTGATTTGTGTGGTCCTATAAAAACTAGAAGTGTGCAGGGTGATAGGTACTTCATGATTCTCACTGATGACTGCTCAAGAATGATGTGGGTCACATTCTTGAAAGACAAGTCTGAAGCCTTTGTGAAATTCAAAGCTTTTAGAGCATTAGTGGAGAAGGAAAGTAGTAAAAGGATCAAGTGTCTCAAAACTGATCAAGGAGGGGAATTCACTTCCAATGAAATCAACAAGTATTGTGAAGAATTTGGCATCAAGAGGCAACTGTCTGCCCCTTGAACTCCACAGTAGAATGGCCTAGTAGAGAGGAATAACTAGACTGTGGTTGAAGCAACTAGAACCATGTTGATTCAAGGAAAGGTAGCTCACACCTTTTTGAGAGAAGCGGTGAGCACTGCAGTCTACACAGTGAACTAAGTACTCATCAAGAAAGGTAAGGATAAAAATCCTTATGAGTACTAGACCAGAAAGACACCTATGGTTCGCTACTTTAGAGTGTTTGGTAGCAAATGTTACATCAAGAGGAGTGAACACCAAAGCAAATTTGATGTAAAATTTGATGAGGGAATATTCCCAGGATATTCCACCTAGAGTAAAGCTCTCAAGTGTTACAACAATAGGACTCAGAGAATTATGGAAAGTATCAATGTAAGAGTTGATGAATCCTCTGAGAAAACTGAGGAAACTAGCAGTGAGCAAGCTGTAAATGAATTGGTTGCAACCTTCTAGGAACCGGTTGTCAGTCAACCAAGTACCAGTAACAGTGTTCTTGAATCAGTGAATGTTGATACTAATGAAGATGAGGATGAAGAGGAAAAGCAAGAAGAACCAATCAAGACCATTCTTTGGTATGTTAAGCTGAATCATGATCCTAAGCAGATCATAGGAGATAAGGATGCAGGAATCCTTACAAGAAGAAAGATAAAAAAAACTCATGTATGATCTCTGAATTTGAGCCTAAATCATTCAAAGGCTTATAAAGATGAAGACTGGATCAAGGCAATGGAAGAGGAACTTGACCAGATAGAGAAAAATGGTACATGGTCCCTGGTACCCAGACCAGAGCATAAAAATGTCATTGGCACCAAATGGGTGTTCAGAAACAAGCTGAATGAGGATGGCACAGTGATTAGGAACAAAGCTAGATTGGTGTGCAAAGGATATGCTCAAGAAGAAGGAGAAGACTATGGAGAAACCTTTGCTCTTGTAGCCAGATTGGAAGGAGTTTATATGCTTCTTGCATATACAGCTTTTAAAGGCTTCAAAGTATATCAAATGGATGTAAAATTTGCATTCCTAAATGGTGTACTTGAAGAGGAGGTGTATATTGAGCAACCAGATGGGTTTTCCCTATCTGAAGACAGTGACATGGTATATAGGCTACATAAAGCCTTATATGCTCTAAAGCAAGCACCTAGGGCATGGTATGAGCGCCTACATTCTCATCTTGTGAAGATTGGCTTTGAGAGAACAAGTGAAGATAGCAATATCTACTTGAAGTCTGAAGGAGATCCGATCTTGATCTATGAGGTATTTGTTGATGACATTATCTTTGGTGGTGATGACAAGATGTGTCATGAGTTTGCTGATGAGATGAAGGAAGAGTTTGAGATGTCACTCATAGGGGAGATTAAGTTCTTCATTGGACTACAGATTCAATAGATGAAGGACGGAATATTTATCACTCAGTCCAAGTATGTCAAAGAGGTGTTGAAGACCTTTGGCATGGAAGATAGCAAACTGGCTGGTACACCAATGGTGACCGATTGTAAACTATCCAAAGAGGATGACTCAGCATTGGTTGATGAGAAGGAATACCAATCAATGATTGGTAAATTGCATTATGTAGTGCATAGTAGACTGGATATTGCACATGTAGTTGGCATTACTGCAAGGTTCTAGAAAATTCCAAGAGAATTCCACTTGGTTGCAGTCAAGCAGATTCTTAGGTATCTTAAGGGAACTGTTGACTATGGATTGTGGTATCCATATAGCAAGGACTTCAACTTGAAAGTGTTCACAGATGTTGATTGGGCTGGTAATGTAGATGACCGAAAGAGCACAATCAGTGGTGCTTTCTTCCTTGGTGGTAGGCTGGTCTCATGGATGAGTAAAAAGTAGAGTTGTATCTCTTAGTCTACAGCAGAAGTGGAGTATGTTGCAGCTTTCATGAACTGTACTCAGACAATTTGGATGAAGAATGTACTAAAAGGCTTCAAAATCCCTGTATTTGAACTGGTAAGTATATTCTATGATAACACAAGTGCTATCAATATTTCAAAGAATCTGGTTTTACATTCTAGAACCAAGAACTTTGAGCTTAAGTATCATTTCTTAAGGGAAAAGGTTCAGAACAAAGAGATTGCACTAGAGCATGTGTCCACTAAGGAGCAGTTAGCAGCCATATTCACCAAGCCTCTCCCAAAGACTACATTTATACACTTAAGAGGTGAATTAGGGGTACTACCCCTTCAGGAGGTGAACTAAAGGTATATGCTCCACATCAATCATGTATTGCATAGTCAAATCTTTCTTCAGGATTGATGTGTTGAAGGATGCTACTCCTTAGGGGGAGCAACATAATGAAACAGGGAAGCTTGGGCCTCCACTTTGGCATTTTTTGTCAAAGGGGGAGAAGCTCAAGCGAAAAAGATATCTACAGAAATTGGGGGAGAAAATGTGAAGCAGAAAGATATCTTTGTGTATTGCCATCAATGCTAAAGGGGGAAATTGTTGGCATTATGTGAACCGGTATGTGGACATAATGACATTGTATGTTGTCATTGATGTCAATATGTTGAAGAGGTATGAACCAGCATATGTGAGAACTAGTATAACACTATGAACCAGCATTTGTGCCAAAGTGAAGTGGTGTGCTTGTTCAAGATGAACAGGCATATGGTTATGGGAACCGGCACATGGAAGCATTGTATGACTACCGGTTGGTAGTCTCAACTTCAGGGTTTCTGGTTGAAGTGCTTCAAGTCTGTATGGCTCAACCAGTGATCTTTGTGTAATGAGTAAGTAGTATAACAAAGAACAGATCATGTTGCCACATCAGCCTTGTGCGCATGAAGGATCTTGCATGAAGAAGACTATCCCTATCTACCTCGGGAATGTGCGAAGTATGTAAACACTAAAAATGCATGATGGATTATCAGCCGCTATGAAATCGGTGGATAATGAATGATGGAGAATGTCTTGAGATTTATTCAAGGATCTGCTGCATTTAATATAGTATGATCAACAGTCAGGATTGAACTGTTTAAATTCCTTAACCTAACAGGTCTAGGGTTTAGGGTTTATGCTACCAACCTATCTATTGTCCTATAAGGTTGATGTTGTGACTCTTTCAAAGGTTGTTGGCAAAATTTATGTGTGAGTATCCAAGAGAGGGGATACATGATTCTTTCCAAACCAGAGGAGAGAAGTGATACCTGCAGAGTGTAAGTGCAGAAGGTGAAGAGGAGCTTAAGTGGATCTGCATTGGCATTGAGTGTTGTTACCAGATTATTGAAATACCTATTGATCTCTAACCACCTCAATAGTTGGAAAATCCCCTAACAGGGTAGCCTTAACCGGCTTGCTGTAAATCCCTTAATAGGGTAACTCAAAGTTATTGAGATCTAGAAAGCTAGAGAGCTCTGGAAATCCTTTAGCTATTGAGTTCTTGAAATCCTCTAACAAGGTACCCTTAACGAGGTATCGTAGCCATCCCTTAACTGGGTGTTCTCTAACAGGATCGGTTCCTAGCAGAACCTTTTGTAATGTCTTTAATTGAACAAGGCTTCTAATAGAGCGGACTTCCAAAGAGTTCAACAACAAGCTTGTGGGTATTCATCCCCACTGTGGTTTTTCCCAGTTGGATTTCCATGTGAAAAATATGTGTGTCATATGTGATGCTTTTATCTTGTGATGCTTTGTTATTGCCTGTTAAGCATATGATGGTTCTATGTTTTATGCCTGTCAATAAAACATGTTGAACTAGCTATTGTGAAGATATGATGATCGATTACCTGTTCATGCATAAGGGTGAAATGGTAGTGTAGTTTTGATTTGAGTGGAAAACTCAGTAAGTAATTGATTTATGATTGCTTTAGTTGTTCTGAGTTTTACCAGTTGCACTCTATCTCAAACCAGTGTCACTATTTGCCAATCATTTAGTGTAATTGTTGCTAAACTAGTTTAGGTCTGTATTCTGTCTGTACTGATTCACCCCCCCTCTCAGTACCGGTTTGGTACTATTCATTCATCATTGAGTTATCACCCTTGTTTCTTATTGAGCCACATGTCATGTTTGTGTGCTCACATATCCATATAGCCTTAGCTATATATGCGGGCTCATATTCAATGTATGAACAACCATTTTTATCTATTCATGGGAATACAGTTTATTCTTGTCCTATATTTTGTCTCTCTATTTTGTACTTTTCATTGAGCTCTTGATCTTGGCAAAATCTCACAATTTATTTAATTCACTAAGTCTCTTGTTTCTATTTTAAAGAAATATTTATTATTTATTTAATCCCATTCATCTTTCCCAAATTAAAAAAAAAATTATTTACTTAATTTATGTGGCCCTTCTTCTATTAATTAAATAAATACTTTTATTTATTTAAACAAGTCATTTAAGTTTTTCCTCTTAGCCACATGACAACACATCTCCCTAAATACCTAGTCCTTAATCCTAACCCTCCATTTCAATTTAACCTCTTAATCCTATTCAACCTTATCGTTTACCTTTCTACCTCTTAATATTCTCCCTTCATCTTTACCTACCCTTCAATCATGTTGGGTCTCTTTCACCTATGTGATCTTGGCTATTTGTTTAACCTCTTAATCTTAGCCCTCTATTTTTAACATGGTCTTTATAAAAGAGGCTTCCTCCTCTCATTTTCCATATAGCATACTTGGAATATACTTACATTGTGTCAAAATCATTCTAGCATACATCATCACATTATCTTTGCATCATAGTTTTACATCATCACAACTACACCCATTCTTCCTTGAGTTCTTGTACAAGTGCAACACAAATTTTAGAGCAACCATATCAAATACAAGATCATGGAGGATAGGAAAACAATGGAGACAAGCCTAATTTGTTTGTGAATGGTATAATATTTGTTATTTCACAATTATTTGCATGCATTGTGGATCTCTATTGATGTTTTATTAAATTTCATTGTAGATCTGGGGTTTGTGGTTGGAACTATAGGATTTACAACAAGGTTTAAATTTAACATAAACAAATTCAAATCAAGTTTTTAAGCCTTTGATATCACATAGTCTTTCTCTAACCTTTTTCTTCATGATTTTTATAGCATTGAAAAGGTATTCGATAACACTTCAAATTTATATATGCACTTTATGTAGGTTTTTATCTACAAACTCAAAATTTTAGTTTGAAGTTAGATTTGGTATTTTGGCATTATCCTGTTACGAATTTGTAAAAAAAAAAGTGATATTTTCTCTTAAACAAAGTGGTTAATTGCTTGTATTGTGAGGGGAAATTTGATGTGTCTCTATTGTACTTTCTAATTTTATCATGGATTTATCAAAGTTTATACTTATTACTCTTTATAACTATCATAATTGAAAAACACAAATGGACATTTTTATTGTTAAAATTGAAGTTGCAAAGAATCACATTTGGGATAGATCCAAAACCCATAGGAGTTATAAAAATAAGAAAATGTTTGGTAGAAGAGATGAGGCCCTTGGTATTCTATTTTTTTCAATTCTTTCATACCATAGGTATCATGTTGGATCTTGATCTACTAATGAAATTTGGACTACCTTAGAGAGTCTCTTTGGTAATCCAAATAAATTGAGTGGATTTAAGTTAGAGAATGAATATATGAGTTTTAATCCTTCAAATTTTGATGATATTAAATTCTTCTCCATCAAGCTTAATTCTAAAAGAGTAATATTTGTCTAAATGTGGAGTTAATAAAGAGTATGAACAAAAATTGATTCTTTCTATACTTCCTAGGATAGGTCTTGATTATTTGGGTTTTGTTTCTACATTTTATGTTATTATGGAAGCTCTTGGTACTGGACACAAAATTTCTTATCCTGATACGTTTCCATCTTATCTCACAATGAAAAAATCCAAATTGATACACATGGACACATTGTGTTAGATATTAGAGTTGTTGGAATGTGTTGTTGTCATTGATGTCAACATATTCCTATGTCATTGATGTCAACATATTCCTACGTTTCTTATCTTTTCATAATGTAAGCGGGTTTTGGGTCCCTTAAAACCTGATTTTCCTTAATCAAAAACATATTCCTATGTTCTTGTGCTTCGGTGTTGCAAAAAGTTTGTTTGATTGGTATATTACAGATATATTGATGTGAATTTAAGGATTCAGAGATTAGTATCTTTAGTTGATTTAGCATGCGATTTAGTGTTCAGGAAGATGATTTGATCAAGTTATGAGGTTTGCTGTGATGACTGGTTTTTTTGTTGGTTCAATATTGCAGAGTTGTGATTTCTGGTTTGTATTGTGCTGGAATTGATTCATTATGTTGAGCAGATTTGGGAGTGTTTGGGATGTTCATGTCTATCCTCATTCCAAGTGGTTCATGATTTGAAACTTCACAAGCGTATCTTTGAGTTTGTCAATTATCTATGTTGGTGTTCTTAAGCTACGAAAGGGAGATAATGATGATTCTAGTAGTCTGAGTTTTTACGGTTGTTGCAATAGAATTCACATTGCTTATTGATGTTTTCGATTGTGTTCTATCTGTGTTTCTAGTCCCCATGAATTGTTGTGCATGTTATTGGAGATTTTATTGCTCCAATGGTATTCTTCATTTTATACGACCTTCTCGCTGAAACAATGATTCTTGTGTGTTGTGGATTATCTTGGCAACATATTCGGTAATGTTGTGTGTTCGAGGTTTTGATTTTCGTCATGCTATTTCCTTGTCAACATTGTATTGGATCATTATTGATTTATGTAGTGTGTGATGTAATTTTGTAATTAGGTATTACGAGTTGATCTGACCTTGAAATTAAGGTTAATGATTTGTATAAATAAGTAATAATCATGTAAGATGTGTGTATGTGTTCTTAGAGGGTGTTGTATATTGGCTTGATGATGATTGTAATGAATGACTTCATGTGTTCTTAGTGATGGAACATGTACACACACACATATATCCACATTGTCATTGTAATCTTAGACAAACCAGTATTACTTCTAAAAGTCACTTATATTGCAACCAGTATTGGATGTTTAGTTTATGATGGTTTAGATAGTGTCAAACTGGTACATGTTGACAACCAGTATATGCAGGAAAGACTTGACACCAACTTGGAGATCAGCAGAGACCATTATAGAAGTAAATGGAGGACAATCAGTTTATATGTTGATAGTGGTTAACTCTAACCGGCATCGGTATTCCAACCAGTATTCATTGATTGTGCGATGAGTTATCTCCAGTCGTGATGAGTTACTCCTAACCAACAAATTTTGGTGGTTATTTGTGATGAGTTATGTTTGATTGTCCAAATACATTGCATCTAGGAAATTGTGATATGATTTTTAAGATGACATGAAATCTAATGTCTAAATAATGACATTATGATGAACTATTTTGGATATATGATATGATGCGAGTTAGAAATGTTAAGTTGTTGAAGGCATTGTAGAATATGTTGGTGATGCAGTTTTAAGTGAGCAAAAGAGGATATATTCAAGCAAGCTGTGCTACTTCTACATCACACCACCTGTTGTTTTCTAATCACTACAACAGTCAAATCCCCTAACTAGGTAAGCTCTAACAAGATTCATTGTACAAATCCTTTAACAAGGTGATCCATTAGTTTGGATTCTGAAATCCTCTACTGAGGTTACTCCTGATAGGGTACTACCTTTTGTTAGGCCCAATATGGAAAGCTAATGTACTAAGAGGGGAGGGGTGAATCAGTACATCAAAACTTTTCTTTAATAATAACCTTACTATTATACATAAACAGAATAGTACAGTAACATAAAATAAAGTTAAAATAAATAGATAACAATCATACATGATTCACTCCATAACACATATATTTTGGTTACGTAGAAACTCTTGGTTAGAGAGAAAAATGCGATGGGGATGGCACCCACAACTTCACTACTGCAATAATAAAGATTGCTCAATTAGAGCTACATTTAGCTATTTCTGATAGCTTACCCTATTAGGAGTAACAAGATCTGTTAGATCTACCTTGCTAAAGGATTTTTACAACATTAATCTGAATGTTGCACCTGGTTAGAGGATTTACAATTTATAGACTTGGTTAGAGTCTTTTACCCTATTAAAGGTTTCTCTTTCAACTTCACAATATTACAATAAAATCATTACAAATATCTGCAACTTTACATCTAAAATGTTATTGCAGATTCTATGTGCTCAGAATAAGATTACCTTGCTTGTAGCATACCTTGGTAACCCATATTGTAACTCGGTAAACCCTTTTGTTTACTCTGTTCTTGTACTATTCTCTGATAACCTTCTCGGTGACCTCTTTGTGTCTCTGTAACAGACTTCCTTCATACATACATTCACACTCCTTGTTCTTAATCCATGTTGTATAAATACATCTCTTAAAATGATGATCTAATTCATTGCTTCGATCTTACAAACAAGATTCCTCAAATGAATAACTAAACAAAATATTTCATTGGTTAGATTGACCTTGCAATCATACACAATCTTCTAGTGCAATTTCCAATGTAATAATAGTTAGATGTGCCTCAATCTTGTAACACATTTTCATGTGCATGTCTAGGTTCAATGTATCTGGTAACACATTTCACTCAGTGAATATCAACTTGGTGTGTTAACTTTACTGCTCGGTAGCCATAAAAAGATACTCGGTAAACAGCTCGATGAATACTACATTCTGTGATTGCTTTCTTCTATAACCGACTAGACTATTCATACCAACTTCTCTGTGTGTACTGACTACATGATTCGATAATGCTAACCAACTAGAATATATAGTATGACTTTGAATATAAAAAATAATGGCAATTTGATAAGTAGTAACAATCTCCCCTTTTGACATTAATTGAGATGTTTGACAAAAAGTACTTTCAAATTCATAACTCAAAAAATCTATATACATTGCAAAATGACTACACTTGACAATATATACAATAGTCAATGAAATAGTATATGCAGATATACTCTCCTTATCATTATTCTATACATAACTCGAATTTTGCATGCTCAGTTCTATACTGTGCTTCTATGCTCGGTATACTCCCCTTGTATACAATACTCAAAACTGTGTTAGAAAAACTATGTCACTCTCCAAATATAGTATTACTCCCCCTATGTAGTATTATAGTATTACTCCCCCTTTTTGACAAACATCAAAAACTTAATTTCCATTTGGGGGTGGTAACTGATCAAAAATAGATTTATACTTGTTCTGGGCATCGGTGAGGCCGACTAGGAGTGAATCCTTTACACTTTCCATTAATGAATTTTGTACTTGAATATCAGCTAATAGTGATATTAAGCCATCAAGATGGCTTCCCTCTTGTGTAGTTGATAGCTGTGTAGCTCTGTTGATCTGTTCTTGTACTGATGAGAGATGAGGAAGGAATAATGTTGAAGGGTCATTATATCCATTATGATTTTATGCTCTTCATTCCTAAGTTCTAACTGTTGAGCCATGAGTTGTTGAATCTTAGTATAAAAATTTTGAACTGAATTAGGCTCGGTGGTCAACTTAGTTGAGAGATTAGTGATCTCTTTCTCAATTGCATCAGTTTTATTCTTGATATCTTTAATGAATAAGGAAAATGTACAAAGTTTCTGAAATAAATAAAGAATATGCTTGAGTTGAGGGGACAACTCAGCAATGAATTTGACAAGCTTTACTTTTCCTATAGCTAGAGCTTTTTGTACCTCTTCAATCATTTTTATTGTAAGCTCTTTATCTTTTAGCTTGCTTAATTACTCAAATGCATCAACTTCAAATGTTTCTATTTGAGTAAGGAGTTCATCCAGTTGAATGTGGATGGCTGCATCGATTGACAATGTTGCTGAAGGTAGTATTTCTATTAGTAGTGTCTTTACCTTCTGAAGTACTTTATTCTTCTTTTGAATAGCCAATTGTTTTTCCTATTTGGCCTTTGCTTTGCATAGTTCACTAAAATTAGTAAGTTCTTGCCCTTTTAATTTTGAGATATCCACATTGGGCAACACTATCGGTTTAGTCAAATCAATTTTGAAACTATGCTTTCTCACCTTCTTCTCTTTTCCTTTGGTCGGATGCACTAAGATAAGTGCTTGTGAGGCTTGCTGACCCTTGGTAGGTTGCTTGGTAGATGCAACACTTTGGTTAGTTCCTGTAGCCGTTGTAGTGTCCTTGGGTGTCTTGGTGCTAGGGGTCTCAGCTGTAACATTTACAGTGCTTGATGGTGCTTGAGACGTCTGATCTTTGGTTGTATCTTTTGCTACTTTAGACTTGTGACCTTCAGTGCCTTGATCTATGTCCTTAGGAGCTTTGGTTGAGACAGGTGGCTTCACCAGTGGATAAGGCTGAACTTGTTCTAAAATAGATTCACTAGATACAATTTTTGCATAGGTAGTGCCTTCAATCATTTCCTGCTTCGGTGCTTCTTCATCCATAACATCTTCATCAATTTGGATAGTGTCAGTCGGGTCTTGCGTCGTAGCATCAGGACCTTGCTCGGTGACATCAACAATTTCAACTTGAGATTGTTCACCGACATCCTTTAGTTTGAAGATTTCTTGCCACTTGGATTTTGTCTCATTTTCCACATCAATGTATAGCCCATTCATCAATTTTAAGGCTCTCTGTTTGACAAGAAACTTAGAATTGTATGTTGTCAAATGCTTCTTGATTTTTGCTACAGATATATCAGGGAATAGATGGACTAGACTTCTTTCTCTTATTTGTTTCTCTGACTCCATTGCATATTTCCATCTGTTATCAATATGTAAGTATAATTCACTCCGAAGTGACTTTACTAGTTCTAATGGAGCTAGCCGAAACTTTAGAAGTATGCAGATGATAGCTTCTTCAATTTTTCGCTTCTCATCATTAATCCTAGTCTCATACTTAACATATCTAAACCCTGTAAATCCACCATATTCTTTAAGATTGGCACAAAAATTTTCAACACTGTGAATATTTACCTTTTTTCTTTTTACAATTTGAAATTTGTTTGCATCATCAGATTCTGTATCACTAGACTCTTTTGCCAAAATGAGTCTCTGAGTAGATTTCTTATAGGTCTTGGTTACCTTGGGTACAATAACACTCTTTTGTTTCTTACTCGACGATGTAGCTGATGCTCTAGTGTTGGGTCTCTTTGTTGGTGGTGTCGGTAGGGCCTTTGAAATGTCATGTTTCTTTCTTTTCAAAACTTTACCCTTAGGCAACTCAGTACTTAATGTTATTTCTACCTCTTGAGCTTCTAATTCCTCTTCGGTAATGGCAAGAGTGCCTTTGATAGGTGTAGAGGAGGATTCTTCTCTGAATTTCTCAGATAAAACCTTTATCATTTTTGTAGCTTTTCTTGTAGCCTTAGGTACTACAATGCTCATTTTTACTTTTTCCTTCACCTCTTCATATGTTCCATATCTTAGTTTGGTAGCATGCCTTGGCAATGATAGATAGGCATCAATTTGTTGTTGTGTTATATCATAGTCAATCTCATAACCCATTGGTGGAAAAGATTGAGTCCTTGGTTCAATAGCATTCATATAACAATAATTGGTGTCTACCTCAAAACATATATCATCCTTATGTTTTTCTACCAGCTATGGTGGAATCCTGTACCTATTGTGCATCTTCTCTTGAAATTTGCAGAAATAGTCATCCATGATATCATTAAAGTTATCTCCCAGTTTCCTGATAAAATCATTGATTTGATGGGTGATAGGTCGGTGTAGCTCCCAAACTACTTTACCGACTGAGGGAAAGAACTTCTCAAAGTAGAAAAACATGCATACAAGAAGTGAACCAAACTTCAGTGTATTTTTCAAGTTGTTCTTCTTCAACGTCCTTATTGTGTTCAGGTTCTTCAACAAGTTCTTCAGTAGCACTTCACATAAATCTACTTTCATTCCCTTCTTCACTATTTTGTAGGCCAAGTCAACTGCGGCACATGGTACACTATTTTCCCTTGTAGATTGGAAGAAACAGTAACCAACTACTCTAATTGCAAACTTGAGTTCTGCATCAGTGACATTGTTCAATTTCAATCCTTGGTAATCAGATTCTACTCCAGTTAGACTAATTAGCTCCTTCTATGATATCATTTTTTGTGCTCATGCATGATCATAGATAGGATATCCGGTGATCACATGAATGATTTCCTTAGTGATTTTGAATGGTTTCTCCTCTAGCCACATAAAATCATCATGTACTCTATTCAAGACAAACTTAACCCACTAGGGTTTGAACACATGGGGATAGGCTAGGGCTTCAGTTAATCCCTTAATTTTGATATGCTCAAATTTTCTATCCATTTTTCCATCAGTACAAATTTCATCATATGTATCACTAATCTCAACATGACCGAGTTCCTCAACATGGCATTTGGTGAAGAATATAACATCTTCAACTAACAAGACTCGATCCGGGATGAGTGAAAATGTAGTTTTGTCATCCAGTTCAGAGGCAACTTTGGGAGTCAAAGAATATTTCAGTGAGGGCTTCTCCACATTTTTGACAACTACGAGATCTTGGATCTTGGGCACCATTGTAGGTTTCAGGTAAAATTTAGCAAACTATCCTTAGGGTTTATAAATAATTGACGCTTCACACTCGGTAGATAATAGCAATTTGATTAGATCAGAAACCAGCTTCACAGTGTGAATAGATTTGATGTAAATACCTTGAAATTTGCTCTGAATGAAGTTTGATCGCCTTGATTCACTCTGCTCTGCTATCTTGAAAACTTGGTGAATGAAAATGACCATGAAATTACCTTTAAGTACTCAAAAATACCTTATCAGGCTCTGTGCAAGTTAGGTCAAAACATTAAATGCACTCAGTTCACCTTTTACTGATTTACTCCTTTTTTTTTTGTTTTAACCGAGTACCCAAATTTCCTTCATTAACCGACTTGACAGGCTTCTTGTATACACCGACTTGATAGGTTTCCTGTAAAGTACTTTTGATAGAATTTCAAACTGACTAATTGCATCTTAACTATCCAGATTTTGAATTTTGTAAATAATAGAATAGGAACTGTTATGATTTAACTTTTAGAGAATGCAGTCCCTTCATACCTTTTCTGACTAACTTGGAATAGGTGCACCTAACTTGGTAGGTAAGGTGCTTTCTTCATCTAACATGATTTCCTTCTTTTTCCAAGTCATCTTGAATTTTTCTTTTATCTCTTTGGTGTCTCTTCTAGGTTGATCTTTGCAATTGCCAGCTAAATGTCCAACATTGTGACAATGAAAACATGCCATACCAAGATTTCTCCATGATCTTTGGTTGTTCATTCCAAACCTTATAAAGCAGTTGGCACTAATATGTCCATATCTTCCACAACATTTGCACCATATCCTTGTATTGTAATCCCATGGTACTGCTGCATATTATCGGTAAGGATCTGTGTGAGTTTGGTAACCTCTAGTGTTTTCTTGGTGTGGATACCGCATGTGGTTCTTTTGCTTAGACCAGCACTTCTCGGTATTATGTCCATATCTATTGCAGTTTCTACAAAATGATTTGAATTTTTCCTTCTGATAGTTGTTAACAGACTTTTTCCTACATTGATTAGATGTGTGACCATATTTATTGCAATTGTAACAATATCCATTGGACTTAGTGATATTCGGTTGCTTACCTTTTCTAATCTGGCATATGTTGGTAGTATGACCTTGATTTCCACAGTAGTAGAAAATAGGCTTCTTCCTTTTGATGTTATTCCTATTTCTAGCTTGCTTTGATGATTCTCCTCTCTTGGTAGTATGAATTCCTTTCTCGGTTGATTCTTTTCCTTTTTAACCGAGTCTTGCATCTTTGTTGGGTCTTCTTGTATTTAGTTGCTCATCCAACATCTTTGATGCTTCATAACTCTTCTTCAATATTTCTTTGGATTTCTTCTCTGTTTCAAGTTCATCAGTCAACCTTGATACTTCAAGTTTCAATGCTTGATTTTCATCATTCTTTATAATTGCTTCATGATATGCATAACCTAGTTGATCAGTCATATTTTGTTGAATACCAATTAGCCTTACGATTTCATCATTCTTATCAGATACTAAGACTTCAAGTTGTTGTTTCTCTCTTTGTAGATCTCTTGCTTTATCCTCAGCTATCCTTAATGCATCTATATTTTCAGTCATCTATGTACTGAAATGTTCATGTTCACTTTTCATTGCTTTTAGTTGATCAGCCAATGCTTTGTTCTTTTCTTTCAACATTCCAATCATTTCTTTAGTCTCTTCAAATATACTATTCTCAGATGATGTCCCGATTTGTTCCACTAACTCCTGAGAATCCTGCAAGTCATCAGATAATCTTCTTCTTACTTTCAGAGATTTTTGCATTTGCCTTTGCATGTCTGCAATCGCTTGATTTGCATGATCCAGCTCTTCTTGTAGATACACAATCCTTTGAGATTGTTTATAGCCTTCCATTGATAAGATCTTTCTCTTTAGGTAGTTAAACCCTTTTTCAAGATTCAAGCTCTAATACCAATTGTTAGGCCCAATATGGAAAGCTAATGTACTGAGAGGGGAGGGGTGAATCAGTACATCAAAACTTTTCTTTAATAATAGCCTTACTGTTATGCATAAAAAGAATAGTGTGGTAACATAAAATAAAATTAAAATAAACAGATAACAATCATACATGATTCACTCCATAACACATATATTTTGGTTACGCAGAAACTCTTGGTTAGAGAGAAAAACTGCGGTGGGGATGGCACCCACAACTTCACTACTACAATAATAAAGATTGCTCAGTTAGAGCTACATTTAGCTATTTCTGATAGCTTACCCTGTCAGGAGTAACAAGATCTGTTAGATCTACCTTTCTAAAGGATTTTTACAACAGTAATCTGAATGTTGCACCTGGTTAGAGGATTTACAATTTATAGACTTGGTTAGAGTCTTTTACCCTATTAAAGGTTTCTCTTTCAACTTCACAATATTACAATAAAATCATTACAAATATCTGCAACTTTACATCTGAAATGTTATTGCAGATTCTATGTGCTCAGAATAAGATTACCTTGCTTCTAGCATACCTCGATAACCCATATTGTAACTCGGTAAACCCTTTTGTTTACTCTATTCTTCTACTGTTCTCTGATAACCTTCTTGGTGACCTCTTTGTGTCTCTATAACAGACTTCCTTCATACATACATTCACACTCCTTGTTCTTAATCCATGTTGTATAAATACACCTCTTAAAACGATGATCTAATTCATTGCTTTGATCTTACAAACAAGATTCCTCGAATGAATAACTAAACAAAATATTTCATTGGTTAGATTGACCTTGCAATCATACACAATCTTCTAGTGCAATTTCTAATGTAATAACAGTTAGATGTGCCTCGATCTTTTAACATGTTTTCATGTGCATGTCCAGGTTCAATGTATCTAGTAGCGCATTTCACTCGGTGAATATCAACTCGGTGTGTTAACTTTACTGCTCAGTAGCCATAAAAAGATACTCGATAAACAGCTCAGTGAATACTACATTTTGTGACTGCTTTCTTCTGTAACCGACTAGACTGTTCATACCAACTTCTCTATGTGTACCGACTGCATGATTCAGTAATGCTAATCGACTAGAATATATAGTATGACTTTGAATATAAAAACTAATGGCAATTTGATAAGTAGTAACACCTTTAATAGGGTATAGCTCCTAATAGAGCTTTGGGATCTTTAATAGGATTCACTCCTAGTAGAGGACTTGTGTAGACCTTAACCGGTCAGTTACCTATTATTGCAAATAGTTAACTTGTGAGCCCCATCTCACCATGGTTTTTCCAATTTGGGTTTTCCATGTATAAACACTTGTATTATGGTGGATGTTTTACTTATTGTGGGTGCTTTTATATCATTTTGGATTGTATGCATAGTGTTTAGTAAACTTGTTAAGTATCTCAACCGATCAATATTTAAAGTGGTATTATTTTTGCTATCACTAATTCACCCCCCCTCTCAGTGCTTTATAAGTCTATCAATTGGTATCAAAGCCTAACTTATTTAAGGCTTAATCACTTGGAAGGAAACCCTAAAGCAACCATGGGGGATATGAGCTACTTTGAGATGGCTAGAGTGCTTGAAGCTACCAAGGAAGAGCTTGAAACCCTAAGGGTCAGATTTAAAGCTTCACAAGCCAAAAGGAGAGAGTTGACTAAAAAAATATTGGAAATATCTGATAATAGTTCTTCAAATGAAGCTAACATTAATGCATTAGCTGAAGAAGTTAAAAAATTGAATGGTGAAAAGTTAAATCTGAGAAGAGAGTTAGAAGACCTAACTATCCACATGAGTCAAGAGCTAGAATCTAGGAGCGTAATTGAATACCTTGTCAAAGAAAGAGATCATGACATTGCTAAGATCAAACAAGAGAATGCAACCTTGCATGAACATTGGCATGCAGAAAAAGAAGAAAAAGAAGTTTTGCAGCTAGATCTTGAAATGGCATCATCCCTAAGAGAGACTCTTACAAAACATAATGAAGATCTTGCCAGAGAGCTCACTGAGGCCAATGGAAAGCTAGAAAAGTTCAATAAGAGTTCTTCTATTCTGGATGAGAAGATCCAATCATAGAGGATAAAAGGAGATACATCTGGACTAGGCTTAAACACATCTGAGAAAGGAGAGTCTTCTAGAATAAAGAGCAACATTCACAAGGACAAAACTGCTCCTAAGGCTAACAAGCCTACCGGTAAGAAATTTTTTAAACCTATTTTCTTTGTCTATCATAAACCTGGACATATTGCAAATGTGTTTAGAAATAGACCCAATGAGAATAGAGGCTACAATGCAAATACTAGGTATGTATCTAAGAATTTGAAGGTCATTGTTTTACATAAAAAATGTATGGACATAGATCAGTTGAATGCAAATATGGAGAAAATAATCAAGCACCTCACATGAATCCCAAACCTAATGGTAACTGGAGGAGAACCTATGACAATCGAGGTAACATGAACTAGCAGAAACCCTATGTCAACTAGTTTAGTACATTTGAGATGGAAAAGGTAACTAATGTCATTTGCATCATTTGTAACAATTATGATCATGTGACTATGAATTGCAGAAGGAGAACTGGAAGAGGCAATGCAAGACCTTGGAGATCATCTAGAATGGCTTGCTGTCATTGTCATAAACCAGGACACATGGAGAAGTTCTGTAGAACCAAAAAGAACAAACCGGTTAATCATCTTGTAGACCAGAAGGGTAAGAAGAAGGTAAATATTGAGAAAACCAGAGAAGAGATGAACCAAATTTGGAAAAAGAAGAGTGATGATATACCTATAGAAGAACCTAATCCTTCACCCAGTGTGGATAATCCTACACCAGTGAATTCAGCCTTTCAACAGGGCTAAGGGGAGCATAGCGGCAAATCTACTTCTAGACCCCTTGAAAGATGAGTGGTAAGAAAGCTTGCATTTTTGAGTCATTCTGTGAGAGATCTTGATATCTTTGTCAATCAGTTTTTTGAAAGTCTGTCAACTAGTTTTACACCTATTAATATTGGATATACCATTAAGTGGTGTATTAGGGTTTAACCCTAGCGGTCGAGCAATTAATGCAGTAGGTAAAAAGGATAAAAGCGAGTTTTACTATGTTATTTTTACCTTAAATGCATTTGAAAGAGATTTCTTGAGTACTTGCAGAATGAAAAGAGATTTGCTAGTTGGTTGTGGAAGAATTTGTGATGAGAATTGTGTAATTGAAGCTGATTCGAAGATTAGTGAAAGCGGAACTGGTGTGCATTTGAGTTGGTAAACCAAGGCAATGCGTGAGAATAAAGGTATTTCTTTGTAAATCCCTTTTTGAATCAAGTTTATCTAAATGGCTTCATCATCTAAGCAAGTAGAGAAGATAATAATCACATCAGAGCCTATGGAGGTTATGGAATTGGAACAAATAGTGTCATATAATGCTTTATCTCAAGTTCCTGACAGTGTTATCATAACAAGTTCAATTTGTTTAGCTATATTTATTGCAAAATCGAAGATTTAGGATCATTGGCAATATACTCTCAATTGAAATCCCTTTGTGATAATAGCAGAAAGATCCAACCCGAGTATATTAGGGTTTATGAGAAGGGTTTTCATAATGTGGCTTATTTTCTTGAGGATTTTGAAGAAGAACACATTAGAATCATTCTAAGTCATGTTCATGGCAAAAACATGTATCTGGAAAGGACACACACTATAACCAAGGAAGCTATCCATGTTGTGACTGGTTTTTGGTCAATTGGTGAAGTTCCCAAGCTGAGGCGAATTTATAAAGAGACTGTAACCACTTTAACCTCGTCTACCTCTGATGGGCGTACATTTTATGTTAATAACATTAAGGACCCAGTGGTTAAACTGGCTACTATGGTTATAGGTTACAGGATATTCTATTCCAATAGAATTAATAGTGTGCCATCTGTAGCAGTGCATACAACCTATAGAATGATTGCTGAGATTGCAGATTATGACCTATGTGAGGTCATGAGGAGTCAATTGATGTTGAATCTATAGTGAATTAAGAAGGACATCAATTAGAAGTTCAAATTTGGTCAGTTATTGATTGCTTTATTCTTTTACTTTCAGAATTTCCTACTAGGAATTGGTGATATTGAATGGTCTAAAGACCTACCAGTAACTGCTCAGACCAAGAAAAACATTAAGGCTATTAAGAACACTTTCTCTGCTATAATGAATAGGGACTTTAATGAATTTCAAAAGAAAATGAGTATGAGGGTTAGGCTACCTGAAGATGCAGTGAAAAACTTTGCTAAGGACATCATTTTCATAGTCACCACTTCTTTTTGTCTCATGGAAGCTATCGAACCAAGAGATGATGAAATGGAAGACATGAGCTATGAAGTCAATTATGACTTATTGATCAGTTATGCTAATAACATGTTGGCATCTCTAGTGGACAAGAAGAAGAAAAGACTGGATATTATTGAGGAGCAAATTGCATTAGTTGAAACCAGTAGTGCTCCACCTAGTAATGTTAAAGGAAAGAAGAAGAAGGCTGAGAAAGCACCTTCACGAAGAGTCCAAGTTAAGAAGGAACCGACACCTAAGGTATACATAAAGAAGTATACTGCACCAAAGAAGAGAGGTCGGCAACTGATTCTTCAAGAAGATTCTGATGATAGTGACATTGAGGAGGAGCCAAAGAAAGTAAAGGCAACTGGCAAGAAGGCCAAACCAGTTGAAGCTACCACTCAGAGTATTCCCATTAAAGCTTTTTCTTACAAGCCTTTGACTAATTTTGAGAGAACGGTAAAGACATTAGGAAGGAATAGATTTAATAATGTTAAAGAATGTTTTGATTCATTTGATGAAGATCACAAGGAACAAATTGTTGAACAGGTAATCAACCATTTGTGTCATTACAATAAATTACCTCATGATCTTAAAAAGCATATTTCTGATTCTTTATATTCTATTCTTTTGACTAAATGGGAAGAAGTTGTGAAGAAAGAAAAAGAAATTATTGATAATGTGTTTATTCAATATTTTCATGATTTGTCTAAAGATGAGTTAATTGCATTGCTTGATAACAACAAAAAACAATTTCCTTTTAAGTCAAGGAGATTAAGGTTAATAAGTGGAAAGACGCAATCTGTTAAAGTTGAGACTCATCAGATAGCAAGGGACATTCAGACAATGTTTAAGTAGATAGAGTCCCAACGAGCTAATGAACAAGATATTGTGGAAAGACTCATGGATGAGGAAGAAATAGTGCAAGCTGATATTGTCTATCCTATCAAAAAGAAGGATGACACTACTTCCCAACCGGTATTTGTTGTTGATGATGTATAGGATACCATTGATCTATCTGGGAATATTATTGAACCAGATAAGTAGCCGTCAGTTATTACTGTTTCACAGGTTAATGCAATGGATATACCGATAGCTCAACCAAGTGTGGATATTCCACCCCCACCGATAAAAGATCAACAAATGAAAATACAACCACTGGTTTCACGGGCTACTCAGGAGATACCTACAAAAAAAGTTGAAGAGAAGTCCTCTGAATAGGAAAAGGAGAAAGATCAAGAGAAAACTGAGAAGGAGAAATCTGTTGAACCATAAAAGGCATTAGTCAAGAAGTAGAATGATGATGATGATGACTCATTAGGCATCAAAGGACCTATACATGTTGACAATATTAGTGCATCAGAATTATTGGAGATTGCAACTATGATGCAATCTAGAGCTCAGAAGAAGAGGCTTAAAGAACATAGGAAGGAAGCAGAAACCATCCAAACTGCTATAGAAATTTTGTCAAGTCTTCTACCGGAGACTATTATAGGGAACTTGTCAACTTCTATTAGCAAGCATGGCCAGTTGGTTGTTGATGCCTCTAACCAACTCAAATCCCTTGAGGAATCAGCTCAGAATATGGTTGAGAAAAAATACAGGAAGAAAAGAGGTGAACATATAATGAAAGATATTGATACAGGGAAGATTGCTTAATCCCTAAATAAAGATCTTTTGAGAAAATCTATTGAGACAAGAGGCAGAATTATAGCCTACCCATCTAATGTTTCATTTTTCTTTACTAATTTAGTTAAGAGGTGACAAGAGACAAAACTGGAACTGGAAAAGATATGTAATGCCTACATACCTTTACAAGATTCAATCTTAGCTTTTGGCAAATCAGTTGATGATTTGTAAAATTGGTTAGATTTGTATGATTTTGAATAGGAAAAGAGACTCCAATCCCTAAAGGATTAAAATAATTTATTAAGACCTAAGGTGGACATCCTGCAACAAGCTTATAAGAATGTAGAAGTGGTTTTAGCTACTCCAGAGATGAGTACAATTGATGCAATGGAAGAATTTTCTGCATAGGTCATGACAACCATAGGGATTACTGAAACCTTACTAGAAACATGGGAAAACATTTTTTCTCAAATGAAGCTTACTTTTAGTAATATTTCTTGAAAATTGAAGTGAACACTCCTTAATACAGACTTTTAAGTTTTTGTATATGTAAAATTTTGATGCAAATTTTTCTATATATTTATGGATATATATATATATATTACTTTTCAATTTGGCACTGTTGTCAAAGGGGGAGTAAAAATATGTATGTGTGTTGTGAAAAATGTGTATGTATTGTTAAGGGGGAGTCGAAATATGTGTACAATTTTTGTAAGCACACTTACTTGTCAAGCTGTAAATTTTTCAAAGTGTTGCCATCAATGCCAAAGGGGGAGATTGTTGGCTTGATTATGATTGTAATGAATGACTTCATGTGTTGTCATTGATGGAACATATACACACACACATATGTTCACATTGTCATTTTAATCTTAGACAAACAAGCATTACTTCTAAAAGTTATTTGTATTGCAACCGATATTGGATGTTTAGTTTATGATAGTTTAGATAGGTCAAACCGGTACATGTTGACAACCAGTATATGCAAGAATGACTTAACACCAATTTAGAGATTCAACAGAGACAATTATAGAAGTAAATGGAGGACAATTAGTTTACATGTTGATAGTGGTTAACTCTAGCCAGTATCGGTGTTCCAACCGGTATTCATTGATTATGTGATGAGTTATCACCGGTCGTGATGAGTTACTCCTAACCAACAAATTTTGGCAGTAATTTGTGATGAGTTATGTTTGGTTGTCCAGATACACTACACCTAGGAGATTGTGATATGCTTTCTAAGATGACATGAAATCTAATATCTATATAATGACATTATGATGAACTATTTTGGATATATGATATGATGCGAGTTAGAAGTGTTAAGTTGTTGAAGGCATTGCAGAATATGTTGGTGATGCAGTTTTAAGTGAGCAGAAGAGGATCTATTCAAGCAAGTTGTGCTACTTCTAGATCACACCACCTGTTGTTTTCTAATCACTACAATAGTCAAATCCCCTAACCAGGTAAGCTCTAACAAGATTCATTGTATAGATCCTTTAACAAGGTGATCCATTAGTTTGGATTCTGAAATCCTCTATCGAGGTTACTCCTAACAAGGTACTACCTTTAATAGGGTATAGCTCATAATAGAGCTTTGGGATCTTTAACAGGATTCGCTCCTAGCACAGCACTTTTGTAAACCATAACTAGTCAGTTACCTATTACTGCAGATAGTTATCTTGTGAGTCCCATCTCATCATGGTTTTTCCCATTTGGGTTTTCTACATATAAGCACTTGTGTTATGGTGGATGTTCTACTTATTATGGATGCTTTTATATCATTTTGGATTTCACTGATTCACCCCCCCCCCCTTCTCAGTGCTTTATAAGTCTATCATTGTATGTATGAACAAGAATTTGATCTTTCAAAAGAGTGATAAAGTGAAGAAGAGAGTTGCAGTGCAGACAGTGTGCTTAATCGAAACTATGATTAAGCATTTGAAGATGTTATGCTTTTAGTTCATGTAATACAGATTGGTATTCGATCTTCATAAGGCTGTGAGTCTACCTTTATTTCTTCAAGGATTGTAGCCCTCACTTTTATTTGAGCAGTGAGCTATAGGCAATGTGCTTGAATGCATGTGCATTCCCCATTGTAATATTTGCATATACTACTGTAGAGTATCATCATATTGTGGGTAGGTTTCCACTGTGGTTTTCTCCTTAACTAGGTTTTCCATGTCAAAATCTGAGTGTTATGTGTATTGTTGTTGTGTTGTTTATCTTTCTTCTTATTTTTAAAGATCAGATCTACAGTTGTGGTTAATTTGTTTAAGTTTGGTGAAAATTGATTCACCCCCCCTCTCAGTTTTCCTTTATTGTTGTTGCCAACAACTGGTATCAAAGCTAGATTCTTTGGAAGAAGCTTGACCACTTGAGGAGATCTGGATGGAAATTTTCATTTTCAACAAGGAGAGTGTTGTCTTCAAAATTTGATTCTCTTTGAACATCCTTAAAATAATATGATTTGAACTTGGTGTGGAAAAGATATCAACGATAAGGAAATTCTCAAGACAACATATGACAAGGTTTGGATTGACCTTCTACACTTCGGACTAACTTAGAGCCCAGGCGGGTATACCTATGTGAATTAAATTCACATTTTAAAATATAAACCCACAGCAAACCAGCCCTAAAAACCAATGGATCTATTCACCTTGAAATTAACTAAAAACAAAGAATGGAGTTATACTTAGATTTAGCGTTTCAATCAACAAAACATGCAATAAACAACTTCAATCAATACCAGTGCCTCATCCAAGGTTACAGAGTCATCTAAAACTCAAATAATACTCCTTAAACAAAATATCTTTACGCATCTCATTGGTTTGATTTCTATTAATCCTTGTATATGCCTGACATTTACAAGAATTTATGCATTCCAAATTAAACTATGATCATCAAGATTCAAAGTCTCTCCCAAAGAGTTTACTGGTATGAGTGATCCCTGCATCTTTAATTTCCCTCCTAAACAGAAAAGCCAGTGAACACTCCTACTGAAAATTGCCTTGGAATCCCATTCAAACAGAATAACCCTGGATTATTCAGAATGAAAACAGTAAAAAAATTGCAAACATACTTGAAGACAACACAAAGATTCACTCGAAACCAATAGTCTATATATTAATATTTAGCTCAGAAAATATTACAAGAAGTTGAATTTTCTCCATTAAACTTAGAAAAGCTCAAATAAATTTCTGCAGCGTTTTCTTACAATTTTTGCGATCCCTTTTCCTCTAGTCTTGGTATCCATTTATAACTACATGGATGCACAAAGCTTTGGACTTCTCGAGGAGAGTTTGTTACAATCATTTCTTTTCAAAATAAAGAGGTTACAAGCCTTTTGCAAAAACAGTTACAAGCTCCTTTCGGCCTCTGTAGTTTCTTCAACAACTTGTTCAGTTGCAACCTCTTCTACGTTTTTTGGGGTGCTCTCCAACTATTTTGGATCATGGGTGGCATATTTAATTTTCCACTCACCATACACCTCTTCTGTTGGCCATGAGAAATTAATCACTTTATCCTTGGTCTTAGTCAACCTTTTCCAAGAATTTCTCATTTTGTTGACTTCTGAATTGAGAAAACCATAATGTGACTTAATTTTCTCTATCTCTTGTATTGTCACAACAAAGAAAGAAGCATCATCTAGATCAATAATTCCTTTAACTCTTGCTGACAATTTAGCTTCTATCTCCTTGAGCCACATTTGTTTGTCCTTTAATTGATCCGGGCTAGCAAAAACTCCTAGGAGCAACTCAAAAACTTGATCAGTGTACTCCTTTTTGCACAAACTAACCTTCCTATCAACATTATCCACCTCTGCTACTAATTGTACTAAGACTTTAGCAACATCAGAAGTGGATTTGATGATAGGATTGGCCCTTTCTTCATCGCAGGATACACACATAAACTCTAAATCTTGCTCCCTATGCCTCCATTTGTCAAAAATAGGTGTCAAAATGGCCTTGTCTCTCCTGAGCTCATTCCATATATCCATAATTTTACCTACATTGTTGTAGAGCAATGAGGCATTTATTATATCTGCAAAACTGGAAATTGTAGCCCTTACTCTCTCCTCATACTTCTTTGCATATAAGGCCTGAGCCTGTTTCAAGTTTTCTAACTCTTGAGGAGTAATTTCAACCATTTGAGAGCTGGAGGGTGCTGGAGATGGTGGAAACTCAATGATAGGGCTAGTAGGTGGAGGCCTTGCAGGAGAAGAGGAAATCATCAGTGTTGAAGACTCACCTTGATGGTATTGTCCAGTCAACTGGCTCTGTAGCTTGGCAATGATGCTATCCTTACCTCTTACCTCCTCCTTGGCATTATTATAAGCCTTCAAAATTATTTCCAACTTGACTTGGAGGGCCTCCTTCTCTTTTGCTTCCTTCTTGGCTACTGCAACACTAAATTTTGCAGTCTCTAACACAGTGCTAGCAGCCTCCACTACCCCTGTACTCTGCACTCTCTTCACCATCATCCCACCAAGGTAACTTGACCCTAGGGTGTCTTTGCTTTTCTTGTTCTCATTTCTCTTGAGAGACCACATGACAAGTGCAGCATTATCCTTACTAAAAGCAATCCCCTCCATAGGTTTAGTCTCTTTTCTTACTGCATCTAGTACCAGGGCATCTACTATATCCCATTCAGGTAAAATAAGCACTACAGCTTGTGCTACCATATCTCTTCCTTACTTAGGGGTGATGGTTTTGAATTCTTCCATCATCTCTTGCTTTATTTCCTCATCTACCAGGGCTGGATCTTTATTAGGCTTCTTAGCCTTTCTCTTTTCACATCTAGCATTATATTTATCTGTGTTGTTTCCATACAAACTGCATAAATGCTTCTGATGTGACAAAGTTGTTATCAGCTAAGAAGGCATTACTTGCCTGCTTTATCTTAGGATCCCACTCCTAGCCCTTGAGTTTAGTGGTAGTTATATCCATTTCAGCAGCAATGGGTTCCTCTGGCATTCCTTCCTCCACTTCATCATAAGTGTAGGCAATTTCCCCTAAACTACCTAACTGTAGGAGTTGCTCAGCTACTACCTGCTCATTTCCTATATGGATAGGGGATTGGGATGGGGAATACAAAGGTGTATCTAATTGTACTTCTTTCCCCACCCTTTGCTTCTTTGGGCTTTCTTGGATGTCAATGATATCTTATATCTTCCTCTTTCCTTTGGAGGTAGAGGGCTCCCCTGTTGTAGGCATTAGCACACTATAACTGGATTTCTTATGCAGTGTATAATCACCAGGAGGGATTGCTTTGTCAGAAGATGACCTACTCAGGATCATTCTTGCCTTCTCAAGGTTGCTTTTGATTACAGCTTCCCTCTTCTCCTTTAGGGTCTGCATTACATCTTCAAAGCAAATAATCAAAAACATTATTTTCTCCTCTAGAGGGAAAAAGCTAGACAATGGGTCATAGCTGGCATCAAATTGATGCACAAAATCCAAGGCTTTCTTATAAGCCACCCACTTCTCTTTCCTTAGCTCCTGCTCATCTAGATCAAACTCATTTCTGATGAGGTCTTCAGGAAACTGGAATTGATGAGGCCTACCTCTGCATGCTACCTTCTTTCTAAACATACCGTTGAAGAAGTCTTCTAGGTCAGCACACCTAGACACTGTAGTGGAAAAATGATAAGGCTTGAGGAAATACTCAAAGCAATTCTAGCCTCCCTTTGTTATTACAAATTGGTGGGCTATGGTAGTTGCAGGGAAAATAGTCCCTTTACCCCTACCTGTCAACTCTGCCTCTTGTAAACCACCGATTTGTCTAAGGATCTTTGCAATTCCTACTTTAAGAGGGACCTAGTAAGGTAGCAAAAATGGGGTCCCTCTGAAGCCAAACACTCTGAAAACTGTGGAGACTGGATACAAATACATGTCACCACAGTTATGAACAATTTTTGTGTTCTCTGCGAATTCTTTTGGTCTTATGAATTCCAAAAGAACTTTGGGGATTCTTGGGTTCTCTGAGCAGAGGAGAGTCCTGATCTTAGATGCAAAATATTTGTCAAATTTCAAGAAACTGGCATCCTCTCTATCCCATGATAACACAGTACTCCATAACTATACCGGCATTTTTTCTCCTTCTTTCTCCTTAACAAGGTCCAGTCCACTGGCAAAGTAATCACCACCTTTGAAGAGAAAAAGATGCATCAGGAGTGAGTACCATCTAAAAGGCTTATCCACCTTTCCATTCTTGATCCCTATTAACCCTCCATGGATAGCATCAACAATAAAAGAGGCATAATCAAATGTAATTGCAAGAGAAGGATTCAAAATCTGAGCAATCATTAACAAGTAATGATTTGGCATATTTGCTTCAGCATCTTCTCCCAAAACTTGGCAAAGTGCCCAATACATTCCTTTAGCCCTCAAGGTGAACATACTTAATGAAAAGGGCTCTTGTGTGCTGGGTCCTACAACTGTTAACCCTCCAATCTTCACAAAAAACTCCTTGAGAGGTCCACTCCTAAGATGACTCCTCTGTGCACCATAAATTTGAGCTAACGATGTGAAATTTATAGGTTCTAGAAAATTGGTGAACTCATTAAGCCCAAAAGCTTTCCTGAATTATTCAGCATTAACCTCAAAAAGGGTTTTCCCATTTATATCCTAGATGCTTCTTGTGACTGAATCATAGTTGAGCGCAATTTGGGTCAACAAATCTACATCCATAAATACCCCTGGGACTACCAGTTTCCCAACATCTAACTCCCAAATAATTTTTTGCGGGACCAGAGAGTTTCTCATTCCAAATCCAATCTTGAATAACCCCAACCAAGACAATCCAACCTGTGGGTCTCTCAACTAGTTACCCTTGTCATACAGTCCTTCTCCTATCTTTAAATGGGGAGCCCTAGGCACTAATTCTTTTACCTTTGATGCCTGATTAGTTGACAACGTCAACTGTTCTAAAAAATCATCACAGACACTCCTTTCTAAATAGTTCACTTTGCCAGAAAATTCTCTTTTAGGAGCCATTTTGAAAATGTAAGGAAAGAATACCACTCTTAAACAATTCTGTGACGAATCAATTATCTTATCTAAAACACTACACAAGAATTGCTATACAAAAATACGAGAGAACCTATTCTTCACTTGAAGGAATTTGCTCTGCAACTGAACCGACTTGCTCTGTACCTGAAAAATAACTCTGCATCCACTTTTCTGCAAAATCCTTTAAAATATATCTTCACCTGGTTGGTAGGAAATCAAATATTGTACTCAGAGTTTTAACTACAACATTGATCCCGCATGCTTCGGCCATCCCTTCAAGCTTGAATTCATATGAGAATTCATATTTTTTGCTCCAATGGGTCACAACATTCCTGCAAGTGTTTGATTTTTTCTCTTTCACAACTTCACGAAGCATAACTGTCAAGCAACTTGATCTTGTGAAATAGCACTGACCGTCCGATCAAAAGAAACCTGATCGAGCATTAGATTAATTAACAGCTTTGGCTCCGTGCTGGGTCCCGCTCTTCTCTATTGGCTACATGATACCATGTGGTGCTCAACCATTAGCCTTGAAATTTCCTTCGCATTCCACTTGATACTGGCCGCGTGTCTTTCTTTTATACCGTCGGTTCCACCTTGGTGGGCCCACAACTTCCTTCTTATACCATGTGTCACCGGCCACGTGCATGGCTCTCGTTCACTCTCGCTATTTCATGGGGTATAAAGGATGAGCATCTTACCCTTGCAAATTAGCGCAGACTATCAGATCAGCTTTTAAGTTGATCGGCATTTAACCATCTGAAAAGGCTTTCGGGAGGGGTGGGCCTGCTGACTCACTGTGAACACCTAGCATCCAGTCACCTTCAGAGCTGACTTGTCACCTTTTTCTTTGCTGAGAGAAAGCCACTGGGCTCTAGTAAATTATTGATAGCTGTACCCGCCAGGTCATCTCCTACTTGTGACCTAACTCACCTCTGGGGCCCACCTTTTAGCCTTTAATCCTGACCCGCTGACCATTATGACTTCTGTTGCATGCTGCCATTTTACTCACTATCATCAACCAGCTAGACTGTCTATGTGGCATGCCATATCATTTTTGCAACTTTGCTAGTTTTAAATTATGCACAACTTCGCCTATCGAAATAGTGCGAGTCGTGGATCTATCCGCGAGATGCACACTAGTTACTGGGCCTGACAACTTTTAAGAGAAGAACATATAAGGCATAAATTTTTTGATAAATAAACATAACCGCCTAGGCAAACAACAAGGGGGGAACACTTCCTACGACCCCATGACCCATTACTTAAATGAATAAAGTAACAGAAGATTAGAAACCAGAAGGTTTAAAACAAACGCAGGAGGATCTAAAATTAAAAACCCTTAAACCCTTGAGGTCTAAAACAAAGCCGAAGCATTTGAAACTACACCCTATTCAAAATTTTAACAACCATAGCCAATCATGGGAAGAGAAAAGCCCATTTTTAATCAGTGATAATAGAGAGTTAGAGATTTAATGGAAATAATTACACCATATGGAAAAACTAGATGGAGTGTCACTTGAAATGTATAGGACAAGATTATTGGAAGATCACAAGGAATGTCTACAATGTTCCTCATAATGGTCTTGTTACTACAAATGAGCTCAAGGATGCTAAACATAACATAAGAGATAAAGAAGCATTGTTGAGTGTCTTGACTGATTTAGAGATGATTAATGTGATGGGATTGTAGACTACTCATGAGATCTAGGAGAAGTTAGAAACCTTGTATGAAGGAGACAAACATGTGAAAGTTGCTAAATTGCGGAGCCTGAAAGGAAAGTATGAGTTGCTGAGAATGGGAGAAGATGAAAATATTTCATCCTTTATGGATAAATTGAATGATCTTGTACTGCAAATCAAATGTGCTAGTGGATTCATTGAAGAATATGAGATTGTAGCTAAAGTGATGCACGACCCTAGTATAGGTATAGGGTAGGTTCCTTTAGTCAAAGAACAAACCAAGGACTCTAGAAACCACAAAAGGATTCATGGGGTTAAGAAAGGTTTATTTTGATAGGTCCCACATCATTTCCACCCTATATGCTTCCTCACAAGGCCATTTCCCTTGAATGCTTCATAAGGATTTCTAGTTATTGTTAAGGACTCAATAGCCCAGCTTGGTTGGTCCTCTTCCCAAGTCACTAGTGCCTATCTATGGTATGGTTTTAATTTCCCTAGGTTATAAAGACTCCATCAATTCACCAATTTAGATCCCCTACAATGGTTTGAGACAATTGTTGCGAGAAGGCCTACTAATCCTAGTAGCCCTGCCAAACCGGTTTCTCTCAGTTAACTCCTTATTTCTCCAAATAACTCAAAAAAAAATACCAGATTTGGATACCCTTTCATGAGTTACAAAACATATCCAAGGGGTTCCAACTATTTGGGAATACAAGGGTCCAAACCCTATCTTGGTTAGAAGACCTAATAGCCCTAATTAGGCCTATTTTACAAAGGGAAGGGTAGGTACAAGCCCAATATAGCCAAACAAAAACAAGAGATACTCTTAGGATATCATAAAATAATCAATCCCTAAGTTTTAGATAGTGATCAAACCCCTAACACCTGATGTGGAACCTATTTGCTTGAATATGCATGGTGGTCACATGGAGTTTCCCACCTTAATGCATCAAAACCTTGCCTCCAACCAATCTAAACCTAAAAAATTCCTCCAAAATCTTAAAATAAATTGGCCATACTTGCATATCCTCTAGAGCCATGATCAACCAATGAAGGATCAGCAAGATTGGGACATTTCTTTGTGAAACCTTAGGTGGGACTGTCAAATCTGGACCACTTCCAGAAAATTGCAGGTTTCTCCCTTCTCCTAATGAATTAAGACCTCAAACTTAATGAATATGAATGGTGATTGGTCACTCTACCACATCCCACTAGTCTTATAATTCCAAGATATCCATACAGTACGGTACACCATTCAGAATAGAAAAATTGTAGGAAATTCTCAAAATTTTATTGCTTCAATGATGCCAAATATTTACAAAACTCTTCAATCACCACAAGGATGATTGGAACTGACATTTCATGCCTTCCTCAATGGTTATCAACCACTTTATGAACTGAGGTGACCATTGGGAAGAAGTTTCTCTTTGTAACCAAAAGTTGTCATGAAAAGTTGTCATGGTTGCATTAGCAACTCAGACTCATGTTGAGCTCGCAAACTTAAAGTTGTTCAAACATGTCTTAAACCTCCTAAGACACCTCCAACACATAAAACACCTAGAAAGTACTCAACTAAATACCCCTAGGCCCATATGCCCATGGTGGCTTATCAACTTTCCAAATCCATGTCATTGGGTAACAAAGTGGGGTTTATTACAAAGATCAAACAAAATAAACTATCCTATTACAAAGATAGTGTTAGATGTTAGGACAGTCCCAAAGACACTAAGATGGGGGTGAATTAGTGTCTAACCGGTAGATGAAAGATTTGAACTTATTTTCAACTTTACAACCCAAATAAATATATCGATAAACAAATAATAATGCAGTAAAGAGAAACAAAAGTATAACCATCAATGCACACCATAACACATATTTTTGGCAAGGAAACCTGATAGGGGAAAAACCTCGATGAGATTTGTGACCCACAATATTTACTCACTGGCCAATATGAATAAATATTACTTGTACAATAGGGGCCTGCACATGCAGGAAGGCCAACAGCTTAGAGCTCACTGCTCAACAGCAAAATGGAGTCCCACTGACTACACAATTGGATGGTTAAATCCAATAACAATGTACTGCTCAAAATAGCATCTACAATGCTAGATTTGGTATTGGTTTAAGCTCTATCAAATACCTCTACCATAAACCTTTCTTCACTCTGCTCATCTCTTATTCACTCATAGGATAATTACATCAAAGTGCATATACAGTTCATTTGCTATCATAACCTATGATATATCATATATCACTTCCTTACATTACCTAATTACATTTTTAAAAGACCTACAAGATCTCATACATATATGAGTCTTTATAATACATCATGTCGGCTATACAAATATAATTACAATACAAAACAATATTATTTCAAGTCAGCTTAGAGTTCTGGTAAAATCTGTTGCTGATTAACTGGATGTTGGTGTAACTGGATGCCAGTGTGAATAACCTTTGTTGTAACTATCAGTGCCGGTATGTGATGTCTATTGTCAATATAGCCTGTGAACCATGTTACAAGTTGGTTTCTATCAATGAAAACATCAACTATTCTCATCTGAGTGTATAATGCCAACAGATAGAAAGATCACATTCTTATGCATGTGTGACCTTTAGACCTTCATTGTCTTGGTCGTGATTGTCTCAGTCATGAGGTTCCCCTGTACCATACTCTTAGGGTGAATGAATCTCAAGTCCACTTTAGATGAGCTCATGTAATGTAGTTTCATGCTTCTTGATCTGATCTTCATCCAACCAAATGGCTTCAGAGTTTGGTTTTCCTTTCCATTTGACTGATTATTGTTTGTAATCCTTGCCCCTAGTCTTCTTTACAACCTTGGTGTCCAACACTTTCTCAAGTTTAGGTGGCTCATGTTTGGGAAGATCTACATCTATTGCATCTTCTATGACCTAATGTGAGATACCTACATTAGAATCACATTTAAAAGGAGTTAGATCACAAACATTAAAAATAAGAGATATACCAAGGTCAGGTGGTAATTGAATTTCATAGGCATTGTTGCCAAACTTCTTCAAGATTTGGCATGGTCCCACTTTCCTTTGCATGAGCTTAGTGTGCTTTCCCTTGAGCAACCTTCCCTTCCTCAAATTTACCCAAACCAAATCTCCAACTTGAAATTATAATTCTCTCCTTTTCTGATGTGCAATTTCTTTGTACTTGTCTCATGACTTTTGAAGTTGCATCTTGACCAACTCATGGACTTCTTTTATGGCTTCAACAAACCTCTCTCCATCTGCACTTATGGGGTCTATATGGGGTAGTTTTATCAACTCCAATACCCCTCTTGGTTGTAAACCATACACAATCTGAAAGGGTGACTTCCCTGTGCTTCTGTTTACAGTGTCATTGTAGGAAAGCTCAGCCTGGGACAAGATTGAATCCCATTTTCACCATGCTATTTTGTAAGGCATCTCAACAAGTTTCCCAATGATCTATTTACCACTTTTGTTTGCCCATCCATTTTTGGATGATAGGTTGATGAAAAGGACAGATTGGTGTCAAGTTTCCTCCACAGAGTTCTCCAAAAATGACCAACAAATTTGACATCCCTGTCAGACACTATATTCAATAGGAGTTCATGGATCCTTGCTACTTCTTTGAAAAAAAAATATGCTATGTAAGATGCATCACTAGTGGACTTACATGGCAATAAATGTGCCAAACCTATCCACTACCACAAATACACTATCAAACCCCTTTTGTGTCCTAGGTAAACCCATTACAAAATCCATTGACACACTTTCCCAAGGTCTTGAAGGAATGGGTAAGGGCTGATAGAGGCCAACATTAGTGCTCCTTCCTTTTGCCTTCTAGTAAATAGTGCATGCATCTACAAACTTTCTTACATCAACCTGCAATTTGGGCCAAAAGTAGTGCCTCCTCACCAATTCAAGTGTCTTGTCCAAGACAAAATGACCTGCCATAGCCCCACTATTCTTTTCCTTGATGATATTAGTCCTCATTGAGCACCTTGGTACGCACAATTTCCCACCTTTGAAGAGAAGTCCATCTTGGATCAGAAAATCAAAAAATTCCACATGATATATTTCATCAAATTCAGTACATACCTTGTAAATCTCCTTGAAGTCCTCATCTGCAGCATACATACCTTTCAATGCATTAATCCCAATGCTTTCTAATTGGATTTCAGATATGGTTAGCACCCTTATACTTAGTGCATTAGCCACTTTGTTGGCTACTTCTTTCTTGTTGTTGATGGAGAATGTGTAGGCTTGGAGGGATTCTACCCATTTCATATGCCTATGGCTCAACTTTTCTTGACTATTAATGAAACTCAAGGCTTGGTTATCAGTATAGACCACAAATTCCTTTAGTAGTAGATAGTGCCTCCATTTTTTCAAAGACTGGACCAATGCATACATTTCTAGGTCATATGAAGAATATTTTCTCTTTGCCTCATTGAGCTTTTCACTAAAGAATGCTATAGGTCTTCCTTCTTGGCTTATGTCTACTCCTATGGCCACATGACTAGCATCACATTCAATCTAAAACACTTTATTAAAATCAGGTAAGGAAAGTACCAGTTGTTGAGCTACCTTTTTCTTGAGAGTTTAAAATGCCTCATCCGTTTCCTTTGTCCAAGAGAACCTACACTTTTGACCACCTTTTATGGTGTCCAACATTGGAGCACATATCTGACTAAAACCTCTTATGAACTTTTTATAAAATGTGGCTAGTCCATGGAAACTTCTAACTTCACCAATAGTCCTAGGAGTAGGCCAAGAGAGAATTGCATTTACCTTATCCTACTCCATCTTCAAGTGACCTTTAGAGATCACAAATCCAAGGTAGGTGAGTTCTTCCTATATGAACAAACACTTCTCCATATTGATCACCAATTCCTCTTCACTCAATTTTCTCAAAACCATGTCTAGATGCCTCAAGTGTTCTTCCTTTGTCCTGCTAAATATTAGTATGTCATCCAAATACACTATTACAAACTTCCCTATGAACTCTTTCAAAACTTCATTCATGAGTCTCATGAATGTAATTGGGGCATTAGACAACCCAAATGGCATAACCTTCCACTCATTAAACCTTTCATTTTTTTTGAAGGTTGTTTTCCACTCATCACCAGGTCTAATTCTGATTTGGTGGTATCCACTCTTTAAATCAATTTTAGAGAATTATTTTGCACCCCCCAAAAAATCAAGCAAATATTCTATCTTAGGCATTGGAAATCTATACCTTATGGTGATCTTGTTGAGAGCTCTTGAATCAGTACAAAGCCTCCATTTTCCATCTTCTTGGGTGCCAAAACAACAAGGACTATACATGGGCTAAGCCTCTTTCCAATCAAATCAGAATCTATCAACTCTTGAATTTGCCTTGCCATGTCCTAATTTTGCTATGGTGTGAGTTTGTATGCAGGATTGTTAGGCAACATGGCCCCTGGGATTAAGTCAATGTAGTGATTGGTCTCTCTCATTGGTGGAAAACTCCTTGGCACTCCATCTGCAATTATTCCTTTGTATCTATCAATGATCCCCTTTACTTCTGGACTGAGATCCTTTTCCTTCCCTTCTACCATGTCATCTGATTGTTAGGATTGATGATAGTCTAAAGATACTGAGAGGAGGGGTGAATCAATATCGAACAAGTTTAACAGAATTTTTGACCTTATTAAGTATTTTGTATTCCAAAACAATGTATCGGTAAACAAGAATTAATGCAGTAAATAAAAATAATAAAGACAACATAGAAAGAACACCATAACACAAGATGTTTAACAAGGAAACCCGGTGTGGGAAAAACCTTAGTGGGATTTGTGACCCACAATATTCACTCACTGGCCAATGAATGGATATTGCTTACAATGAGGGGCCTGCAGATGCAGAAAGGCCAACTGCCTGGAGCTCACTGCTCAATTACAAAAAGGGAAGTCTCACTTACTTACAAAATGGATTATGAGAATCCAATATAATTTACTACTACAAAATAGCATCTGCTATGCCAGGTTCAGTACCGGTTTAAGCTCATACAATAACCATAAACCCTTAAACAAAAACTTCCTTAATATTCACTCATCACTTCTACCATATCTGTACCTTACATCTCCTATCATGTATGTCCAAATGATCTACAAGATCTCATACTTATATATGAGTCTTATTACAATATGCCATGTTGGCTTACAAAAGATATTACAATTAAATATAAAATACAATAATCAAAATCCTATCAACTGAGATGTCGGTAAACATTATTGTCGTTGTCGGTGTAGAGTCTGCTAGTGTTGGTGCCTAAAGATATGCACAAGGTTGTCGGTAAGTTGCCATCAATAACAACACCTTCAATCACCTTCAATTCTCATTGGAGTGTGCAATGCCAACAATCTCCCCCTTTGGCATTGATGGCAACACTCATGAGAAAAATCCAAAATTGTCCCCAAAATTGAAGTCCAACAATATTACCAAAAATGTGTGCTCCCCCTGAGTAGATGATCTCTTCTGAAAGTTATTTTTCTTTGTACTACTATGCCCCCTTTGACATCAATGACAAAGGTCTTAAAAATTGTCAAATGAGTGCAGTTTTCAGATATAACCTTGTAACTGGTTAGTTACAATCTAGAATAAGTCTGCTCAGACCAAGTTCAAGCTCTGAGTAAACCTATCGCTATCCTTCAAAGCTACCTTTGTTCTCTGAATAGTACTAGTGAGATTATGCATTTTCTCTTCTGGTTTCTTCTGTCCTTGAATAAGTGTCTCAGAGATCTCTTTCTATAGAGAGATGGGGTTATCCAACTTTGGACTGAGTCTACATTTAAGCTCTTTTGCTTTGCCTTTTATTCTTTCCTTTTCCTTCTCTAACTTCTCTAGTTTCTCCTCAAATTCAGCAATTTCTTGCTCAATAACTGATATTGGTTCAGGTGAGCCAATGATATTAGCAGCTATCTCATTTATTTCTTTTTGAACTTTGTTGATTTCCTTATCAATATCCACTGTCAAAAGATTTGTCTTACAAGTATCTCTGTATAGTTCCTTGAGATCCATAATAGTTGTGTTCAGTGTCAGTAAAAGGGTGTCAAAATGTTTCGTGCACTTCTTTATTGTTTCACCAAAGAATTTCTCTTTTTCCCTGTCCATTTTCTCCATAAATATTTCTTCATTTATTTGATCTACAGTCAGTATATTGTCAGTGATGTATTTAGACAATGTGTCTAACTCACTCAAAGAATCCTTATTATCTACATTACACTTGGGTGCAATCAATTTAAGAATAGGAATTGTGTCATATATAGCCTTATATGCCAATGCATTGCAATCGGTAATTTTCTTTATAGAATCCAATACTACTTCTGTCTCATTCGTTGATCTGAATTTTGTCATAGAAGTACTGGATGTCTACCCAACTACCTTCACAATCTCAGTACTTCCAGTGGAAGCAATCACTTTTCTTGTCTCGACCTCTGGGGGGTCAGTCTATGTTTGCATTTCTACTAGCAAAGGTATAGGCTTTTTGATAGTTGTCAGTGGCACTCTGTGTGTACCTATGAATCAACCTGTTTCTCTACTTGTGTCTCTGTCTATTTCACAATGTTGTTAGCTAGTATTTTTGATCATTTCTCAATGTTATCCACTGTCAGTTTCTCTATCTATTTATCTGCATTGTCCATTACCAGTGACTCAGTTTGTTTCTCTGACTCTATTGGTTTCTCAATGCCTACATCAATAGTATTATCAGTAACCATGCCACTAACCAAGGGATCAATTGTATGCTTAGTTTGTTCTTCCTGAATCCTAATCTCAATATGTTCTCCCTATGATTCAATCTCAATATTATCAGTCAATTTCTCAGTAGCAACATTATTTTTCTTTTCCTCATTTTTCTCCTTATCAACTACAATATTAACCTCCTGAGTGTCTATGTTCATAGTATACAAAATTTCAGACTCAGGGTTTGTGTCCTCATGTGGTGTTTCCAATTTTCAGTAGCCAGTGTACTGTCAAACTATACCAGTGGAGTAACTAAAGGTGGTGGTAGGTTATCAATTACTTTTATATTGGGTAGTCCACCTACCTTGCCTTTTCCCTTGTCTCAATCATTTTGATATACCTTGAATGTTTTAGGTCTTTTAAGTTCTTGTTTCTCTTTCTCAACAAAGAAAATATCCCATTTGTCGGATATCTCTTCTGAGATTTCATTTATTCTGCTGGCCATTAGACTTACATGCTGGTGTCCACTTGAAAAGACTATTCTGTTTGCTTCACTAATCAACTCATCAATTTCCTCAACTAATTTTACAGGATGTACAGCAAGTAGTTTCTCAATTTTGATTTTCTTTTCAAGTTCCATAATAGCTAGCCTATTAGCATCTAACCGCCTATATAAATCACTAGGCAAATCATCTACAACTTCTATTAAGTCTTTCTTATAAATATCAAGGTGTAAGATGATGCTATTCTCTATACTTTCTTTTTCTTCATTTGTAAATGTATCATACAATTTTCTTACATTGGATAAGTTATCGTCATGTGTTATCTCATTCAATAGGTTGTCCAGTGGTGGTATAACCTATTTTTCCTTTTTCTTTCTAGGTGTCAGCTTCTTAGCTGGTGGCCTTACTTCTTGTTGTTTCCTCCTTGTCTTTTTGGGTGTAGGAAAGGGTACTAGTGAAGTTTTTCTCTTCCTATCTACTCTCTTGAATTCTACAGGGATTTCACTTTCCAAGGATGTACCAATCGATGAGAGATGAGCCTCTAATTGTAATCCTTCTAACTCACTTTCCTTGATACCAATGATATTCATTACATTTTCTTTAATTTCCTTAACTTGTTTAGATGCACTCCTTATGTATTTTTCTCTTCTCTTCCTTTGATCCAATGTTTGTACATCATTTTCAATTGATTCTGCACTACCAAAAACATTTTCTTTTAGTTCTCTAGGGGATTCAAGTAGGTCTTTTGCATATGTTTCAATTATGTTCACATCAGCCTCATATCCTATTTTTGTTACCCAAATAGTTCTAGGAAGAACTGCCTCCATCCATATCTCATCTTTCTTAATTACAAAACAAATTTCCTTTTCATATTTATCTACAATGCTTTGTGGTAACCTTTCTCTTGTTTTCATTTTTTCTTTAAATGCTTTGAATTAATCAGTGATATTGTTATCCTTATCTGTGCCCATACCGGTGAAAATATCTAATAGTTGTTTGCCTACAGGGATATCAAAACCAAAGTCTTTCTTGCCTATATCGGGAACCTCTTATGTAAGATATAGCATTAAGCATACAAGAAGGTTGCCAAAATGGAAAGTACCTTTCTTATCTCCTTTGATTTTCTTTAGATTGTCATTCAACTCATCCTTCAACCACTCACATACATCTATCTTAGCATCACTATTAACCATATCATATGTACTTTTAATACATAGACTAGAAACTAAGTCCAGTCGGTTTGCATGTGTGGTTTTGTATCCTAAGATCATGCTTATGAATCTAAGATTTATGTCTTTTACATCATTAACTCTCAGGGATCTGTTGTCATAGGTTGCACCTGTTAAAGTCATCACTGTGATATTTGAAACCTTCTTAGTTTTATTTGGTCTGCTACAGGTGGAAGGTAAGCCATTCACTGTCCTAACTGCTTCTTTAGTGATTTTAAGAATAGAGTCTAGCCAAAAGAATTCACCATGAACTCTACTAAACACAATCCTTATTACTTCCTTAGGAAATTTTGGGATGTCAAGGATTTCCACAAAACCTAAGTTCTTTATAACCTTATGTTCAGGTTTCATAACTCCACTTTCATCACAGATAACATTTTTATACATTTCCATGATTTCCTCTTAACCTAATTCCTCAATGTGGCAATGTATGTAAATTCTAGGGTCTTCTTCATATGCAACTCCTTTAGGGATTTTTGAAAAAGCACCTAGGGTATCATCCTATTTCGCTACCTCGGTGATAATCTCAAAAACTGGCCTAGGGCGTTTAACTACCTCTATAACAGTAGGGTTTACAATGAATTCTGGAGCAGAGGAGGAAGCCATTGAAAAATACCTTAATCTGCCTGATAGGTTTGGATGCTTGAAATAACTTGCTTCACTTCTTGCTAAGGATGCCTTCACTCAGGTTTTTTGTGCTCTTTGAAAGTTTAAATGCTCGGTGAATGAAAAAGAGGGAAAAACACTCATTTATAATGTCTTTTCCTTCAACAACCATAATAAATGCCTGTCACTTAAGTGAAAATTAACACATCTTCCAGTAAAGAAGAAGTTTATCTTCTCACCATAAACCGAGGGTAAACTTGCATGATATTCAACTTATTGCCATACCCCCAAAAAGGTTTCTTTTCAGTGAGATGAAGAATCTCTTGTCAGTGGAGTAATACTATGTTCTACCGATGAAGGAATAGTCTCATCAACATTTTGATCTCTCTTTCTAATCCACTATTTTGAAAATTCTTGCTTTACCTCATCTACCTTCTCTTTGCCTTTCAAACTGGGTCCTTTATTATTTGCCGGTGAAGTCTTGCTTCTACAAAATTTTGCAATATGTCCAATATTGTTACAAGCATAACAAGTCACATTGTTCTTCTAAATAGCCTTTCCATATCCTATGTTGGTATGTGTTATGCATTGATTAGATAAGTACCCAAATCTTCCACAAACATAACATCTTACATTCATTCTACAGTTTTCTGAATTATGACCAATTTTGTTGCATTTAGAGCATTGACCGGTGGGTGCATTAATGTTCTGATTGTTTCTAGATCTACACTAATTTTCTCAATGACCATATTTGTTACAGTTAAAGCATTTCCCATTAAATTTGTAAGCATTAGGTTGTCTTACCGGTTTACTATGATCATGATTGTTTGCAGTACGAGAGCTTTCAGCAACTTCAAATCCAAGTCCATTAGTGTCTCCATTAGGTTTCTGAATTTTCAGCATATTATCAAGTTCTTCTTAACTTTTCTTGAATTTTTCTTTATGTTGATTTGCAGTAGCCAACTCATTTTCCAAAAATTCCTTCTACCTCATAAGTTCAGTTTTGTCATTTTATATGTGCATCAAATCTGTCTTCAACATATCATTTTCATGACTAAGTCTTAGATTTTTATTTCTAGCATCATTGAGTCTCCTATTCAGGTCATCATCATTCTTCTTTCTGTCTTCAATGTCTTTAAAAACCCTCATAGTCATATCTTGCATTTCATTCCTCAAAGTCATGTTTTCTTGCCTCATCTTGTTCACAAGGTCATTAAGAGTTTCCTTTCCATCATCATCATTCTGCATCTTCTCATGAAGTTCTCTTCTTTTGTTTCTAGAAATAGTGAGATTCTCCTGAAGTCCTTGAATGATTTCCTGTGCAGTCTTTAGATCATCTTCAAGTTTGATATTCTTTAACTTTTCTACATCAAAGTCTGCAAGAGTTGTTTCCAATTGCTTTCTCAAGTTTTCCATATGTATTGGTGTCAGAATCTTCCTCAAGTTGTTAGGCTTTTGAAAATAGAGGACCAGGCTCTGATACCAATTGTTAGGATTGATGATAGTCCAAAGATACTGAGAGAGGGGGTGAATCAATATCTAACCCGTTAATAGAATTTCTGACCTTACTAAGTATTTTGCATTCCAAAACAATGTACCGGTAAACAAGAATTAATGCAGTAAATAAGAATAATAAAGACAACATAGAAAGCACACCATTACACAAGATGTTTAATGAGGAAACCCAATGTGGGAAAAACCTTGGTGGGATTTGTGACCCACAATATTCACTCACTAGCCAATGAATGGATATTACTTACAATGAGGGGCCTGCACATGCAGGAAGGCCAACTGCCTAGAGCTCACTGCTGAATTACAAAAAGGGAAGTCTCACTGACTTACAAAATGGATTATGAGAATCCAATATAATGTACTGCTAAAAAACACCATCTTCTATGCCAAGTTCAGTACCAGTTTAAGCTCATACAATAACCATAAACCCTTAAACAAAATCTGCCTTAATATTCGCTCATCACTTCTACCATATCTATACCTTACATCTCCTATCATGTATGTCCTAATGATCTACAAGATCTCATACTTATATATGAGTCTTATTACAACATGCCATGTCGGCTTACAAAAGATATTATAATTAAATACAAAATACAATAATCAAAATCAGGTCGGTTGAGATGTCGGTAAACATTATTGTCATTGTCAGTTTAGAGTCTACCAATGTCGGTGCCTAAAGATATCCACAAATTTTCTGGTAAGTTTCCATCAATGACATTACCTTCAATCACCTTTAATTCTCATTGGAGTGTGCAATGCCAACAATCTGCAGCAAGCTTCTCCTTTGGAGTTCGTATTGGAAGCAAAGCAAAATATATCCCTTCTTCCATCTTTATCTCCTTTGAGGAATTGTTTCCCTTCCATCACCATCACTTTGGACTCATTTTCTTTTTGTTCTTCATTTTTTTCAATCAGGGGCAGTATCTCTATGACCTTACCATTCTTGTGATTGAGTAGGTATTCCTAAAACCATCATGATGTGCTTTGAGGTCATACTACCATGGCCTTCCAAACAAAAGGTGACAAGCATCCATGTTAACAAAATCAAATAAAACTATATAATGCATAAATTCAACAATGTAATGAGAATAGTAGGCATGGAGGGAACAACGTAAGCAGGGGGAAATTTGAAAACTGGAAATGCAGGGAACAGTGAGGCTAGATCCTCTCGTTCTGATGCCACTGCAGCTCAAGGACAAGCGATGGATGATGAGGATGGGAGATGGGATGGGGACCCATGGCTACGGGACCCTCCTCCTAACCACAAAAAGATGATAGATTCCCAAAAATTGAGTCCCGAGGCTGTGAAAGTTGACTCAGAAAAGATCAAGGAGGTGCAAGCCTTCAAACCCTGGAGTAGTCTTTTTGCAAGGAAAGCAACTGGAAAACCGACTGGTAAATTGTCCTTCCCCTTTGTGAAAGATATATATGATAAAAAAATGGGTAAAGTTGCTATTGAGGTTCCAGATTTGGTTATCAATCATAGCATTTCTTTAATGGCTTTCTCTCTGGTGGGGAAGTTTGTTGGACCATGACCCAATATTGAGGATGTTAGGTCTTTTGTAAAGAGAAAATGGAGAACGAAAGGTCAAGTTGATGTTTCTACCCTGTCTAGAGGTTTTTTTTGTTTTCTCCTTCTCTTGTGGGGAAGATATGGAAGCAGCATTAAGTGGTGGCCCTTGGATGTTTGGTAAATCCTCTTTATATATGAGAAAATGGTCTCCTAACATGGAACTTAATGACTCTTTCTTTGAATCTGCTCCGGTCTGGATAAGACTGCTAGGCTTGCTGATAGAATTTTGGGTGGACGATGTCTTCTCAGGAATTGCTAACTCCTTTAGGGAGCTTGTTGCGATAGATCCAATGACTGCAACTCGCAAAAGATTGGTTTATGCATGCATTTGTGTCAATATTTTGTAGAAGATGGACCTTCCTAGAACTATTGATATAAGTTATAAACTTGGATTATGGGAATAGACAATAGAGTTTGAATCACTCCCCTTTGTGTTCTTTTCTTTCAAAAAAGCTGGTCACTAGGCTAAGGCCTGCCCTAACAACCCTAAAAAACCTGTGACAGTAAACACCCACAAAAAGGTTTGGAAAGAAAAGAATAATAATAAGGCAACAAATTGGAAGGAAGAAGCAGAAGTCTTGGTAATATACTAGAACTATCAAAAGGAGATAAAAATGACCCTCCTAAGAATCCCCCTTTGAAGGAGGATAAAAAGAATGAAATCAGGGAGTTTGAGATCAAAATAGTCAATACTTTTGAGGCTCTATAGATTTAGGAGGAGGAGAATGATATCAGTGAAGAGACACTTGAAGATGGTGAGATTGAGAATATCACTGACTCTCATCTTGAGGTCCCTCAAGTTTCTATATCAAAAAGAGATGAACAGTGCCTAGATGAATTTGAAGGACATGAAATTAAACTTGGAAGGAGTAACAAGTTTGGATCACCTCAGGTTAATCTAAATGCGTTATTCTAGAATATTAGAGTTGATATGCCCACATCCTCCTAGAAAAGAGGAGAACATTAGAGTAATATGCAAGACAAGCCCAAAGAAGAGAAAGAAGAAAACATAACAAGGAATGAAAAAAAGAAAAAAAACAAGAAGGCAGGAGGCCTTAATGGGGTGAAAAACAGGACCAGGTCCAAGGCTGATTTTGGTGCATCAAAATCCCCGCTAGGACGTAAAACTATGAAATGGCATAGGGACCAAGAGAGAAAGTAAAACATAGCTGATGGAAGGCAATGAACTATAAAGGAATCCTGCACTCAGGTTTCCAAATGAAGGTAATATCATGGAATATCAGAGGCCTAAATGGTCTCAATAAACAAGATATATTACAAAATCTCATTTGAGACCAAAATCAGATATTATCCTTGTTCAGGAAACCAAAATGAGTAAGGAGAAAGTGGAGAGTTTAAACTTCTTTAAAAATGGAGGGGTATGTGGTAACAACTTGAATGGGGCATCTGGTGGGGTAGCAATATTCTGGAACAAGAAAACTATTTCAGGAGAAATGATTGATGAAGATGGTATCATAATATCCATGAAAGTTAAAAGCATCTATGAAGGAAAGGAATGTGTGATTACCAATATCTATTCCCCTAATTCCAAATACGCTAGAAGCAAATTTTGGGATAAAATCCAACAAAAAAGAAGATCTTTCCCTAGGAACAGTTGGGTTATGATGGGAGACTTCAATACTCCTCTGTAAGGCACTGATAAATTTGGGAGAACTCAAGCTCAACTGGATAGCAAATCTAAATTGATGGATTTTATCAATGTCAATGCTCTTACTGCTATGGATCTTAATGGGGCTTCCTACACCTGGTCTAACTGAAGGGATGGTGAAGACCTCATTTAGGTAAGACTTGATAGATCCCTTGTTACTAATGATTGGATTCTTTCTCATAGATGCTCCCTGTCTGTTATCAATAGAATTGGTTTGGATCATTATCCCATTACTTTTGTTGCTGAGAATTTTAAGAATAATCAGAGTTTCCCTTTCTGGTTTGAGAAGATGTGGATTTCTCACCCTTATCTTGAAAAATCTATTGCCAACTGGTGGAATATTGATGTGAATGGAATTGCCATGTATAAAGTTGCTAAAAAACTTTAAAATATCAAAGCCAACATTAAGATATGGAACAAGAGGGTCTTTGGTGATATTTTTGATTCAAAGAAAAAGTTGAAGGAGGAACTAGAACAGATCCAAAACTCTATACAGAAAGATGGCTATAAAAAGTATCCCAAAGCTATGGAAGATGATGTATTAGTCAAACTTCACAACATCATTTCTAGGGAGGAAATCTATTGGAGGCAGAGATCTAGGGTGATTTGGTTGGAGGCTGGGGACAAAAACACTAAATTTTTCCACATGATTTCTTTGAAACATAAAGCTGTGAACAGAATTTCCAGATTAATTGTTGAGGACAAAATTCTTCTTAATAAGGATGAAATTAGGGATGAAGTTGTTAGTTTCTTCTCTCAGCTCCTCACTAGGAACAAGGACATTGATTATATCCAACAACAAAATTTGGTTAATATTATTCCCAAGATCATTAATCCTAATCAGAATAAGGCCCTTTCTGCTATCCCTTCTGCTGGAGAAATTTAAAAAGTTGTCTGTTCTTTTCAAGGGGATAAAACTTTGGGTCCTGATGGCTCCCTTATGTTTTTCTTCCAGGAATTTAGGCAAATTGTGGGAGAAGACATGGTCAATGCGGTAAAAGAAGTTTTTGGCTTTAGAAGAATCCTTAAGAAATTCAATTTCACTTTTATTGCCTTAATTCCTAAATTTGTTGGGGTGGATTCAATGGGAAAATTTAGGCCAATAAGTCTATGTAACTCTTTCTATAAGATCATATCCAAAGTATTGACTACTAGAATTTTGGCTATCCTCCCCTTCATCATCTCTGAGGAGCATAAAGGTTTTGTTCCTAGCAGGTAGATTTTGGACTCTATCATTCCTGTGCATGAGAATATCCATTCCCTTAATGCTACTAATAAAGAAGGATTTTTTATAAAGTTAGATCTGGCAAAAGCTTATGATAGAGTGGATTGGCAAGTTCTTTTCAAAATCATGGAGGCTTTTATATTTGATGAGAAGATAATCAAAATCATCAGAGAGCTAATCTCCACTCCTATGTTTTTAATTCTCATTAATGGATCTCCTACAAAATTATTTAAATCGTCAAGGGGGCTCAGACAATGAGATCCCATATCTCCTATTCTTTTCACCATCTTGGCAGAGAGCATGAGCAGATTGATCCATAATTTGAAAGTGAATAAAATCATCAAAGGCCTTCAACCTTCCTCTACTAATGTTTTTTGTTCTCACCAACAGTTTGTTGATGATATTATCCTTATGGGATATTTGTCTATTGGGGAGGCTGATGCCTTCAAAACTACTCTTAATTCTTATGCTTTGGCTACTGCCAGCAAGTCAATTGGGACAAATCATCTATATACTTCATGAACACTTCGATCATAAGACAACAAAGAATTGCTAAAATTATTGGTTGCAAGGTGGACATGCTCCCTTCCACCTACCTAGGTCTTCCCTTGGGTTTAGTTCCCCCAAACTCCTTCTGGAATATGCTTATTGACAAACTCAATAGAAAACTTGCTGGATGGAAAGGATCCATTTTATCTCAGGCTAGGAAGTTGCAGCTTCTTCAAGCTACACTCCAAAATCTCCCTATTTATGCTCTCAGCTTATTTGGTATCCTGGCTAAATTTGTTGAAGCATTGGAAAGAATCCAAAAGAGATTTCTATGGTCAGGAGTTGAAGAAAAAAAGAGGATATCCTTGGTTGCTTGGGACAAAGTATGTAAACCAAAGAGCAAAGGAGGGCTTGGGATTAAATCTCTAAAAACCTTTAATAAAGCTCTCCTAGCAAAACAATTATGGAGAGCTTATGACATCAAGAAAGATTGAAACCGAATGTGGTTTGACAAATATATTTGGAATCAGCCTATCTAGGATGTCCTTAACTCTGAAGACATCCCTGTCAGATCCTTCATTTGGAATAGTATTATCAAATCCATAAAAGTGGCCAAAGCTGGAGCTAGATGGGTCCTTGGAAAAGGTGACAAAATAAGGTTTTGGGAGGATCCTTGGATGAAGAATGAATCTCTCTTTGATCAAGGCAATAGTCAATTTATTGAGGAATGTAAAAGGACATTTGGACCTATGGTGTGTGACTACTGGAAGGAGAACAAATGGGTGAGGCTTGATATTATACATGCTGGATTTTCCCTGCTCCAGAAGGAGCTGCTATCTTTTTCTATTAACAAAGACTCTGATGATATGTTTCTCTAGATAAGTAATCCTAGAGGTGAATTTACGGTTGCTTCTGCCTACAAAAACACTTTCTCTCAGACCAGTAACCCCATTTGGGGTAAAGTTTGGAATAGAATTCTGATATATAAAGTCAATATGTTCCTTTGGCTTGCTACTCACAATAGGATCCTAACTATTGACAATTTGGTCTGAAGAGGCTTCAAATTCCCTAACAGGTGTGAGCTATGCCAGAAAGAGTAAGAATCAGTTGATCATCTATTTTTCCACCGCTTATTTACCTGGGAAATTTGGAGTAAGTTGTGGGAGAAATGGAAAGTTGATTGGGTCATGAACAAGAGTCTCAAGGAAATTATTTGGCAATGGACTTTCCCCAACAATTGTCATCTTATCAAGAACCTTTGGTCCCTGATCCTCCCCATGACTTGCTAGGGAATTTGGAAAGAGATAAATAACATAATATTTAGGGAAGCTAAGTGCACCTCTTAGGTGGTCTTTGAAAAAATTTGTAGGGCTATAAAAGAGAACATAAATATTCCTCACAGGAATAATAAGCAATGGTTTGTTACTGATATGAATGAAATTGAAAAAGGCATCCTCACTGAATGGAACTTAATACACAAAGTTTATAGATCTGACAATAAGAATAGGAGAGATAATATTGTTTGGCATTTTCCTGATCATGATTGGATAAAGGTGAATTTCGATGGGGCAGCTAAAGGCAACCCTGGGAAGTCTGGTGGTGGAGGAGTCATCAGAAATTCTCAAGGTGTTTGTATTGCAGCTATTGCTTCTCCTTTTGCTATCCAAAATAATCATGTGGCTGAAGCTATGGCCATGCTAAAAAGCCTCCATCTTGCTCGGGGATTCAAATTTTAAAAAAATTGGCTGGAAGGGGGGGACTCCCTAAATATTATCCAGGCCCTTAAAGGTACTAGTTTTGTTTCTTGGAATATTGCTAACTTAGTTGAAAGTGCTAAAAAATTATTAAATAACTATGTTAGTATTATCAAAACTCACTCTAAGAGAAGGCAATAAGGTTGTGGACCTCTTAGCTAATGAAGGGATCAATTTAGAGGTTGATGTTAAATATATTGGAGACACCCATTGTAAAAGGGATGTTAGAGAGCAATTATTTTTTGATCGCATCAATGGTTCAATTTAATATCATGATTATCTTTTAGGGTTTGGATTCCAAAGATAGATTTTGGGGGTAGATTAAATGTTAGTTAATGATTGCCTTTAGGCATCATTTCTATGATCAAATGTGTGAGGAGGATTATAAAAATAAATGTTGGTATTGTGCAGCCATTAACATAAGCTTTAAAACTATGAAAGAGACTATGTTCTGTTATTCCAGAATTTTACACAAGAACTTGGGGTTATACCTGCGAACTGTGAAATACATCTTTGGGTACTTCTACTTGTTTTTCAAAATGGGTGGTAATTTAAATAGGAATGAGCCCTCTGGCTGTGAAAACTGGAAGAGTGAATGAAAAGTCTGGAGAAGACTTCATTGATATGGCTTTACTAACTATATGGAAAAGCTACACGAAAGCATAAATTCGGTGTCACATGGTTTTGCTAGAGGCTAGAACAACAATAGAGTCACCTTATTCGGGGAGATATGGAAAATTGATGAGGATCTAGTTACGGAGGTCATGGGTCTTCAGAAGGAAGGTACTAAATTCTATAGAGACCGGAAGTATGCAGCCTAAGTGTTCAAAAATTTCCTGAAATCGAAGGATGAGAAGGTCAAGCTTGTCAAGAAAGACAACATCTCCTACTAACTTCCCCAGCAGGTAAAGTCCTTTTGGTAGAAAGTTTTAAGGGTTTTAATGGAGTTTCTCACTATTGATGGTAGATTCACTAAAATCTATAACTATCATTTTGCAATTCTTAATCACTTTTGTCATGTGGCTAAAATCTCCCTGCCTTATTACTTAGCATCCTCTCTGAATGAAAGTTTGGTTGATCATGCCAAAAAGCCTAATTCTTACCCTATAGCCCATCAGGGGCTCATCTTGCTCATTTATGAATACCTGAAGGAAAAAGTTAGGGCTAGCAAAGATGATCCCGTGGTCACTAATGCACATATTAATGAGAGTTGTAAAGATTCTGATTCGGATGAGGATCAGCCCAATGCCCCTACCCATAAAAAATGGAGAGCTGATATAGATAATGTGGAAATGGAGGTGCACTGTGATGTGGAGGAGGAAAAGGGGAAGGATATTGAGACCAAAATGGAGAGTGAGAAGGATGAGAACGTTGGTGAAGAGGAAGAAGGGATTAACTCTGAAAACCCTTACTCTAACCCTATGGGCTCGGATAGCAGGAATGTCACCCTGAATTCTAAGGAGGAAGACAACCCTAATTCTATGGGCACTAAGCAGGATAGGGATTCAGTGAATACTATTTTGAATACTGCTTGTAACTGTACTCTAGAATCCTTCAACTTCCAGAAATGGGTTATTGACAACATTACTAGCATTCAGAGCAAACAAAGGGATTTGGAAAATAAGATAAACAATTTGATTAAGGAAACAAATTCAGGGAAAAAGAATGAGGAGATGGAAACCAGTGAAGTTGAGGAGGAAATCAAGATGGAGGACTGGCTGGAAAAAGACCTGATTAAAGGGGATTTGAAATATCTGGAAGATGTTATCAAAATTGTGAAAGAACAGGCTGAGGAGGATAAAGACAATATCAATACCTAGGTTGCTCGCATTGAGAAGGCTCTGAAAAGTTTCATGAACCATAGTCTTGAGGTCCTAAATGTTTCATCATAGAATATGATTGCCTTGGTGGATCACTTAGAGAGGAAAAATTAGGATAAGAATTTGGTAACCATTGAATATGTACCGACCTCCAGCTCCACCCATCAAATTTCTAGGCGAAGGACTAGGCAAAACACCACTGAGATGGAGACCAAAATGAAAGACATCCAGCTAAAATAGGAGAGAAATGATCTAAGGGAAGCACCCAAGGCAATGATGCTATTGGTTCAGAATGTTGAGGAGTCTATAAAAGTGTTCAATTGATATGTAATGCTGGGTTTTGGATGCCAATTTCTTGTTGGCTCCTTGTTGTCTTTTTGTCCTAGCTGCTGGTTTTTGTGCTGGTCTTTTGTAGCTATTTTGTCTTGTTTCTTTCATGCTCATCTTTCATATTGTAAGAAGGTTTCGGGTCCCTTAAAACCTATTTTTTCTTAATCAAAAACAACATCAAATAAAACCTTATCCTTATATGCGTCTATTTGGAATTCCACCCATGACTGCTCCTCTACAAGTGTTTGTTGCCCCTTTGTGACCCAAGACACCTTATAGGAGTATGGATGGGGTATCCTCCTCAATTTAAACTTCTCTACCATTTCTATTGACACAAAATTCTAGTTAGACCCTGAGTCAATCAAAACTTTACATACCTTTCCTCCTGATTGGCAAGTGGTGCAGAAGATAGACTTTCTATGAGGTGGCTCCATAGGGGTTGGTACCTTCAAGAGGGTTCTTCTCAACATTAATGCTTCTCCTATCTTTTGATAACCATATGAATCAGGTTTACTCACCCCTTAGTAATCTGACTCTTGGGTTAGGTTGGTTCTCCTTTATCCTTGGGAACTAGACCCCATCTTCTCTAGGCATCTACTGGAAATGTGTCCCTCTTGGTTGCAGTTGAAACACTTTATTGATCCTTCTCCTCTTCCTAATCATTTACCTCTAAAATTAGGCCTTCTCCCTCTAAAGTTTCCTTTATTGTTACTATCATTCGTTGAGGAGTCTTGACTACTATCTCCTTGGAACTCAAAATTTGACCCTCTTCCTTTGAAGTCACCCCTTCCTCTTGATTGCTTACCCCTTCATCTACTGCTTTTCTCTTTTCTTCTTTCAAGCTTCTCCTCCACCTTCAATGCTAGTTGATAGCATTTATGAATAGTATCAGAGCATAAGAGGTTCAATTCTTCTTTTATGTTCCACCTTAGGCCATTTAGAAACCTTGCAACTCTTACACTTTCATCTTCAACCTTCTTGGATTTTATACTCAATTTCTGAAATTCTTCAATGTAGGCACACACATCCATCTCTTTCTATCTAAGATTCTTCCTTCTCCTATGCAATTGGACCTCATAGTCCTCAGGTACATATACTCCCTTGATCTCTGCAATCATCTTCTTCCAAGAGGTGATCATTCCTCTTGCCTCCTTTACTCTTTCCCCTTGCACAAAATTCCACCATGTCAAGGTTGCTCCCTAGATTTTTTACTTGGCAATCTTCACTTTCTGATTGTCAGCAATGTCTTCACAATCAAATAAGTTGTTCAAGGACTCTATCTAGTCCATCATTCCATCAGCATCCATCTTCCCACTGAAAATAGGAAGATTTGACTTCTGGTCCATGGTTCTCCTCTCCACAAACTTCAAGGCATTAACCAAGTATCTATGCTCTATAGGAACTTCCTCTTCTTCCTACCCTTGTGGGTTCTCCTCTTCTTCTCCCACTTCCTTCGAGCAATCTGGTCCTCCTTTTTCTAGTCTCCCTTCCAAGTTTTCTATCAACTTTCTAAGCTGATCATTCTCTTCTCTATTTTCTTGTACCATACTGGAAAGTTCCACATTTGTGACCTTTGGAGGCATGTTCCTAGCCTCACCCTCTAATTCTTCTACTAACATGTACTATCCTCCTTCCCAAAAGGATTCCTCTTATGCTCTGATACCAATTTGATGCAGAGCCCTGGTATAGGTATAGGGTAGGTTACTTTAGTCAAAGAACAAACCAAGGACTCTAGCAACCACAAAAGGCTTCATGGGGTTAAGAAAGGTTTAGTTTGATAGGTCCCACATTATTTCCACCCTATATGCTTCCTCACAAGGCCATTTCCCTTAAATGCTTCATAAGAATTTCTAGTGATTCTTAAGGACCCAATAGCCCAACTTGGTTGGTCCTCTTCCCAAGTCACCAGTGCCTATCTAGGGTATGGTTTGAATTTCCCTAGGTCAAAAATATTTCATCCATTCACCAATTTAGATCCCCTACAATGGTTTGAGACAGTTGCTGCAGGAAGGCCTACTAATCCTAGTAGCCCTACCAAACCGGTTTCTCTCAGTTAACTCCTTATTTCTCTAAAGGAATCAAACAACTAATACCAAATTTTGATACCCTCTAATAAGTTACAAAACATATCCAAGGGGTTTCAACTATTTGGGAATAAAAGGGTCCAGACCCTATCTTGGTTAGGAGACCTAATAGCCCCAATTAGGCCTATTTTACAAAGCGAAGGGTAGGTACAAGCCCAATCTAGCCAAAAAAACACATGGGTTACTCTTAGGATATGGTAAAACCATCAATCCCTAATTTTTAGATAGTGATCAAACCCCTAACACCTGATGTGGAACCTATTTGCTTGAATGTGCATGGTGACCACATGGAGTTGCCCACGTTAATGCATCAAACACTTGCCTCCAACCAATCCAAACCTACCAAAGTCCTCCAAAATAAATTGGCCATACTTTCATCTCCTCTAGAGTTGTGATCAACCAATGAAGGATCAGCAAGATTAGGCCATTTCTTTGTGAAACCCTAGGTAGGACTATCAAATCTGGACCACTTCCATAAAATTGTAGCTTTTTCCCTTGTCCGAATGAATTAAGACCTTAGACTTGATGCATGTGAAAGGTGATTTGCCACTCTACCACATCCCACCATTTTTCTAATTCCAATATGTCTGTACAATACGGTACACCATTTAGAATAGCAAAATTATAGGAAATTCTCAGAATTTTATTGCTTCAATGATGCCAAATGTTTACAAAACTCTTCAATCACCACAAGGATGATTGGAACTGACATTTTATGCCTTCCTCAATGGTTATCAACCACTTTCTAAACTAAGGTGATCATTGGGAAGAATTTTCTCTTTGTAACCAAAAGTTGTCATGAAAAGTTGTCATGGTTGCATTAGCAACTTAGACTCATGTTGAGCCCGCAAACTTAAAGTTGTTCAAACATGCCTTAAACCTCATAAGACACATCTGACACATAAAACACCTATAAAATACTCAACTAAATACCCCTAGGACCATATGCCCATGGTGGCTTATCAACTTGCCAAATCCATGTCATTTGGTAACAAAGTGGGGTTTATTACAAAGATCAAACAATCTAAACTATCCTATTACAAATATAGAAAGATCACATTCTTATGCATGTTTGACCTTTAGACCTTCATTGTCTTGGTCCTGATTATCTTAGTCATGAGTTGCCCCTACACCAATCCTCTGGAAGAAGATTGACCTCTTGAGGAGATCTGGGATGGAAATTGTTGTTTTCAAGAAGGAGAGTCTAAGATTTGATAGAACTAATTACACCATATGGAAGAACCAAATATGGAGTGTCACTTGAAATTCATAGGAGAATATTATTGGAAGATCACAAGGAATGTCTATAATGTTCCTCATAATGGTTGTGTTACTACAAATGAGCCTAAGGATGCTAAACATAACATAAGAGCCAAAGAAGCATTGTTGAGTGTCCTGACTGATTTAGAGATGACTAATGTGATGTGATTGCAGACTACTCATGAGATATAGGAGAAGTTAGAAACCTTGTATGAAGGAGACAAACATGTGAAAGTTGCTAAATTGTGGAGCCTGAAAGGGAAGTATGAGTTGCTGAGAATGGGAGAAGATGAAAACATTTCATCCTTTATGGCTACAAACACAAATTTGTTTCTATTGATGAGATCTAGACTGTAACAACTGTGACAAGAGACATGTTGGTTGATGTTAATGAATAGATTTTTGCCTTTCTTCAAATTAAATTGTTTCAAACCCTATCGCCTTCTTTGAAAGACAAAAGTTCAACTAAATAGTTGGGTAAGTGTGACATACACCACTTCCCTCTAAATATTTGATAGGTACAACTCCCTCCATTAGTTATTCAGGGAATAATCAAATTAAATTAATCTAGTATGTTTTTAACCTAAAAGCACATAAGGCTGCCTACTTCATTCTTAGATGAGAGGCTAATGGTTTACAAATATTTCAGAGAAAACTATTCTTCAAAATGCTTCAACATGAAAAACGGAGGTGATCAAAACAAAGTTTAGAAACACTAATTCAACACTTCATAAAAATAGGTAAGAGAAATAAAATCTCTTTTCAAACACATATCTTTTAAAATCACATAGAAAGGGGCCCCAGAATAATAACAACATTTTTCATCAGAAAGGTGATCACAGTCATTTAATTAGATTAATATTCGCAAGGAAATACCATCCCACAGATTCAAATCTCAAAGGTTTTTCTTCTCCAAAATGTATATGATCTTTATATATATGTATTTCATGCAACAAAGACACAACAATACACATATATGCTCTTTCCAATTTCAGATTTTGAAAAACTGATGACTTCCTTCCAAAAAAAATACAACTTCTAAAAACAAAATCTAACTCACCTATTCTAACCCTTTCTCTATCTATCTTAATCTAATTTATAGTAGCTTTAAAGAATAGAGGAGGTCTCCCTCAAAACCCAACCTCCTCCGAAACAGTTATAAAAACCAACATAGTATTTTAGGGATAGATGTCCCAAAGTCATTTGCAAGATTATGAAAAATACATAAAATAAAAATAGAGCATTATCATCATGCTATGCTTCTTCTCCATCATCATCCTCTCCTCCACTTTTCTGGGCATCGTGGGCGGTTGCAAGCTCCTGAATTATAGACTAGCTAGGATTTTTCATGGCATTTTTCTTTGCTTTTGTGGCTTCTTTATCCCACCTGTGCTTCACCATTTTCTCGGCATGCTTAGGTAACTGATTGTTATCAATAAATGTCATGGACTCAATTTGGGCGAGTTGTGTTATATCTTCGGGAGTGAAATTGCCTTTGGCTTTAACTTTCTCCATGTGCAGCCTAAAAGCCTTTATTGTGTCCTGAGTGTTCAGTCCACAAATTCCCAGTTACCAATCATGGTCTGGATTAACCACTTTGTTGTCATTAACCAAGCTACACTAAAGGTCCTGAAGCTCATAAATAGAAGTCCTGGCATTAGAAATGACAAACTTGAATGTGAGTACCCACCACATTATAGTCTTCTTCAATACGAACGGTTGGCACTCATCAGTTAAAAACTTGATTGAATGTTCTGTCAAAAATTTGGTGGCTCCGTACCCTTCTATCTTGGTGAGCATGGACAAGACATTTTCTCATTTATGCTCTTCTTTTTCCCATGGAATGATCTGATTCTAAATCTCTACAATGAGGCTTTGCATCTCGTCACATAACTTCCTGGAGCTTGTGATATACTTTTCACCATCTCTAATCACTCCTTCAATCCATTTCTCCATAGCCCCCGCGATGCTTTTGGCTCACTAAACTTGACCCATTAGCTTCTTGTTCCTTGGCGTAGTAGGGTCAAAACTTTCTGAAGTATATGATATGGGAAGTGCTCCAAAGAAGCAGATACTATCAATGAATTGAGAAAGAATTTTGATATGTCGCTTTAGCTCTCTTTTCTCCTACCCATCTTTTTCTGACCTAGTGAGCATCTTCTTAACCAATACCTAGAAAAGGTGATTATCTGAATCTCTACTCATGTTCCCAAGCTCCACTTTGGTGATCTCAAAGTCCTCTGCATTTACCTCCCTATTCTCATCTTTGGGCTTATAAGAAGCAATCTCGGCAACCCACTTCCTAGTCTTTTCATCAGTATCCAATATGGCAGTTGTTTTGAACTTCTTTTATTTGGGACCCTTCTCTGTGTATTTAACCACCATGTCTTGAATTGGGATGGTTACTGGAATGAAACTCTATTTATTGCTTACTAAAGTGGTTAGCCATTTAGGAGTTGCACTTGAACTAGTTGTTCCTCCTATCACCTTAGGAGGCAGTGTCATGGCTACAGTGACCGCATGAGAATCCATGGTGATGACAATTATGCTATCAAGGTCCTCAGCTTCAAAAATCTGAGCAACAATAATTTTCTCTTTTGCCTTCATGTCTTTGATCTAGTCCATTCTCTTCTATGTAGCACTCCATGACCTGGTATATCAAGGAGCAGAAAATTCCAGAGCCAGATTGGGCTTGTGCTTGGTGTAAGATAGCTTTTTATCTTTACCTACATGAATAGGCATAGAAGTGGGGTTAGAAAAACATTTTGGGGAACATAGAGCAGCCTCACTACCTCTTGCAAGACTAATCTTGTTGCCTAGTTTCATTGCTCTTCTCTTGTTAACCCATTATGTGGTTCTTTCTAAGACCCTCTTTGTTTTAAGCTATATATCATCCTCTTCTTCCACATCCCAATTAATGCAGGACGTTTCAAGTTCAACTTGGTCTAGGTATCCAGGTTCACAAAGCTCTAGATAATCCTCTTGAATTCCCCTTATATCAAGTTTCACCTATAGTTAAACTACTTGTTCCAGAATAATTCTCATGTTTGCTCTTTTGAACACTTCAAGCTCATCATTGTGATCCTCCCAGAAGTCTTCTAGGTGCGGGATTGGATGGTGTGGCATCAAACCAAGACTCTGTGAGAAACCTTTATTGTCAAAGCCCTTTCTTTCATGATACAATGGAAAATTGAAGTTCTTCAAGTCGTCTCCAATGCTTAAAGCATCTGACATTGAACTGCAAGATAAAATACCCAATTGAATAGGAAAATGATCCTCCCATTTATCTTTGGGTTGAGCCTTCTTAATTACGGTAGCCAGCTGCCTATAGATCTTAGCAAGAAAAAAACAATTTGAACAAAAATGAGGAAGCCTGAAAGGCTCTTCCTCAAAACTGCCTACTCTTATGTAACAAAAATGAGGAAACTGATAAAGAAACGACCATATTTCTTCACTAATGCCTGTGCATCTTCAGAAATCCTCTTGGTTTTCATGTTCTTTAACTCACAACACAAATCTCCCAGGAAATCATTATGTACTCTCCTAAAATCTTGCAAAGCATTATCCTTTTGTAACATAGGGTAAAAGTCATCAACAGAAACCTCTCCCTCAGTGATCTGCCTAGGTATTCCCACTATCTCTTTAACACATGCCAAGAAATATATCAGATACAAGGACATAAAAAAATTTGCTTGAACTTCTTCGCCATGCTCATCTGTTCCCTCATGGATTCGGCAATAAGCTCTTCCCAGTCAAGATGTTGCTTTCCTTCCAGCACCAATTGTACATAACAGTAAATCCAATCATCAAAATTATAGGCCTCGGCTGAACCTCTAACATGGTGTAGCAGTAACATGACATCATGGATGTGGGGAAGCATGTGATTCTTGTTGTGATATTTAGACAACCTGGAACCACCCCTCTCTGGAACCTTCAACCAATGCTTTGCTATATTGTTCTGATGTCCAATTCTATCTGCATTGAACTCAGTGATTGATTAGGCGGGAGAAAAATTTGAGAACTGGTAATTGGGCAATTTGAAAACATAGGAAATAACTTCTCTGTTAATTGCGAGGAGGGTTTCACCATTATCCCTTTTGATAGTTTCGTAAAATGGATCATATCTCACAATACACTCCCTAACTAGTTATGGGCAATGGATAATAGGAGGAAAGGCTGCTACTTCTATGAGACCACTACTTAGAATTTCTACACCAAATGAACTGTCAATTCCTTTAAACACCCTTTCCTTTAAAGCTTCCAAATTTTCTCCCTTCAAGTCTATATCACTAACTATGGGCTCTGTGCAAGCAAGACTAAAAATATTCCCAAACAGGTGCAGAGTGGACTTCATAATTCATAACAATAACCCTTACTTTTCCTAGCAGATTTTACTATGAGAGAGAAAAGAAGCTAAAAATCACTGAATGGGGTAGAAAATAAAACTCACCTTCACAGTTGAGACCATCAGACAACTAACAGCAAACAAACCTTCTATCAAACACTTTGCAACAATGGAGAACAAGTTTCAAAACTCAATCACTTCATACCTTATAGAAAAAGAAGTGATATGAACTTATTTAGTGCATTAATTTCAATCATCAACTCAAATATGTTGAACATTGGGATTGGACATCACACGCATGCATTGAATGCATGGCGGTGTTTTTGGAGTAACTGCCAATTCGCAAAAATGATTACTTGCCTTGAAAGCTTGACTAGCTGACGTCACCCGAGATATGGTTCAATCTCCATCATACTTAGCAATAAATGCACCATCATGTCCTTTACTCCATGGGACCCACTTGATTTGAACATGCATGAATAAATTGAACTGACTTCACAAGAGTTCAAGTAGTTCAAGGTGTACACTGCGCCAAGAAAATTCTCTTTGAAAGGATTAACTCTAATAAGTGTCACTGATCTTTTGAACTTCATTGAACATGTTGAACACCACCAAACTATTTGAACAAGATTCAAAGGGTTCATGGCTTGGAGAAGGAGGATATAACACATGATACGCGACCATGAAAAAAAACTGTTGCAAAACACTTGAGTGAACGTTAGCATGAAAACCTTTTAGACACCTTAGAACCTGCAGAACCTAAATGAACATTATGAACTCCCTTCAAAATGGTTCAATGAGTTCATGGGGTTCAAAAAGACCATTAAAACTTGGTGTTACGGATTAAGAGACAATTTACAAATGGATTAAGGATTGAACCCAGGAATTTCTAGAAAGGTAAGGACTCGAATAAAATTTTGTAGGGTGACTTACTCTTGTTATGAAGAATGAATGACAAGATAACATTGGCTCTAACTGGGGACTGTATTTTGTGAAAAATGCAAAGAACTCTAAATCTCTGGTTTCGCACAGCAAAAAAAAAGGGGGGGTAAAGAGGACACACACCAAATAGACACAAAACAAACAACTAATCTACTATGTATAGGAACTCTTAACCACAGATTTCAAAGTTCGTAGAGCTTGAGATCCTACCCATTATAGGTATAGGGCATAATCATTCAATTAGAATAATTCAGTCTGAACGCATTCAGTCCCACTACTTCATGGATCTTGAATGGAACTTTCCACAATGAGTCAAATTTGTTGTGGGCACCCTTTGGTTCTTTTCTCTTGTCCCATAACAGTACTTCATCTCCTTTGAGGAAACCTCTTTGTTGAGCTCTCATATCAAAGATCGTCTTCACCCTACTCTAATGCTCAGTAATTTTATCCACTAACATCTCTCTTTCCTATTCCAACCTCATCAAATACATAACTCTCTTCTCCAGAGCATTTTGGAAAAAGGAATCTTTAATTACAGATTGAAGCTTGGTTGCTGATAATTCCAGGGGTAAAGAAACTTTTGCACCAATCCCATACACCAGCTCAAAAGGTACCATTCTAATCACTCTTTTAGGGGTAATTATATCCACCCATAAGGCTTCGTATACCTTTTTATGCCAATTTCAGCCATTATCATCAACTAACTTCTTCATGATTGCCACCAGGTTATTGTTGCTCGATTTTGCCAACCCATTACCTTGTAGAAAGTAATCGGAGGAGTGTGAAAGAGTAATTTGATGTTCATAGTAGAACATAGTCAATTCTTCAGAGGAGAAATATAATGCATTATCTGTGACAATCTTCTGAGGGACCCCAAAATGGACAAGGATGCAATCTTTGAGAAAATCACATACGACCTCTGAGTTCACCTTCTTAGTGGGAACAGCCTCCACCCACTTAGTAAAATAATCTATTGCTGTCAAAATATACATATGACCAGCACTAGAATAAGGATTTATTGGACCAATGAAATCAATACCCTATTGTTTGAAGGGTTCATCCACTACCACAAGCCTTAAAGATAGAGCAGCTAAATGTGGTTTCTTGAAAAAGAGTTGACACTTTTCACATCCCTTAACATAAGTATATGCATCATGAAACATACCAGGCCAATAAAAGCAATTTCTTAAAATATTAAAAGTGGTTACTAAGGATGAGAAATGTCCACCGTAGGCTTTCCCATGATAAACTTCCAGAAGCTTTTTTTGTTGAGGCTTATCTACACACCTCAAATAGGTACCATCCAAGCCTTTTTTGTATAGAACATCTTGCCAAATAACATACTTAGCTGCTTTTAACTTGACATTCCTTTGTTCTTTAGTTGACAAATGACTCGGACAACTGTCATAGGTCAAATAATAGGCTACATTAGAAAACCATGTATCTTGCAACCCAATGAACAGAGTGAATGGTGGCTCTTTTTCTGTCTCCATCTTATTTTTTGCTATTAATTTGCATAAGCCTTGTCCTTTAACTGTCTTTGTTGGATGAATATCTAGATCATATTCCTAAATTTTGGTTACCCATGTCGCCCTTTTATTGAGTCCGACTTCTTGCTGAGTCAAAATACTTTTTACTACAGAATCTGGAACAAAAACCACAAAATGAGAATGCAAAATATAATACTAGAATTTTTTTACAACTTTAACCACGGTGAAGGCTTGTTTCTCTGAGAGTGAATACTTAAGTTCATGCTTCTTGAGAGGGACACTCATGAACGCTATAGGTGCTTCAACCCCAGATTCATCCACCTGTAATAATATACCTGACATTGTATGTTCTGAGGCATAACAATATATAACAAAATCCTTTCTAAAATCTGGGTTGATGAGGGTTGGTGCATTGGCAACTGAACTCTTGATCCTTTCAAAGGCTTCTTTGGCTTCATTAGTCCATTTAAAAGGATACCTTTCACTCAACAAGCTAATGATATGCTTGGTAGTTTCTGCAAATTTGGGTACAAACCTTCTTAGGAAGTTCACCTGGATGAAAAATGACCTTACTCCAGTCTAATTTGAAGGTAGGTTGAGATGATGAATTGCATTGACTCTATCAAGATCAATCTTGACACCTTCTTTTGAAATGATATGCCCCAATAATTTTCCCTCAGTTACACAAAAAACTGACTTCTTTGGATTCAAGGAGATACCATGTTCTCGACAACGTTGTAGAACTACCCTCAGATCTTTGAGATGATTCTTCCTATCTTTAGAAAACACGGTCAAGTTGTCTAGGTAAACAACAATAATTCTGTCACAAAAATCCCTATAAGAAGAATCCATTGCCCTTTGAAAAGTGGCTCCGGCATTAATCAAACCAAATGGCATATGATTATATGCAAATGTTCCCCATGGAGTGATGAATGATGTCTTGTGCTATTCATTCTTTGCAACACTAACTTGATTGTAACCAAAAAAACCGTCTAACATTGACATCATTTCTAACCCAGCTACTATTTGCAAAAGATGATCCATATTGGGTAAAGCATAGTTATCTTTAAAACTTGCCTAATTCAGATTGCGAAAATCTACACAAATCCAAATTTCCCCATTCTTCTTCCTCATAGGCACGATATTGGCTACCCAAGTAGAGTGATGGATTGGATATATAATTTTGGCTTTAAGCATTTTATCTACCTCCTTGAAAATTGCATCTACCATCATGGGATTGAAATTTCTCAGTTTTTGTCTAAAAGGGGAAACACCAGGCTTCAACAAAATTTGATGTTGAAACTGTCCATTCCTAAATTCCTTCAAATCATCATAAGACCAAGCAAATACATCAATGTATTCTTCCAATAATCCTTTAAGCATTTGTTTTTCCTTAGAAGAACAACAATTACCAATTGTTACCATTCTAGGATTAGATTCATCACCAAGATTGATCTTTTCACAACTTCCCTTTCTGTCATCCTCAGGAGCTTTCTTGCCAGTGAACACATCATTATGGGTGAAAAACCTTTCTAGAGTCACCAAACCTTTCAGAATTTTGTTCCCTTTCAGCTGAATGAAATTCTTATCAGAATCAATATCAGGGTCTGGACAAAATTCTTTGCAACTATCTTCAGAACCTTCAAAATATGATTGGGCAAATGAACGGGTGCACTCTAGAAAATCTTTAATTTGAGCATCTGTATCAAATACTTGTCAATGATTCATGTTGTCAGGGACACTAGGCCTATAAATCATTTCAATCCTATAAGAATCATCCTTAAAATCCGAGTGTGGTAACAAGAGAGGAGCTGAAACAGCCAATGAATCTACCCTAATGTTTTGCTCTCTTGGTATAGCTTCAATTGAGAAAGCATCAAAAAATTCTATCTCATCCCAAACCCTATTTCTATAATGTTTCAGCCTATCATTCTTAACTAAATAAACATTTCTTACCTATTTAACAATCAGCTCCACATCACCTTTTACCTTAAGTAATTTTATACCCTTATATTTAGCTTCATTCAATCCTAACAGTAATGCGTCATATTCCATAGTGTTATTAGTATTCTTGAAATCCAACCTAAAAGAAAAAGGAAAAATGTTACCATTGGGGGAAAGCAAAACTACCCCTTCTCATGAGCCAGAGTTGGTGCAACTTCCATCAAATTCCATTTGCCATAGTTCACCTTGTTCATCAACTACTTCTTCCAATTCTTTTTTATCAGGTGCAAGGATGAGATAATTTCCAAATTCACATTCTTGGAACAGAATCTGGGCTTTGGGATTATCAAAGGGAAAGATTGCATATTTATTTTTCGGCTCGGGTTCAAGTTTGATCTTTTTTCTTCCTAGTGGGATGATATCTTCTGACCAGTCCATCTTAATTTCACCTCCAAGCTCTTTACATAAAGTCCTACTTAAGAGCATCCCATAACTTGCAAGGATGTCGACAACCAAAATGGTCAATTTTATCCTTTTATCAGGACATGCTACCGGCACTGCCTGAGCATCCTTTACATGTCCAATGAGAGGGACCTACTTCCCATCCATTGAATAACATCTCCCAAATGTCTTAGTAAGTGTTAAACCTAAAGATCTAGCAACAGATGATGGCATTATGTTATCTGACACTCCTGAATCTATAATACAATTTCTAAGCTTCTGACCATTCAGGAGGAGGGAGATATAAAAAGGTTTGGGTTTCAGAACTTTAGTGTCAATTTTATCTTCAGCATTGTGAAAAGCACAGGGATTATTTGAATCGGTGAAAGGGCAAGAAATAGGTGTAGGTTTTTCATCAGTAAACAAATCACTATCAACCACACATTTATGCACTGAGGACTCTGAGGTAGAATCTCCTTTTACATACTTGACCATTTTGTCTAGTTCCTTCAGGTTCTGTTTCAAATATTCAGCAGTGGGAAGTTGAACAGTTGAAGCTTTACAAAATTCAATTATGTCAAAGGAGGGGGAAGGAGAAGAATTATTTTTTACTTTCAAGATTTCTTTGTAAAATCCTAACTTCAGGAGTCTTTGCATGAGAGGAAAAAACATTACTTGTGGGATCCTTACCCTTGAAATTAGCCCCAGAAGAGTTCACAAAAGGAGCAGGTTGGGAGGTTCGTTGATTCCTTGTAAGGATTGCACATGCAGGGTCTTCAAAAGCTACCAAAATATTACCACCTCTTTTTGAAACTGATTCATATTCAAGGTAGAATGATCCAGAGTCACCAGGTACTTCTTGAATCTTATATGCTTCAGTGAACTCACCTAGTTCATCCTTTTTCTTTTCATTTGAACATGCCTTATCATATCAAGACAAGAACTCCCATCATGATCTGTTGTAAGGTGAAAAGAGCACATAGCACTTTTATCAGGAGAAGCCTCTATTTGCAATATTTGTGGGGCAGCAAGTAGTTGCAAAGTTCACCCATAATTATACTGGTTTTGTTTTTTTCTACTTATATCTTGATAGGGTTGTGGGTAGGAGACTCCAGGTTTTGGTATTTGCCTCTTCAAAGCAATCATATCATTGACTAGTCTTTGAACAACTGGATCAGTCGAAGAGGTGGAAGCTTGAGATTGACCTTGAGGAATTTGCACATCTTTTCTCCACTTCTTGGTTGTTATTAAATCATCTTCAAACTCTATAGCCTTATTTTGTGCAGTATCAAGATTGACTAGCCTATTTCTTCTGAGATGGAAACCAACATCAGGAGGCATAGAGTTGATAAAGAAACATTGTTGGTTATCAGCAGTTGGTCTTTTAGCTTGGGGAATTTTATGGATAATCTTATTATACCTAGCTACATAGTCTCCCATTGGCTCATGAATCTCTTTCTTCATTTATGTGAGCTTAGCCAAAAGTGAGTGCTCATCATCAGCACTTTTGAACTATTTCTCAAAAGCAGTTTTCCTTGTTTGACAATTAGTTATAGATCTGGCCTATAGATGACTAAACTAATCTACTGCTCCCTCGGTAAGAGTTTGAGCAAAAATCCTAACAGCCACATCTTCATGTTGTACTACCAGTATCTTAGTAGCTACATTAAAATAATTCCAAGGTTCTTTAACTGAGATTTTCCCATCTCCATTAAACTTAGGTAAAACATCCTTATCTCCTTTTGGAAGTGGATTATGGGCTCCGAGAGCAAGAGGCCCGACTACGGCACCCCATGGTTGGGCCATAATGAAAATAGGGTAAATAGTTACAAGGGGGGGGGCTTGGATTCCAATAAGCATTAATGCTTTCCAGTGGCTAGAAGAGGAAGGTACCTTGGGAGTGGTTCTAGTAGGAGAAGAAGGTCTAATTTTAGCGTTCCTCTTCGGAGTGAAATTTATGGAAAATGATAACCCTTGCAATCATTCAAAACAAACATCAACAACTCCCTCTCTCCTTTGTGATCTTGTATAAGGATGAGAATCCAATGTTGTCCTCTCTAGGGTCCCTAAATAATTCTTTCAATCCACAGCAATGTTCTTGGGTAATGGGAATTTTTCTCAATCGTTCACCTTTTTAAAATCTCCTTCCAAACAAAGAAAACCTATTGATACTACTGGTTATGAGTTTAATTTTAACATGCATGTAACATACTAATCTATTGAATGTTTGACGCTCCCCAGCAGAGTCGCCAAAAATCTGTTAGTGAACAGATTTTTGCCTTTCTTCAAATTAAATTATTTCAAACCCTGTCGCCTTCTTTGAAAGACAAAAGTTCAACTAAATAGTTGGGTAAGTGTGACATAGACCACTTCCCTCTAAATTTTTGATAGGTACAGCTCCCTCCATTAGTTATTCAGGGAATAATCTAATTAAATTAAACTGGTATGCTTTTAACCTAAAAGCACATAAGGTTGCCTACTTCATTCTTAGATGAGAGGCTAATGGTTTACAAATATTTCAGGGAAAACTATTCTTCAAAATACTTCAACATGAAAAATGGAGGTGATCAAAACAAAGTTCAAAAACACTAATTCAACACTTCATAAAAATGGGTAAGAGAAATAAAATCTCTTTTCAAACACATATCTTTTAAAATCACATAGAAAGGAGCCCTAGAATAATAACAACATTTTTCATTAGAAAGGTGATCACAGTCATTTAATTAGATTAATATTTGTAAATAACTACCATCCCACAGATTCAAAATTCAAAGGTTTTTCTTCTCCAAAACATATATAATCTTTATATATATATGTATTTCATGCAACAAAGACACAACAATACACGTATATGTTCTTTCCAATTTCAGATTTTGAAAAACTGATGACTTCCTTCCAACAAAAATAGAACTTCTAAAAACAAAATCTAACTCACCTATTCTAACCCTTTCTCTATCTATCTTAATCTAATTTATAGTAGCTTTAAATAAGAGAGGAGATCTCCCCCAAAACCCGACTTCCTCTGAAACAGTTATAAAAACCAACATAGTATTTTAGGGATAGATGTCCCGAAGTCATTTGCAAGATTATGAAAAACACATAAAATAAAAATAGAGCATTATCATCATGCTACGCTTCTTCTCCATCATCATCCTCTCCTCCACTTTTTTGGGCATTGTGGGCGGTTGCAAGCTCCTGAATTATAGACTTGCTAAGATTTTTCATGGCATTGATCTTTGCTTTTGTGGCTTCTTTATCCCACCTGTGCTTCACCATTTTCTTAGCATGCTTAGGTAACTGATCATTACCAATAAATGTCATGGACTCAATTTGGGCAACTTGTGTTATATCTTCTAGAGTGAAATTGCCTTTGGCTTTAACTTTCTCCATGTGCAGCCTAAAAGCCTTTATTGCGTCCTGACTGTTCAGTCCACAAATTCCCAGTTGCCAATCATGGTCTGGATTAACCACTTTGTTGTCATTAACCAAGCTACATTGAAGGCCCTGAAGCTCATAAACAGAAGTCTTGGCATCAAAAATGACAAACATGAATGTGAGTACCCACCACATCATAGTCTTCTTCAACACAAAGAGTTGGCACTCATCAGTTACGAACCTGATTGAATGTTCTATCAAAAATTTGGTGGCTCTATACCCTTCTATCTTGGTGAGCATGGACAAGACATTTTCCAATTTATGCTCTTCTTTTTCCCATGGCATGATCTAATTCAGAATTTTTGCAATGAGGCTTTGCATCTCATCGCATAACTTTATGGAGATTGTGATATACTTTTCACCATCTCTAATCAATCCATTTCTCTACAGCCCCTATGATGCTTTTGGCTCGCTAAACTTGACCCATCAGCTTCTTGTTCTCTAGCGTAGTAGGGTCAAAACTTTCTGAAGCATGTGATATGGGAAGTGCTCCAAAGAAGCCCATACTATCAATGAATTGAGCAAGAATTTTGATATGCCACTTCAACTCTCTTTTCTCCTGCCCATCTTTTTCTAACCTAGTGAGCATCTTCTTAGCCAATACCTGGAAAAGGTGATTATCCAAATCTCTACTCATATTCCTGATCTCCACTTTGATGATATCAAAGTCCTCTGCATTTACCTCCTTATTCTCATCTTTGGGCTTATAAGAAGCAATCTCGGCAACCCACTTCCCAGTCTCTTCATCACTATTCACTCTGGTAGTTGTTTTGAACTTCTTTTGTTTGGGATCCTTCTCCATGTACTTAACCACCATGTCCTGAATTGGGATGGTTACTGGAATGAAACTCCATTTCTTTCTTACTGAAGTGGTTAGCCATGTAGGAGTTGCACTTGAACTAGTTGTTCCTCCGATCACCTTAGGTGGTGGCATCATGGCTACAGTGATTGCATGAGAATCCATGGTGTTGACAATGTCACTATCAAGGTCCTCAACTTCAAAAATCTGAGCATCAAGAATTTTGTCTTTTGCCTTCCTGTCTTTCATCTGGTCCATTCTCTTTTGCACAACACTCAGTGACCTAGTATAGCGAGGAGCAGAAAAGTCCAGAGCTAGATTGGGCTTGTGCTTGGTGTAAGATGGCTTCTTATCTTTACCTGGATGAATAGGAATAGAAGTGGGGTTAGAAAAACATTTTGGGGAACGTAGAGAAGCCTCACTACCTCTTGTAGGACCAATCTTGTTGCCTAGTTTCATTTCTCTTCTCTTGTTAACCCATTCTGTGGTTCTTTCCAAGACCCTCTTTGTTTTAAGTTGCATGTCATCCTCTTCTTCCACATCCCAATTAATGCAGGACATTTCGGGTTCAGCTTGGTCTAGGTATCCAAGTTCACAAAGCTCTAGATAATCCTCTTGAATTCCCCTTATATCAAGTTTCACATGTAGTGAAACTACCTGTTCCAGAACCATTCTCATGTTTCCTCTTTTGAACACTTCAAGATCATCATTGCAATCCTCCCAGAATTCTTCTAGGTGCGGAATTGGAAGGTGCAGCATCAAACCAAGACTCTTTGAGAAACCTTTATTGTCAAAGCCCTTTCTTTCATGATACAGCGGAAAATTGAAGTTCTTCAAGTCAGATCCAATGCGTAAAGCATCTAACATTGAACTACAAGATAAATTACCCAATTGAATACAAAAATTATCCTCCCATTTATCTCTGGGTTGAGCCTTCTTAATTAAAGTAGCCAACTGCCTACAGATCTCAGCAAGAACAAAACAATCCAAACAAAAGCGAGGAAGCCTAAAAGGCTCTTCCTCAAAACTGCCTACTCTTATGTAACAAAAATGAGGAAACTGAACAAAGAAACTACCATATTTCTTCACTAATGCCTATGCATCTTTAGACATCCTCTTGGTCTTTATGTTCTTTAACTCACAAAACAAATCTTTGAGGAAAGAATCATGTACTCTCCTAAAATCTTGCAAAGCATTATCCTTTTCTAACATAGGGTAAAATTCATACACAGAAACCTCTCCCTCATCGATCTGCCTAGGTATTCCCACTATCTCTTTAACACATGCCAAGCAATATATCAGATACGAGGACATAAAGAATTTTTTCTTGAACTTCTTTGCCATGATCAGTTGTTCCCTCATGGAGTCGGCAATAAGCTCTGCCCAGTCAAGATACTGCTTTCCTTCTAGCACTAGTTGTACATAATAGTAAATCCAATCATCGAAACTATAGGCCTCAGCTGAACCTCTAACTCGGTGTAGTAGTAACATGACATCATGGATGTGGGGAAGCATTTGATTCTTGTTGGGATATTTAGGCAATCTAGAGCCACCCCTCTTAGGAAACTTTAGCCAATACTTTGCTATTTTGTTCTGGTGTCTAGTTCTATCTGCATTGAACTCGGTGATTGATTGGGCGGGAAAAAAATTTGAGAATTGGTAATCAGGCAATTTGAAAACAAAGGAATTAACTTCTCTGTTAATTGCGAGGAGGGTTTCACCATTATCCCTTTTGATAGTTTCATAGATAGGATCATATCTTGCAATACACTCCCTAACTAGTTTTGGGCAAGGGACAGTAGGAGGAAAGGTTGTTGCTTCTATGAGACCACTACTTAGAATTTCTACACCCAATGAACTGTCAATTCCTTTAAACACCCTTTCCTTTAAAACTTCCAAATTTTCTCCCTTCAATTTTGTATCACTGACTATCGGCTTTGTGCAAGCAAGACTGAAAATATTCCCAAACAGGTGCAAAGTGGACTTCATAATTCATAACAATAACCCTTACTTTTCCCAGTAGATTTTACTATGAGAGAAAAAAGCAACTAAAAATCACCGGAGGGGGTAGAAAACAAAACTCACCTTCACAGTTGAGACCCATCGAACGACTACCAGCAAACAAACCTTCTATCAAACACTCTGCAGCAATGAAGAACAAGTTTCAAAAATCAATCACTTCATACCTTATAGCAAAAGAAGTGACATGAACTAATTTAATGCATTAATTTCAATCATCAACTCAAATGTGTTGAGCATCGGGATTGGACATCACATGCGTGCATTGAATGCATGGCGACATTTTTGGAGTAACCGCCAATTCCCAAAAATGATTACCTTCCTTGGAAACTCAACCAATTGACATCACCTGAGATATGGTTCAATCTTCATCATACTTATCAATAAATGCACCATCATGTCCTTTAGTCCATTGGATGCACCTGATTTGAATAGGCATGAACAAATTGAACTGACTTCACAAGAGTTTAGGTAGTTCAAGGTGTACACTACACCAAGAAAATTCTCTTTGAAAAGATTAACTCTATTAAGTGTTGTTGATCTCTTGAACTGTTTGAACAAGGTTCAAAGGGTTCTTGGCCTGGAGAAGGAGGATATAACACATGATACGCGGCCATCAAAAAGAACTATTGCAAAACACTTGAGTGAACATTAGCATGAAAACCTTTTAGACACCTTAGAACCTACAGAACCTAAATGAACAGTATGAACTCCCCTCAAAATGGTTCAATGAGTTCATGGGGTTCAAATAGACCATTAAAACTTGGCGTTACGGATTCAGAGATAATTTACAAATGGATTAAGGATTGAACCAAGGAATTTCTAGAAAGGTAAGGACTCGAATAAAATTTTGTAGGGTGACTTACTCTTGTTATGAAGGATGAATGACAAGATAACAGTTGGTAAGCTTGCTTCTTTTGAATTAAGTGAACTATATCTGAGAAGCAAAAGTATGATCCAGAAGAGAGTTCAACTAGGGTTTCCAGATATGAAAGATAAATGAGAGAGATGGAAGAATGCGAAAGAGAATTGCAAGATCTTGAAGCACTTATTGCTTGAAGATTGTCTAAGGGAGCTAGTAAGTATGAAGGGAATTTACCTTTGAAATGTTTTTCATGCAATAAGATAGGACATTTTGCTTCTAAGTGTCCAGAAAGAGTGTCAAACTATGATAAGCCTTACAAGCCTAATCCCAAGTGTTATTATGTTGTTGATGAAGGTGTGACAGAACATGATTCTGAGAAAGGGAATTCAGAATATGAGTGGGTATTCATTGCTATCAAGGAAGATAATTCAGTCCCTATTGATTCTACAAGCTACTTTGTTGAAGAGAAAGCCTTGGCTGCTAAGATTGAAGAGAAAGATGAATGGGTGATTGACAGTGGTTGTTCACATCACATTGCAAGTGATAAAGATAAATTTGTGAATATAGAGAAGTATGATTGCGGTATAATAATATTTGGAGACAACAAAGCTTATGTAATCTATGGTAGAGGTTCTATTTCTCTTGATAGTAAGCATAATACTAATGATGTTTTATATGTTGAGGGTTTGAATCATAATATTTTGAGTGTTGGATAGATGGTTGATAAGGGATGTGATTTATAATTCAAGAATGGGAAATGTGAAATCTTGAATAGCTTTGGTATATAAATTGCATTGGGAACTAAAACTAAAGGTAATATCTTTCATCTAAATGTTGGTGATAAAAGTTGTTTGATTGCTCGGATTGATGAAAGTTGGTTGTGGCATAATAGGATGTGTCATGTTAATTTTGACTACATGGTTAAGCTAAGTTGTATCTAAGTTGTTACAGATCTACCTAAAATAGTGAAGCCTACTAATCCAGTGTGTAAAGAATAACAATTGGGAAACCAAACAAGAATTTCAATAAAGAGAACATAGTATACATCTAATGGGATATTAAATCTTGTGCATACTAAGTTATGTGGTCCTTCTAGGGTGATAGATACTTTATGTTGTAGTGTAAGTAGGTGTTGACATGAATGACAAAACCATACCAAAATACCAACAGATTGCCTCCTTCGGCAATCTATCTACACACTCAAGATCTCCTCACTCAAATACCAATTTGATGCAATACAAAGTTTGACTTCCAAATTTGCTAAATCAAAACCTGGCACTTGGATCAGAATAACAATATTGATCTGCTAAACCTCTATCGGATATTGGTATTGGAATAACAACTCTAATCATGACTTCTTAATCACCCATTGACATAACTACTTAAGGTGGGATAACCTTTTCGTGCAACTTTGACAGAAGGAACTTACTCTGATGACCCCATGTCAGCATAGCTATACCAAATGAGGCAATGAATAACTATTGACATAACCTCCCAGTGTTGGTTAAATAATATTTTCCAAACTCCATAGAAGAAATTATCCTGATGACACTTTTTATTGGAATAACTATCCCAATGACCCTTTGTCAACAAAGACACCTTATTGGGATAACCATTCAAAATTGACCAAACAATTTTTTTTGAATCCAATAGTATAAACTATCCTGATAGAAACTATGACACCCCATCGGTTTAACCTATGTTGATAACCATAATGACATTTGTTTACCATAATGATGTCTTATCGATATACCTTATCCCAATGATAACTATGTTGACTATTTACAAGAATGGCACTTTCTCAGACTAGATGAAGTAGACTTCACATACACCCAACCTGCTCCATTTTTAGACCATAGTGATAGGAAGTTTAGGGAAAGCATCTACAGACTTCCTAAAAAAATTGTGATAAGAATAGAATAAAAGAATAACAATAATTGAGAATTGATTGTATTAACCAACATGAAACATGTGAATAACAAAGGATCAACTGTATTCATACACAATGTGCAATGGATATTACATTCAGTTTATAAATAAGAAACATATTTATCTTCTGTGGAGTGGCTTGATGGTCTCCCTCCTTCTATCACATTCATGCAATAACTTGTCAACAAAATCCCCCTCTTGAATTAATTTTCTCACTCCCTTTTTAAATCCTTCATTTTCCTAGTTGATTCAATTTCTCCTCTAGTTGCTCAATTTCTCCTTACTATTCAACATTTGACTGTTTCACATTTGACTGTATGACTTATGATTTAATATCACCACAATGCTCCTGTATCAAACTCCCTAGGAGACAAAAGAACTGTGCTCCTGCACATGGGATATTAGTCAACACTTTCTTGTAATTGTTTCTTCATCCTTCATAAGTCTTCATCTGCCTAGCCTTGTCTTCGTCTTCTTGCATTTAATCTTGTCTTGTCTTCATGCCTTTATCTATGCCTCTTCCAATAGGTTCACAACTTCATCTTCACAAGGACACATGATTTTCCTTTCAACTACTCTCATTAATAGCGTAATAACAACTCTCTCATGGTCGCAAACTCAAAGGTTTCAAATATCCATCACTCCTTCTGTTGCTCCCTCACACAATCACCAACATACTACCATCTTAGCCATCCAAGATCCTGGAAGATGCACTACCACCCTTCCTCACTACTCTCTCTCTCTCTCTATACCTTCTACCCAACTTCATCTTGTTGGAGATAGTACCATAGACCTTTCATGTCCATCACACAAAACTTCTCAAACCTCTTCCTTACTACAGCCTTGTTAGATCAAACTGCAACCAAAGAAATTAGCAACACAAAATCTCAAACCTTTTAGCAAGGTCCTCATGTATATTACCTCCTTCATCTATCTATCTACACACTCAAGATCTCCTTGCTCTGATACCAATTTGATGAAATACAGAGTTTAGCTTCCAAATCTGCTAAATCAAAAGTCAACACTGGGATCAGAATAACAATACTGATCTACTAAACCAATATTGGATATCGGTATCGAAATAACATCTTTGATCATGACTTCTTAATCACCCATCGACATAACTAATCAAGGTGGGGTAACCTTTTCATGCAACTCTGATAGAAGGAACTTACTCTGATGACCCCATGTTGACATAGCTATACCGAATGAGGCAATCAATAACTATCGGCATAACCTCCCACTGTCAGTTAAACAATATCTGCCAAACCTGATAGAAGAAACTATCCCAATGACACTTTTTTATCTGGATAACTATCTCAATCACCCTTTTGTCAGCAAAGACACCTTATCGGGATAACCATTCAAAATTGGCCAAACATAATTTTGTGAATCCGATAGTATAAACTATCATTATAGAAACTATGACACCTTATCGGTTTAACCTATGTCGATAACCGTACTAACAACTGTTTACTATAATGATGTCTTATTGATATACCTTATCCTGATGACAACTTTGCCGACTATTTACATGAATGGCACTTTCTTAAAATAACTACTTGACGTAGTAGACTCCGGATACACCCAACCACATGCTCCATTTTCGGACCATAATGATAGGAAGTTTAGAGAAAGAATCTACAGACTTCTTGATAGAATTGTGATAAGAACATAATAGAAGAATAAAAGAATCGATAAGAGATTGCATTAACCAACATAGAACATGTGAATAACAAAGGATTAACTTTATTCATACACAATGTGCGATGGAGATTACATTTAGTTAACAAATAACAAACATATTCGGCTTATTTGGAGTAGCCTAATGACATCCCTCCTTTTGGCGCATTCATGCATTAACTTGTAGATAAAATCCCCCTCTTGAATGAATCTTCTTGCTCCCTTTTTAAAGCCTCTATTTGCCTAGTTGATTCAATTTCTCCTTGGGTCACTCAATTTCTCCTGATTGTTTGATGTCTGACTGTTTGACTTCTAATTGTTTGACTTCTGATTATATACCATCATGATGCTCCTGCATCAATATTTGACTTCCTTTCCTAACTATTTTTCCTGCTAAAACTTATCAGGTATTATACCAAAAAACTCAAAATAGAGGGGCATTCCTAACTTGTCTAACCTTCAGAATTATATTCCATTTGTTCATTTTCCATGAGGTCTTCTGGTTCCATGTTGTTTCCATGACTTTGTAGCTCTAGACCTTCCATCTCCATGAACTTTTCTATCTAGTCTGGCTCTAGATTCACCAACACATTTTTCTAGTTTAAAAGGAAATTCAGATTCCTCATTGCTATCTCCTTATAGTCTTGATATTTTGTCACATCATCCAAGAGAATGATTGGTAACTTTTGAATATCCTCTCCCTTTTGTCAAAATCCTTGGGTAGAGGAATCCACCAATTCTCACAAATAATTCTCACAATTACTTAGTATATCTTCCATGCCTCCCAGGAATTGAGATTTTAAATGACCTTGGTGAGATAATTAGTCATTTCTTTGCTTAGTTCCCTGTCTAGCACAAGAGACAAAAACATTGATGAGATGACCATGTTAACTCGATACCTATGGTTTGCCATTATGAAATCCTCATCCAGAACTAATTTGATTGCATAAACTACTAGAGGGTGATCATATCTTATAATGTAAGCCAACCTTTTATCTGTGATCCCCCCTAAAATGTCATTTTCCTTTTCTTGACAGTCAAATGGAATGGGGTCTCCATCAGAGTGATAAATCTGTTCTTTGAAAATATCTTTGTATTCATAATTATCTAGCCTTCTTGAAACTTAAAAATATTTCCCAATCCTCTCCTAAATTTAATTAATCTTCAAGTCTAGTTTAACTTCTCATTATTTTGCATTATTCAGAAATGCCAATATGTCCTATGATTTTCCATCATTCTTTTGTTGATCGCTTCCCGAGGAGTCATTCCATTAGGTGGTTGATTTGGTTAATATTTCATCATTGTTTAGTTAAATAATCTCTTATTCCTTCTTCCATCGAAAATATTTATTATTTTATACTTTAGTCATTTATTCCCACAGACATATTACTTCCTTATAACTAACCTCTTATAATTTGAAATTACTTTTACCCGCTTGTCTTGAATTCCATCTCATTTAATGATACGCCTTGATTTTAAACTCCTCATTTCCATTCTTAATAACTAGCTCAGTAATTACCATATTTAGAATTAGCTCCATTCCTCACTTAATCTAGAGAGGTAGAAACAGAGAGCTTTAACTGATAAGTTGACTCTCTATCCATAGTTTTAGTTATTGTTGGTGGCATTTTTTGCTAGCTTGTCTACTTCACAATTTCCTTCCTTGTATATGTGAGTAGCTCTAAAATCTTCTAGTTTTGCAATAATTTCCTGTATCTAGGTTAACCATTTGGTAATCAATCAATTTGTATATTTGTTGTTGCAGATGGTATTAATGACTATTAGGGAATCACCTTTGAGATGAATTCATTTTGCTTCAATTCTGAAACCCAATCTCAAGCCTAGTAAAGTTCTTATCTCTGCAATATTGTTAGTTGTCACTCCTATGGACTCTAACTCTTGGGAAATAGTATCTCCTTCCTCATTTATAGCTATACATTGTATCCCTCCATCTCCTAGATTACCTTTTGCTGCCCCATCAAAGATAATTTTAATCCATCCAGCTTGTGGAGGAATCCATTTAGTATTTTCTCTACTACTTGTTGAATATTTGTTTCTCTCATTTTGATAGTTTTTGGGGATAGCTAAACCCTTAAATATATTTTTCATGCCTTCATATCATAGGTTTAATGTTGATCCCTTTTCTATTTTATCCTTAGGTGGTATATTAGCCAATTCTACCACCCGACCTTCTATTTTCCTGATTAGAACTTTCGCTCGAATTTCCTTATTCTAAAAAATTCTTTTGTTTCTTTCTTTCCAAATTTCCCATATTACCATACAGGGGGTGACTTGCCACACTATTTCAAAAAGTCTTGTTTTCCTCATGCCATTCCAAATTTGCAACCAATTTAACAAGTGTTGAGGTTTTGGGTTGTAAAATTTTATTTTTTCCAAGAATGAATTCCAACATTTACTTGAGTATTGGCAATCCAACAATAAATGATCCCTTGAACACACCTTAGACAAGACACATCTACTTTCTCTTTGATAGACCATCTTAGCCAATTGATCTTGAGTTAGCACCTCTCCTTGAATTGCTAGCCAAGCAAAGACTCCAACTTTGGGTTGGCATTACTTACTCCATAGTAGCTTACATGGCCAATCCTCTTTCACTAAAGACATCTCTTTGGTTTTATATCAAAGACCTACCTTGTAAGAACCCTCTTTTAAACAATACCATCTTATTCTATTGGGATCATCAGAAATAATTACCCACCTCTCTTTTAATAAGGCTGCAAGGGTATTTTTTTGTATTTGTAGGGCTTGTAGATTTTCTAGTGATTTTCATTTCCAACATTTCATTCCATTTTCTTGTATAACTTCCCAATAATCTTTCACCTTTTCTCCCCATTTTATTAAAGTCTCTCTTCTTATGTCCTTTAGAATTGGACGATTCTCCAACACTTTATTATTATTCCAAGACTCTATCCAAAAATATTCTTGCTCCCCATTCCCTGTCTCCCAATTTATATGCCTTGTAATAATATCCCTGCATTCTAAAATGTAATTCCAAACTACAGAGCTTCTAGGGGGATCTCTTACTTTCAAAATGCTTATCAGGTCATTAGAATTTAGATACTTCCTCCTTAAAATATTAACACATTTCTGATCACTATTTATACATAGTTTCCATACAAGTTTCGCTCCCATTTCTAAATTGATTATCATTAGCTTTCTCAAGTCTGCTCCTTCTGCACTTTTTGGCCTACATATTTTATCCCAAGCATCAAAGCTATTTTGTTTTGGTCACTTGTACCATTCCAAAAGAATCTTTTCATGATTTTATTCATTTATGTCTCAGTTACATTTTAAATTTTTAAACATGAGATATGATATACAGGGAATGCACATAGAACTGATTTTATCACTAGCAACCTTCCTGCAAAAGAGAACCATTTTTCTTCCATGCACTCATCTTGTCTACATATATTGATATTAATATTTCCCAATATTCCTTTTTATTCATTCCTTGAAAAAGTGGTGTTCCTAAATATTTATGTGGGAAATTAGCCACTTTGAGTTTTAAGATCTTATCCAATTCCCTTTGAAGGCTAATATATGTATTGAGAAAGAAAACCTCAGATTTACTCAATTGATTTGTTGGCCTGAAGCTTCACAATATTTAGTACGTAGGGACTTAATATTATTAGCTTCTATCCTATTTGACGGACCAAATAAAATTGTATTATCTACAAATTTTTGATGAGTCACCAGGTTTACTCCTACAACTACCTTAATTCCATACCAATCCCCTTCCTCCCTTATCTTGCTTATTCATCTACCCAAGGCTTTTGCCATTACAACAAAATAAAACAGGGGATAATGAGTCACCTTGTCTTATAATTATACTTGATGTAAAGAAACCATGAGCCCCACCATTCATCAGTACTAAGAAAGTAGGGGTTCAAATGCATAAATCCACCCATTGAATCTATTCCTTAATAAGACCAAACTTCTCCATAATTTTGTTCAAGAATTATCTATCCACAAAATTGTAGGCTTTAATAATGTCCAGTTTTATGATCATTTATGCTTGCTTTGAATTCCTACTTGAGTGAATTGCTTAATGGGCTATTATTATACCTTTCACAATTGATCTCCCAAGGGCAAAGACACTTTATTATTCTGATATTAGCAAATTTAAAACTCTTTTGAGTCAGTTTGCAATAATTTTAGAAATTATTTTGTATGAGGTATTGCATAGAGCTACCAGTATAAAATCACCCATAGTGTTTACCATTTTCTTCTTTGGGATCAAAGCTAGGAAGTTATGGTTCATTGCTCTTAATACAGTCTTCTTTTTCCTTGATTCTATAATATTATAATATATATGATTAATCATTCAATACAATCACATTTATATCAAAGATCTATCTTACTCATCAGAACTTTATATTTTCCTTAAAGTGGCCTTTACTAGTCTATATCTATAACTATAAATAAAGTATGTCTTCAACCCTTTATTCCTCTCTCTATTTATTTAAACAAACATTGAAGATGAAATACCTACATATCTATCAATGCTCCTCAAAAACCATATCAAATTAAAATCATAGTTTAATATTAAAATATACTTAACAACATATAAACAAGAAATACTCAACACTTGATAGAGTTTGAGGTATTGGATTTCACAAAATTCCTCTAGTTCTATTAATTAATTACAATTTTGGCTACATTGTGGAAGCATGAAAAGGTATATGGACTAATTACCAAAGAACCACAAAAGGATATGACATATTTAGTCAATGTTGTACCAATATATCTTGGCAATTTTAGTAAATAAGAGAGGGACTAATTATATTATAGAATACTAAGGAAGATACAATGTTCCAAAAGGAGATAATACTTGTTTGAGAACTTGAGATAGATACTCAAAACCCATATAGGAATGAGAGTGATATGCATTGTCATTAATGCATATATTTTGTGGTATAAGAAAAAGAAAATAATTGAATTTAAAGTGAGGACTAACACATTTACTATTTGTTAATTCGAGAGAAAAATATATTCTTGTGTACATCTAATCCAAACTAATTCAATAATCAAACATGCAACTTAATCAATTAAGATAAAAATTATCAATTTGAAGAAAAAAATAAATTGGAAACTTAGAATAAAATATATTCAATGCTCATATTGTGTGCACATAAATAGCATGCAAACTCAAAAATATGAAATTCAAATACACAATGATTACAACACTATTTTCCCCATTGATTGGGAATACAAAAATCAAATACAATCTCAAATACAAAATAGAAACTAGCAACATTTTCTTCTATTAAATCTAGAGATTAATTTTAAAAAATAAATAAGATTCAAACTCAAAAACTAAAAGAAACTATTGATTACAAATCTATTTTTTTGCATTCTGAAACTTCTCCCAATCAAAGCATCTAGAGCTTCCTTGAGATCTATAGCTAACACACTTCTCACTTGGAGCTACAAAATGACTGTAGAAATCACTACTCTCGGCACAAATAAACATAATAGTTGCTGCTATAAAAGTAAGAACATTCTTTGAATCACTCAAAGTTGTGAAACATTCCTCTATTGTTGCTGGACAAATTGACTTCAACTTATCTCTAACTAGGAAATTCTCATTGACATTCTATTTGTTTAGGCTGCACAAATTTCCCTCTTCTCATTAAAATTTTTAAATCACCTACCAACATAAATTATCTATAGAAAAATAACTCTAATTATAGAAATGTCAAGAGCAAGTGGGATTTTGAGATCCTAATGAACTACTAGAAAACTCTAGGTTGCATTTACTCTTGGATATTACTAATAGTGTAGGTGTGCACATGAGTGTAGGGAGGTGTAAAGAGGCTCGAGAGAAAACAATTTTCCTATAAAATGTTTGACAATACTCTCAAGATTATTAAAATGTGATATTTCATGGAGCTAACTAAGTATATGATATGCACGAACTATTTGACATTATGAAACGTATCATGCATGCAAACTAATAGAGCATAAAGAAGAAGCATAAAATATTCAACAAAATTTAGAAGCAAAGAAAGTCTATATCATTCTTTAAATTATGGAAAATAGATTCATATATTAGTTGAATGTTAAAAATCCCCAATATATTTAAAATGAGGAGTTAATGTAGATAAAATACCTCTTCATATCCATTGCTATTTCCTTTCCTTTACTTAGATTAGATCACAATATGAAGATCACATGTAGAGTTTATCATGTTAGATAGTTCAAATAACCCAAAGACAACTGAGAGGGGGGTGAAAAGGTTGTCACCAGATTACCAGAACCTTAAGCAATTAAAACATTGTTACTAGAATGCATAAACCAATTAACAAAAATAGTAGATGTATCAATTAAGTATAACCAACAATTAGAGAATAAATACCATCCACATGACACCAACATTTATACGTGGAAAACCCGGTAAAGGGAAAAACCACGGTGGGAAGCCTACCCATGGTCAGATAATACTTTTGTAGTAAGTATGTGATTACAAATTGAGGGGCATGCACTTGTAGGAAGGCCAACAGCCTAGAGCGCACTGCTCATCACAAAAAGAGTCTCACTAACTACATAGAAATCCAGGCTACAATACGAAAGAATGAATGAACTGCAAAGATAGCAACTCCTATGTCTGAATATAGTTCTGGTTAAGCTCAATACCAAACGTCTAAAACCTCTTACATAAACCCAACTCAATCTCTAATGATCAACCAAATCCTCTACCTAAATGATAATACATTATTTTCTCCTTACATATCCATATCCCATGCCATGATGATCTACAATGAGATCTTACATCATATATATACAAACCCTTGACCATAAACAATCAGGTTGGCCACCAGACAATAAAACAATTACATAATTACAAAATGAGTCAACCTTAGGCCAAAAAAATAATATCCAACTCATAAGACATCCCAGAAACACATCAAGAGGTCCAATCTGCTCGTTACATTAAGTCGATCCATAACCTAGATACACCAAGACCCAATATAGGTCCACAAATGCTAAAGAAATGATCCCAATCAACTAAGTCTTGAACATGATCACCATCAGCATCCTGAAACCATACCAAAAGCTGCACCAACACTACTTATATATATCATCAAAGATCTTCATCAAAGCTTTGTCAATGAAACCCTCACCGGAACCACAAACCAAGCTTTCTAGCAAATAGGATAACATCCGATCACCAGAACAAAGCCAACAAGGTAAACCTGAATCAGAGTACCATGAACAGGCCAATTCCATAAAACAAACATACCGGATCATACCGGATCCAATCCAACCAAAAAACCAAACATCCTACCAGTACCAGAAGAGTGTCAGTAAAGTATCCAAAACATCTAGTGTTGACATCAATAAAAAAACATCAATGCAACACATAATCAATTCCTCCAAACAGCCAACAATATCCCCCTTTGGCATTGATGACAACACTAGATGTTAAAAACATCCAAGTTCCAAGGAGTTCCAAACAAGTCTCCCCCAAATGGAAGACAGCCAGTAATCTCCCACATAAAGATATAGCAATGAAGTTCTAAAACAAAGACCGAACTCCCTGTGTGAATGATATCTCTATAAAGTTGTGTATTACACATATATCTCTCCCCCTAATCTATACAACTCCTTAATTTTTTCACATCAATATATCTCCCCTTTGACATCAATGCCAGAAATATGACAAAAATATCAAAGCAAAAAAATAAAAACCACTGAATCACAAAACTAACTAATCCCCTAAAGCAATAGAATCCCCACATCAATGTTGAAATGAATGATATCTCTGATAATGCATACTGGACTGATGCCAAATCACATCAATCAGTTCTCTATCAGAGGGACAGAAACCCCTAATCTACCTCTTAGGTACTCAAATGATTCTTTAGGCAAAGGTTTAGTGAAAATAACTGCAATCTTCTCTTTAGTGTTCACATAAACCAATCTGACATCATTTTCTTCCACCTTCTCCTTCAAAAGGTATACTTAATAGGTGTGTGCTTTATCTTAGATTGAAATATAGGATTCTTTGATATGTCAATAGCAGCAGAGTTATCACAATGAATAACTATCGATGCGGTGCAATGCACTTTGATATCCTTCAATATTTGCTTCATCCATATAACCTGTGTACAGTTAGTAAAAATAGCAGCATACTCAACTTCAGAAGTAGACAAAGAAGTACATGATTGTTTCTTGTTGATCCATGAACCTAACTTCTTTCCAAGAAAGAAAGCTCCACCAAAAGTACTTTTCTAGACATCAACATCACCAACCCAATCATCATATGTATATCCACATTAAGTAAAGTCATCCTCCTTAGGGTACCACAAACCATATTCAAATGTACCTTGCAAGTATCTAAAAATTCTTTTCACCGCACTCTCATGATTCTCTCAAGGATCACTCTAAGATCAAGATCAATACAAACAACATTCATTATGTCAAGTCTAGTCTGAGTCAAATAAAACAGACCTCTAATCATATATTTGTATCTTGCAGGATTTACCGATACAAAAACATATTTCCTAGTCAATTTATCACTTGTAATCACAGGAGTACTTACCGGTTTAGAGTCTCCCATACCAAATTTCTTCAACAATTCCCTAGCATACTTAGTTTGATAGATGAAAATACCTTTATCAGTCTAAGTAATTTGCAAACCTAAGAAAAATTTCATTTCCCCAATCATAGACATTTCAAATTCTTTCTCCATATTCTTTGAAAATTCCATGCACAAATTATCTTCACCTCCAAAAATAATGTCATCAATAAATACTTCAATAATCAGTATATCATCAGTAACCTTATAATATAAATTATTGTTAGCATTACCCTTAGTAAAACCAAGGTTTAAAAGTTATTTATCTAATCTTGCATACCAAGCTCTAGGTGCCTATTTCAATCCATATGAAGCTTTCCTTAACCTGCAAACCATGTTTTTTGTCATCTAAAAGTGAAAAACCATCAGGTTTCTCAATATAAACTTCCTCATCAATTTCCTCATTCAAGAATGCACACTTAACATCCATCTGATAAACCTTGTAGTTCTTATGGGCAGCATAGGCAAGAAATATTCTTATAGCTTCAATCCTAGCTACAGGTGAAAAATTTTCTCCATAATCAATTCCTTCCTTTTGAGAATATCCTTTACAAACCAATATATCTTTGTTCCTTACAACTTGACCATCTTCATTCAACTTATTCCTATAAACCCATTTAGTTCCAATAACATTCTTTATTTTAGGCCGGGGAACTAAAGTCCATGTGCTATTCTTCTCAATCTGATCTTATTTTTCTTCCATAGCTTTCATCCAACATCCCTCTTTACATGCTTCAATTTTTGATACCAGTTTAACTTGAGAAATTAAACATACCTCATTAGTTTCTAGTCTTCTTCTTGTCATCACTCAATTGTTCTTATCCCCAATAATTTGATCTTCTGAAGGATTCAATCTCACATACATAGGAGTCTTCTAACTTTCTGTTCCTCTTCTCGGTTCTTTAGTTACTATTAAAAAAAATTGATACTGCTAGAGTAACTGATTCAACATTCTAATCTGGTAAAGGTGCTACTAGTTCAGATATAATCATTTCCACTGTCAGTTCTTGCTCATAAACTCTTATTTGACTTCTATTCAACTCATCTACCTTGACATTAGCACTCTCCATAATTCTCTGCAATCTCTTGTTATAACATCTATAAGCTTTGATTTCATTAGAATAACCAGAAAATATGCCTTCTTCACATCTAGGATCAAATTTTCCAATGATATCATCTCTCCTAATATAACAATTACTACCAAAAATTCTGAAATACTTAACTATAGGTGTATTGCCAAACAATAATTCATAAGGTGTCTTATTGGTTTCTCCTTTGATATGTACTATGTTTAAAGTATAGACCGGTTTTTTCACCGCTTATCTCCAATAGATATGAGGTAGACTAGCTTCCATCATCATTGTTCTAGAAGCATCCAAGATAGTTATGTTCTTCCTTTCCACAACTCCTTTCTGCTGAGGTGACTGGGGAGCAAAAAATTGTCTCCTAATACCATTCTTCTCACAAAAGTTATTAAACTCATCGGATGTGAATTCTCTACCATGATCTGATCTTAAACATGTAATCTTCAATCCAGTCTCTATCTCAAATTTAGCCTTAAAGATAATAAACTTTTCAAAAGCTTCATATTTCTCCCTTAGAAAAGTTACCCACGTCGTTCTAGAATAATCATCAATGATTAGCATGAAATATCTATCACCTTGAAAAATTTTAACTCTAGCTAGACCACATAAATCAGTATGAATAAGATCAAGAACATCATTAGATTTATCTTGTATACTCTTAAAAGAGGTTCTGCCATGTTTTCCCAATTGACATTCTTTACATACCAGATTATCGGGTTTCACAATTTTAGGTATATCTCTATCTGCCTTAGTTGAACTGACCTTCACACTGCAATCAAAATTTACATGACATGGCCTTTTATGCCATAGCCAACTCTCATCAGTTTGTGCAATCAAACATGTCTTCTCACTAGAATTCAAATGAAATATATTACCTTTTGTTTGTGTACTAGTTGCAATCTCCAAACCAGATCTATTAAAAATTTTGCATTTTCCATCCTTGAACTGTAATTGAAATCCTTTATCCACCAATTGTCCTACACTCAAAAGATTATGCCTCAAACATTCAACAAAATAAACATTATCAGTATTGTTATTACCATCTAATGATATAGGTAATTTTCCCTTGATCATACATGCTTTGTCATCTCTAAATATAACCAGACCACCATCAAATTCTTGCAAAGATAGAAACTTCCCTTTATCTCCAGTCATATGATGTGAACATCCACTATCAATTACCCATTCATCCTTGTCTTCAATTCTAGCAGCAAGTGCCTTTTCTTCAGGTACATTCTCTTCCAGTACCGGAACATCTTCCTAGATAGCTAAGAACACCCATTCCTAGAACCACTAGTAGAGTCTTTTGTCCATTCTTCATCAGAATCAGTCACACCTTCCTCATCTGCTATGTAGCATAATTTTTCTTTGTTTTTCTTGTACTTATACTTGTTATGGTATCTAGGGTTAGGTTTAAAAGATCTTTCTTCAAATCTTGAATTCCTTTTAGGATATCTAAATGCAAAATGACCAATCTTATTACATGCAAAACATTTAAAAGTTGATTTTCCTTCATACTTACTTCCTACCAATCTTTTAGGTACTCTTCTAGAAAATAGGGCTTCAAGTTGCTCAAATTCTTCATCTTCTCTCTTCATATCATCCAATTCCTTTGCATATAAAGCTCTCTAATCTTGCTTGTCGTTTGATGATGTAGATGCATAAAAAGAAGGTTCAGTCTTCATGGCTCTAGAGGGTCCAAATTCTTCAAGCTCAAAAGCATATAATTTCCCAACCAAGGTATCTTTGTTGACAAAAGTATTAGCCATTTTTCTCAATTCATTAATTGCATTAGCCTTCATCTTGTAAGCCAATGGCAAATCTATCAAAACTTTAGAAACTATTTCATCTCCACTTAGAGTTCCACCACAACATTGAATTCCCATAACAATATCATTTACCCTTTCCATGAATGCAGTAATCCTTTCATCTTCTTCCATCTTCAGGTTTTCATATCTCGCCTGGTAACCATGAAGTTTATCAATCTTCACCATAGGGTCACCTTCATTAAGAGTATCCAGCTTATCCCATATAGCCTTTGCAGTTGATTTCTCAGTTAATCCCATTATTTGTTGATAAGAAAGTGCACACAAGAGGGCTTCTCTTTCTCTATAATCATTCTCAAGATCCTTATCCAAGTTTGCTGAAGGAGGATTGCCAGATGTCAGATTATAAGGTGTAACACCTTTTTGTGTGATCTCCCAAATTTCCTTATGAAGACATCTCAGATGAGTCTCCATCTGAATCTTCCATTCTGTGTAATTTGTTCCATCAAGTCTAGGAATATCTCTTCGAAAGATAGCTCCAGATGAACTAGATGAACTTGAATTGTTAGTCACCATAGGATCTTCCTCAAGAGGTTAAGCTTTCTACAGAGAGGTCCAGAGCTCTTATACCAATTGTTAGACACTTCAAATAACCAGAAGATAACTAAAAGGGGGTGAATCAGTTGTCTCAAACTATCAGAATATTAATCAATTAAAACTTTAATACCAGAACCAAAAACATTAATATTGGAATTATTAAACCAAATACCAAAATATTGGCATTGCATGAATATTGCATTAATGAAGTATAATTCTTGTCATTGATGTCAATTGTAACTAGTAATGGAGTTCTATTGCAACCGGTAGTGAAGCAGTAATGCAATCAGTAGTTGAACAGTGAAGGAAACCGGTATTACTATTGAAGTAGAGAGATCAACCGGTAACCCTAACCTGTTGATATGTTGAACTTTAACTAATGAAGCTTGGTGAATCAATTGTGTTGATCTATGATCGAATGGTGATTGGAGATGATTATGCCACGTATGCATGATGCACATAATGAGTCTCACAATGGTTTTGGTGCATAGAGATAACTATTTTATCTTGGGAATTAGCAAGTGCATAGCATGAAGTGGAAACCACGTGATGGGTTACAGGGTCCAATGTATAGTGATTCAGGATCAGTCAAGGTTGTCTAGAATAATGTGCAAATGATTTCTATGTAATCCAACACTCATGATTGAACTGATATGTTTGTAATCTCTATGAGATATTAGGTTTTGTGATGTGTTACTGACCTATTATTTTTCTTATAAGGTCGATGAGTTATTTTGTAATAGTGTTGGTAATTTTGGTTAAGTGTGTCAGTGTGATTGTTGTCAAACTAGAAGGAGTATCTATAGAATGTGTGAAGGCAGATAGGAGCATAAAAACAATCTGATCAAGTAGAGTAGTTCTATTACCATATTAGTAAGACCTTGTTGTTCTCTAAAAATTACAATAGTTAAATCCCTTAACCGGGTAAGTTTTAACAAGCTTGGTGTTTTCTAAATCCTCTAATCAGGTGATCCATTAGCTTGGATTTGAAATCCTCTATCGAGGTTACTCCTAACAGGGCATTGCCTTTATTAGAGTTGAGTAAAAATAAACTCTACAGCTCCCAGATTTCACCTACATGCAAACCTGTCACAGAAAGAGAGAAGCAAAAAAGCTATGGAGGCCAAAATTCAAAGATCTAGAAAAGAGGAGTCATATTGATTGTGCAACAAGAATGCAACTCAATAATTACAGTTGTTATGAAAATAAAAAGAGAGAGTCCTTATAAAAGGATACTCGAAACCCTAAAGGAGAAAACCCTAAAGAATTATTAAATTCATAAGTTTAGCTTAAGCATAGAGTATAATAGACTAATAATTAAATAAGTAATTATTAACTAATAAAAGATAACTCCAACACCCCCCCTTAAGATGAACTTAGGGAGTATCTGAAAAAACAACTAAGGACTAAAAAAGCATCTAAAAAATGCAGGAAAGCAGCAATGGGTCCCAGTAACTAGGCCTGATGAGGTACCCAAGTACAATAAAATCTTTGTAAAGTGGAGAAAAAGGAGAAAACCCTCTAGGAACAAAAATCCTCTCCAAGAAGAGATGAAAGCTCAAGTGAAGTACTAAGAAGCCTCCAAACAAGAGTGTTCCAGAAGATAGGAACAAAAAGAAGAGCAAGAAGAATACCACTAAAACATGGAATAGCTGCAAATACTATTAAAGGGTAACTATTGATCTGAAGAATCTCCTCTGAAATAGAACATGAACAGGTAGATAAGACTGTAATCTGCACGAGTGCCCTCAAATGACACTACTCGAATCAGATGGCAAACAAAGGCAAACAACTAAACTCGAAGATACAGATGGTGTGAAACACCAAATCCTGAAGAGCTGATCAATTGAACCAAGGAAGCACTAGAACAACAAGACAAACCTCCCCATAATGTTGAAAAGGGAGAGAGACAGGTACACTAAAAAGAACGACCAACAAGAACTATGTGATGAAGAACCAGGAACATCAAAGGTGTAGAGAAAGTACATAGTGTCATGGAAGGAACACTCACTTGACACACATCATGAGGCTAATATCATGGAAGGAACACTCACATGACAAAGGTAGATGGAAAACAAAGGCAAACATGGCACTTTATAAGTAGTGCATGTACAGTAAGGTACAAGACGTGCAAGATCCTAAGTATACATTGTATGATTACACTTTATCTCAATGCGTTTACACAAATAAAATGCTACAATGATCAAAATAGACAAAAGATTGGAAATAGAAAGAACATCCAAAGATGAGACATCCTAGTCAAAGAAAGAGATCCTAGGACCTGAAACATCTAAGATATTCACCAGTGCTGAAAAGAAAAAAATTGAATAAAATGTACCTGGAGTAGAATCTATAAATAAAACTCATATGACTCGAACGTGCACAGAACAATCTTTCCAACGATATAAAGTTTTTGAAAAATAGAGTTTGGATGCTCAAGTTATGTCTCCCGGAATGCAAAAAGGAATCTCTAGATTTGATAGAAAAAAACACCCTCAAAAATTAAAAATCAAAATTTCAAACCTCTAGATCTGGATAGAGCTTGGAAAGATCTTTCCAACGATATAAGATTTGTTGAAAAACACTTCCGTATGCCCAAGATACGGCCAAAAGGAAAAACAAAACCCCTCTTCTAGGGCAAAAAAAGGGTAAAATATATATATATATATATATATTTATTTTTTTAATTTTTTTTGACAAAAATTTTCTAACGCATTTGCAGGTATAGTCGTACGGATTTATGTGCCTCAAAAAATGTGCCAATAAAAAATCATGCCCCAGATGCCCCTATCACCGAAAATAGATAAATTATATATCAAAATTCATGGAATCAGCCTTCTGAATCCAACTATGAGGATCTTTTGGCACCAAAATGTACCAAAAATTAGATACTCCCATAAATGGAAAAAAATAACTGCACAAACCCCCGAATACACATATTTGAAGAACAAGGCCCAAAATCTCTCATGAAGAGAACATGGCCATGCAGATCTGGAGCTCTGATACCATATTGGAGTTGAGGAGAAATCAACTCTATAGCTCCCAAAGATCACCTCCATGCAAACCTATCATAGAAAGAGAGAAGCAAAAATGCTATGGAGGCCAGAATTCAGAGATCTAGAAAAAAGGAGTCATATTGATTGTGCAAGAAGAATGCAACTCAATAATTACAGTTGTTATGAAAATACAAAGAGGGAATTCTTATAAAAGGATACTTGAAACCCTAAAAGAGAAAACCCTAAAGAATTATAAGATTCCTAAGTTTATCTTAAGCATAGAGTATAATAGAGTAATAATTAAATAACTAATTACTAGCTAATAAAAGATAACTTCAACAGCCTTTAATAGGGTATTGTAGTCAATCCCTTAACCGGGTGGTCCTTAACCGGATCTGTTCCTAATAGGACATTTTTGTAAAGCTTCTAACAAGGCTTGGCTCCTAATAGGGTGAACTTTAGAAGAGTTCAGAATATTTGTAGGTATCCATCCCCACCATGGTTTTTCCCATTTAGGTTTCCATGTCAAAAATCATTGTGTCAAGTGGTGAATGATTTTGTGGTTATGTCTTGATATGGTTAATTTGTTTAACTGGTTAAGAAACTTAGATATGTTTAGATGAATAGAAGTGATCTAAAATGAGCTATTACTAATGTTAGTAAAGTGGTTTAATGTTATATGAGGTTCAGATCTATTACACTAATATATTGGTATTCTAGTTAAACGGTAAATTTGATAGTGCAGTTGCAGTTTATAGTACATTGTTTAAACCGGTTAGTTTAGTGATTGATTTATGAGTTGGGTTTGAGTTTGGTGAAATTTTAGTTTGTTTTCTATCTACTAATTTGATGAATACTAAGAGGGGGGGGGGTAAATTAGTATGCCAAAAATCACTGCACTAAAACACTTACACAGTCTAAAGATAAACCAGTAAAGCAGTCTAACAGTCAAACTAGTTACCACACATGCAAACCAAAAAGCAAATAAAGCATTCACCCACAAAAGAAATACAACCATAACACAAGATATTTGACGTGGAAACCCAACTAGGAAAAACCACGGTGAGATGGAACTCACAAGTCACTATCTGCAGAATAGAAACCAGACCGGTTAAGGTCTTACAATGTTCTTCACCAGAACAGATCTTGTTAGGAATCTCAATCTCTGTTAGGAGATAAGTCCGATTAAAGACTACCTTGTTAGAGGATTTTAGATTCACTTGTGTGAACCACCTTGTTAGAGGATTTTACAAAGGCTTTGAGGCCTACCTGGTTAAGGGCTACAGACTTGTCAAAGATTTGAGTAATCAACAAGTGTTTGATCTATCTAATAGCACAAACTGCTTGGTTAGATCTAGTATTGCTCATAGCTAATGCATTCCAGCATTACTTCATTGTTCTCTCTCTCTCTCACATAGTTACAACTTGATCTTCTCAGATAAGATCATTCTCAACTTCCACCTTAAACCCTAGCTTGACATTAACCCTTTCAGCAGCAACTTAAAACCCTAGACATGATGTCCTTTTAAAGGAATCTGATTTCATGTCAGTCCAATAGGATTACATTACAATTTCCTAGGTTCAATAAATCTAGACATACTCAGTAACACGACACAAGAAGCACCATCAATGTGTCAGCACTGTCAAACAATCGGTGGATTGGTAACTCATCACAAAATGTCGGTTGGTAACTCATCACAGAGTGTTACCGGTTCATACAAAATACTAGTTGTCGGCTTGACAAAAATGAAGACTCATAAGAATGTGTTGTGTTGCTTTACTCCCTCATACCACTTGGAATCTACGAACCACTTGGGGTCGACATGCCGCTTCAGACCGGGAAACACATTCTGCAAAATCAACACTAGTCTAAAGACTAGTATACAACATACTAGTTGGAACAAATACCGGTTGAGCACAAGCTCATACATATAAAGGGGATCTCAATACAAGTGTGTGTCCATCAATGACAATCACAACATAAACAACAAAAATGCCAACATGATTCACCCCCCCCTCTTAGTAGTTGATCATATCACTATTGATTCATCATATCATCAATTGGTATCAGAGCATTTCAGGTCCTCTTGTGTTTAAGCCTAATAGCTTGAGGTAAAGATTTGAAAGAACATGATGAAGAAAGAAGGTTTGAAGTTCAATAGGGAAAACTACATAATTTGAAGTGATAGGATGAAGATCTATATCAAGAGTCTAGGAAGCCAATATTGCAAACATGTTGTTACTAAATATAGCATTCCTAATGGGATTTTGTCAAATGATCGAAAGAAGGAGCATTAGGAGAATAATCAAGCATTGGAGGCCATTATCAGTTCCTTGTATGATTCAGAGTATGTTGATGTCCATGGTTTGGAGACTTCTTATGAAGTGTGGAAGAAACTTGAGGATATCTATAGCGATGATGAGCATGTGAAGATTGCCAAAGAAGAGAGTCTAAGAGGTAAATTTTATGACATGTGGATGGTTGAAAGTGATAATATTCAATAGTATGGTCAAAGGATCAAGGAGATAGTCGATAAGATCAAAAGTGCTCATGGTACAGTGGAGGATACCATAGTGGTTAGCAAGGTGTTGAGAACCCTTCTATTGGTCTACGTTATCCAAGTTGCAACCATTCAAGAACTCCATCATTGGTAAACTAACTACATTTGAATTAAATGTTTATGATGGAGGTATTCAAAAATTAGAATCTGTATTTAGAGCTTCATTTTCTAACCCACCAATAAGGAAAAGCAGAGAAGCTAGTAACCGTCATGAGTCGAGATCTAGCAGAGAAGTTGATGATGAAGATAGTTTGATTGAGCTTGAAGTATTGTTGACCAAGCAGTTCTCTAGAGGTACCGGTAAATACAGAGGTAAATTACCTTTGAAGTGTTTTGCATGTAACCGGATTGGACATATTGCAACTAACTATCCAAATGGAGATAATGAGCAGAAACTTGAGAAGTATAAGAAGTACAAAGACAAAGGTAAAAGAGATTGCCTCATTGCAGTTGATGGAGGAATTACAGATGAGGAATCTGAGGGAGATGCAAATGAGGGCATTGTCTTTGTTGTCATTAAATAGGATACATCATATTAGAAGGCATTAGTCTCTCGCATGGATAGTTCTAATGATTGGATTATAGACAGTGGTTGTTCGCACCACATGACCAGTGACCAAAGTAAGTTTCTTACTTTGAAGGAATTTGATGGAGGTGTTGTGAGATTTGGAAATGACTCACCTTGTATGGTAAAAGGAAAGGGAACCATCTCTCTTAATGGAAAGAGCAGTGCAGATGATGTCTACTGGGTTGAAGGATTGAAACATAATCTTTTGAGTGTTTCTCAACTCAATGACAGAGGTTATCCACTGGAATTCAAGAATGGAATGTGCAAAATCTATGGAAGAAAAGGTGAACTGATTGCAACTGGAAAAAAGACAAAAGGTAACTTGTTTCACCTAAATTCTAAGGTCAACAATTATTTAATTGCTAAAGTAGAAGATAGTTGGCTTTAGTATCAAATATTTTGTCATGTAAATTTTGATAACATTTTCACATTCAATAAGTCCAAATCAGTAAAAGGTTTGCCTCAGTTGGACAAATCGGTGAATGCTTTGTGTAAGGATTGTCAATTAGGGAAAAGGATATCCTCAACTTTTAAGAGAATATTTCTCAGCAGAACATTTGCTAGATTTGATTCATACAGACCTTTGTGGACCAATAAGGACTAGGAGTATTCAAGTTGATCGGTATTTTATGATCTTCACTAATGATTGCTCAAGAATGATGTGGGTCACATTCTTGAAGGACAAAATAGAAGCTTTCAACAAGTTTAAGGCATTCAGAGCCTTGGCTAAAAAGGAAACTGGAAAGAAGATAAAGTGCATAAGAATTGATCAAGGTGGTGAATTTACTTTAGAGGGAATTTGATGATATGATGAATCAATAAGGATCCAGACAACTAATGAGAGGTGGGAGTAAATAAATAGATAGAAAACTGACTTAACTTTAACCAAACTCCAAAACAATCTCTAGACTAACTGGTTCAAACTCTGAACTACAAACTACAATAAAACTGATAGTTTACTGGTTGGCTGGCATATCAAAATAACAATAAAACAGATCTAAAACTCCTAAACCATTTGACCAAAACATCAAAATATTTTACTAACAATAGTAAAAGCACATTTCAGATTACTATCAGTCATCTTAACATAACTAAGTGGATTTAACAGTTAAGCAAATTAACCATATCAAAACATAACCACAAAAATCATTCACCACTTAACACAATGATTTTTGACATGGAAACTCAAATGGGAAAAACCACGGTGGGGATGAATTCCCACAAGTATTATGAACTCTTCTAAATTTCACTCTATTAGGAGCCAAGCCTATTAAAGCTTTACAAAATGTCATGTTAAGAACAGATCTTGTTAGGGACCGCCCAGTTAAGGGATTGACTATAATGCCCTGTTAGAAGCAATACCCTATTAGGAGTAACCTTGATAGAGGATTTCAAATCCAAGCTAATGGATCACCTGGTTAGAGGATTTAGAAATCACTAAGCATGTTAAAGCTTACCTGATTAGGGGATTTAATTGTTGTAATTGTTAGAGAACAACAGGGGTTTGCTGATCTGGTAAATAGCACTACTTTGCTTGATCAGATCCTTATCATGCTCCTATCTGCCTTCACACATACTACAGATACTCCTTTTGGTTTGGCAATCAATCACATTGACACTTAACCAAAATTTCCAATACTACAATAAAACAACTCATCGACCTTATAAGCAAAACAATAGGTCGGCAACACATCACAAAACCTAAAATCTCATAGAGATTACAAACATATCGGTTCAATCAATAAGACCCTGTGATTCTCTAACAATTACAATAGTTAACTCCCTTAACCAAGTAAGCTTTAACATGCTTGGTGTTTTCTAAATCCTCTAACTAGGTGATCCATTAGCTTGAATTTGAAATCCTCTATCAAGGTTACTCCTAATAGGGTATTGTAGTCAATCCCTTAACCGGGTGGTCCTTAACTCGATCTGTTCCTAACAATAAAGCTTCTAACAAGGCTTGGCACCTAATAGGGAAAACTTAAAAAGAGTTCAAAATACTTGTGGGTATTCATCTCCATCGTGGTTTTTTCCATTTTGATTTCCACGTCAAAAATAATTGTGTCAAGTGGTGAATGATTTTGTGGTTATGTCTTGATATGGTTAATCTGTTTAACTTGTTAACCCACTTAGATATGTTTAGATGACTCGAAGTGATCTAAAATGTGCTATTACTAATTTTAATAAAGTGGTTTGATTTTTTGGTTAAATGGTATATGAGTTTTAGATATATTACACTGTTATATTGGTATTCTAGTTAAACGGTAAACTTGACAGTGTAGTTGCATTTTATAGTACAGTGTTTAAACTGGTTAGTTCAGTGATTGATTTATGAGTTGGGTTTGAGTTTCATGAAAGTTTAGTTTGTTTTCTATCTACTAACTCACCCTCCCTCTTAGTAGTTGACCAGACCATAATTGATTCATCATATCATCACAAAATAGTAGTTAAACCAATTAAGCATAAACAATAATCAGAGAATAAACACCATCCACATGACACTAAGATTTATATGTGGAAAACCTGGTAAAGGGAAAAACCATGATGGGAAGCCTACCCATAGGTAGATAATACTTCTGTAGTAAGTATGTGAATTACAATTGAGAGGCCTGCACTTGAAGGAAGGCCAACAGCCTAGAACGCACTGCTCATCACAAAAGGAGTCTCACTAACTACATAAAAATCCAGACTACAATCCGGAAGAATGAATGAACTACAAAGATAGCATCTCCTATGCCTGAATACAATTTTGTTTAAGCTCAATATCGGAGGTCTTAAACCTCTTACATAAACCTAGCTCGATCTCTAATGATCAACCAAATCCTTTGCCTGAATGATATTACATTATTCTCTCCTTACATATCCATATCCCATGCCATGATGATCTACAATGAGATCTTACATCATATATATACAAACCCTCAACCATAAACAATCAAGTCTACCACTAGACAATAAAACAATTACATAATTACAAGACATGTCAGCCTTAGGCCAAACAAATAATATTTAACTCATAAGGCATCCCGGAAACTCATCGACAAGTCCAATCCACACGTTACAATAAGTGAGTCCATAACTGAGATACACCATGACCCAATATAGGTCCACACATGCTAAAGCAGTGATCCCAATCAACTAAGTCTTGAACATGATCACCATCAGCATCTTGAAACCATACCAAAATCCGCACCAACACCACTTATGTATATCATCAAAGATCTTCATCAAAGCTTTGTCGATGAAACCCTCACCAGAACCACAAACCAAGCTTTCTAGCAAATGGGATAGCATTCAATCACCACAATAAAACCAACTAACTGAACATGAATCATAGTAGCATGAATAAGCCAATTCCATAAATCAAACATACCAGAGCATACCGAATCATACCGGATTGAATCCAACCAGAAACCAAACATCATACCAGGACCAGAAGGGTGTTGGTAAAGCATCCAAAATAGCTAGTGTTGATATCAATGACAAAACATCAATGCAAGACATAATCAATTCCTCCAAATGGCCAACATGATGACTAGGGGAAGAATTGATGTTGAAGAGACATGTCTGATTTCCAAGATTGAGCCTAAAGATGTTGTCGAAGCTTGTAAATATGAAAATTGGGTAAAAGCTATGGAAGAAGAGTTAAATCAGATTGAGAAGAAAAATACATGGGAACTTGTTTCAAGACCTAAAGACAAGAATGTAATTGGTACTAAATGGGTATTCAGGAATAAACTGAATGAAGATGGAGAAGTTGTTAGAAACAAAGCAAGACTGGTATGTAAAGGATATTCACAGATGGAAGGAATTGACTTTGAGGAGACTTTTTCTCTAGTAGCTAGAATTGAAGTCGTTAGATTATTTCTTGCATGTGTTACTTATAACAATTTCAAGGTATATCAAATGGATGTGAAGTCACCCTTTTTTGAATGGTGAGTTTGAAGAAGAAGTCTACATTGAACAACCAAATGGATTTTCATTGATAGATAAAGGAGTTATGGTATGCAAATTGAAGAAAGCATTGTATGAACTTAAACAAGCCCCTAGAGCTTGGTATGCCAAATTGGACAGGTATTTGATGAAGTTGGGATTCTTTGAAGGTACTGATGATAGTAATTTATATTACATAGACTGATAAAGGCATTTTCATATCTCAATCAAAGTATGTGAAGGAATTGTTGAAGAAGTTTGGGTTAGGTGATTCCAAACCTATTAGAACTCCTATGGTAACTGTATGCAAGCTGACAAAAGATGAATCTCTGAAGGCTAATCAGAATTTGTATAGATCTATGATTGGTGGACTACTATATTTGACTAAGAATAGACCAAACATTATGACTGTTGTATGTCTTGTTGCAATATTCCAAGTTGATCCTAAGGAAAGTCATGTTACTGATGTAAAAAGGATATTCAGATATTTGAAGGGAACAATTGATTATGGTTTGTGGTATCTGAAAAATGATGATTTCATTTTAAGTGCTTATAATGATGTTGATAATCAAAAGAGTACAAGTGGTGGTGCATTCTTTCTAGGGAAGAAGTTGGTTTCATGGATGAGCAAGAAGCATAATGCAATATCATTATCTACTGTTGAAGCTTAATGCATTGTTGTTGTTGGTATTTGTTCTCAAGTAGTATGGATGAAGAAGATACTGAAACATATTAGAGTTGTTTATAATGAGCCTATTGTTATATATTGTGACAATTAAAGTGCTATCGGTATTTCTAAGAATCTGGTGTTGCATTCTAAAACAAAGCATGTATCAATTAAGTTTCATTTTCTAAGAGAGAAGGTCAATGATAAGGAAGTCAGATTGGAGTATGTGTCTACAAAGGAACAAATCACAGATATTTTCACTAAGCCTTTACCTGTAGATACATTTGTATATTTGAGAGAGAAGTTAGGGGTGATTGCCCCTCCTAATGTGAACTATATGCATTGAGATGCATCAATCCGGTCAACATAATCATATCCTGATATCTAGATTGATGAGTGAGGCTACTACTCAGAGGAAGTAGTTAGTAGTATGTTTCAATTGTTCAGATTTGTGATTTTATCCAAGGGGGAGAGATTATCTTCTTATGTGGGAGAGAATGATGCTTTGTATGAGCCTTTTTCATTGATGGCAAAGGGGGAGAGAAGCATGTGAAAAACTATCTTATCTAAGGTAGAGATCTATGTGTGCATGAACTCAGGGGGAGATTGTTGGAGTTGATTTCTTTCTTTGCATTGATTGATTTTCACATTCATATGTTTCCATCAATGCCAAATGGGGAGATTGTTGGATATTAGAGTTGTTGGAATGTGTTGTTGTCATTGATGTCAACATATTCATGTGTTCTTGTGATTCGATTTTACATAGAGTTGGTTTGGTTGGTAAATTATAGATATGCTAATGCGAATTTAAGGATTCAAAGATTAGTATCTGTAGACACCTAAAAATGGTCAACACTTGTAGAGTCATACTTTAACATTTGCACATTGCCTCATTTTAGGTTTTTGCATCGCATTAACATTTCTCCTATGTCACGCGCTTGGTTTTTATCATTTGCGAGAATTGAGTCATTCTTCTACATTCTGCATTCATCTCACCTTCGAATTTGGTCTTGTCGACAACAATCTTCAATCATGATTTTGGTCAATCTTATTCTATCGCATCAATGTGCGTGCTCATTTATCATCATTTTGGACATCGTCAATCCTAATTAGGGTTTTGTCCACTTATCAATCTTATCATCTGGCGATCGATTTGTCATCAATCCTTATCATTTTCAATCTTGTCATTTTGTCATCGATTTGTCATCAATCGTTGTCATGTTCGATCTTGTCATCTTGTGATTGATTTGTCATCAATCATGGTCATTTTTCAATCTTGTCATCTTGCAATCTATTTTGTCATCGATCCTTGTCCTCTTGTAAATTTTGTCATTTTGCGATCAATTTGCCATCGATCGTTGTCTGTCTCAATTATGTCAATTTGGATCAATTAGTCATTGTTCCTCGTCAATTGGCGCCTATCAATTTGGTCTCTTTATCAATCTTGATTAGTTTTTCAATCAATCAAATCATTTATCACATTGGTCATTTATCAAGTCAGAATCATGATCAAATCGACATCAATTATCCTTCATCAAGACCTAATTGTCATCCTTGCATTGCTAATTCATCTTCTAGGGTTTCGTGATTTAATCATTTAACCTTGTTTGTCATTTCTCCCTTTAGGATTAATAAGTTATTTATTTATCCTAAGTCTTCTCATCGCAATTAAATATTCATTTAATTGGCTAATTATTCCTCCTTTTGTGAATTAATTAATAAATGACAAATTATTAATTAATTTACCTAATTTCTCTTAAATTCCTATTTTCCTAATTTCCTCATTTTCTAATTTTCTAATTTCTAATTCACCTAATTTCATGGGAATGACATAGAAGTTTGTCATAATTTGTCCTAATTGACAATCAATCAATTTTGACATAGAAATTTGTCATAAATTGTCATGAATTATCAATCAATCAAATTTTGCATAGAAAGTGCATAATTTGTCATAATTTGTCATAATTGACATTTTTGATTTGCAATTTCCATTTGAATTGAATCATGATAATTTGGTCTTTTTTCTCCAATTTCTCTATAAATTGGATGAATTTCTTCAATCCCAACTAATCAGACGAATCACAGAATCAGATAATGAGAATAATCAGATCATCAAATTTCTAATCAATCACGATTTGAGTATTCTTGTGCCAATGTCAATCTTGCTTTCACATTAGGTGTATACACTTGAAGGTGAGATCCAAAAACAAAGGCTATTTGGAGAAGAAAGAAGAACAATGGAGCCGCATGAAGGAGCATTCAGATCTACATTTGGTTTGCATAGTCTTTAGTTTTGAATGCTTTATTTTCATGTCTTTATTGAGTGTGTTTAGGATTGATCATTGAATTCGATCTTTCGTGATTGAGCTAGATTAGTATATTGATTTGCATGTGATGATTTCCGATTTCCTAGCTACAGTATCTTTAGTTGATTCGACATGAGTTTCGGTGTTTTGAAAGGTGATTTCATCAAGTTATGAGGTCTAGTGTGATGACTAGTTTTTTTGTTGGTTCTGTATTGCAGAGTTATGATTTCTAGTTTGCATTGTTCTGGAATTGATTCATTATGTTGAGAAGATTTGGGAGAGTGTTTGGGACATTTGTGTGTGTCCTCAGTCTGAGTTGTTCATGATTTGAAGCTTCACAAGTGTATCTTTCAGATTGTCAGTTAGCTATGTTGTTGTTCTTGAGCTCCCGAAGGGAGATGATGATCATTCTAGTAATCTGAGTTGTTGTGGTTGTTGTGGTGGAATTCACATTTCTTGTTGATGTTTTTCGATCATGTTCTATCTATTTTTTTGGTTCACATTGAATGTTGTGCATGTTATTGAATACTTTATTGGTTCGGTGGTATTCTTCATGTTATATGACCTTCTAGACGAGCTGATGATTCTTGTGTGTTGTGGATAATCTTGGTCAGGTATTCAATGGTGTTGCATGTTCAAGGTTTTAATTTTGGTCCATGTGATGTCCTTGTCAATATTGTATTGGTTTGCATATTGATTTATGTAGCGTGTGATGTAATTTTGTAATTAGGTCTTTTGAGTTGAGCCAATCTTGAATTAAGGTTGATGATTTGTATAAATAAGAGTAATAATCATGTAAGATGTGTGTATGTGTTCTTAGAGGGTGTTGTATGTGTGAACAAGTATTTGATCTTTCAGAAGAGTGATAAAGTGAAGAAGAGAGTTGCAATGTAGATAGTGTGCTTAACCGGAACTGTGATCAGGCATTTGAAGATGATATTCTTTCAGTTCATGTAACATGGATTGGTGTCCAATATTTGTAAGGCAGTGAGCCTTCCTTTCTTTCTCTGAGGGTTGTATCACTCTCTTGTATTTGAGTAGCGAGCTCTAGGCTGTGTGCTTGAATGCATGTGCATTCCTCATTGTAATATTTACATATACTACTGCAGAGTATCATCATATTGTGGGTAGGTTCCCACCATGGTTTTTCCCTTAACCGGGTTTTCCACATCAAAATCTAAATGTTATGTGTATTATTCTTGTGGTTTTTATCTTTGTTCTTATTGTTAATGATCACCCCCCCCCCTCTCAATTTTCCTTCATTGTTGTTGTCAACACACTGAAGTCTTCTAGATCATAGGCTCTTTTTGCAAAAGATCTAAAGTATTCAAGTGGCAAAGGTAAGAAGCAAAACAATAAGGACTTTAAGTTTAATGAAAAAATCAAATAATTGCCATCACAAAGCACTCTTTTGTTCACTTCTATTCAATAGTATGCACATAGATTTTAGATCTTTCTTTGTGGGATAAATATTTGATAGGAATTTATATCATGTTTCTAAAGTTCCATACTACAGATTCAAAGGACATGCCTGAAGGGGTTTCTCTCTTCTTTAATGATAGTTATAGCACAACTAATATCCCATATTTATTATCTTTGAACATTGACATTCATGAGTTTCCTCATTCATTTGATTTGTCAAGTTTCTTGATTGAGTTTGATCATGATTATGTTGTAGCATATTCAAGCTTGAAGACACATCATTAGCTTTTAGACACACATTTTGAGAATTTTTTCCTAATTCTTTTATTTGGACATAGATTTTCTTTCGTATCATCCATTGGAATTTTTTTTTCCCCAAAGGAAGGCATGTTTGCTTATGAGCATTGAATCATTATTATTTTTAGGCATTCTTCATTAGCATTGGAGCTTATCCATTATGCAGTGGATATATTATCACTCTTTTTCCCTCGTATGGGGGTAATTGACTGTATATTCATTGCAGATATAGTCCTTGGGTGGTATTATTGAGTCCTCCATACTTCACTTTCATTTATTTGTATCTATTCTCTCTTTTGGAGAGGAGTTTTTTCCTTTTGGGTTTTCTCCTTTACTCCATTTATGAGAGATTGCATTGTAAATGGGTACCTAACATGGTTTAATAGCAAGAAATTGTCATCATCTTCATTTTTTACTTCATTTGCATAACAATCAACTACTCCCTATGATGCACTTTAAGAGGGTGTTGGTGTGAATAAGGTGTTGTACCTAACTAGTCCACTAGTGGGTCCTATTAACATGTTAAGTTTAGTTAGGTCTTGTGAATCTTTTTAAAATCTCTCACCTTTCATAAGATCTCATATTATCTTGTGGTATTTATAATTGTTTCCTAGGTAATTTATTAACGATGTCATGTTAGTTCTCTCATAACCTACGATGAAGATAATTTGTGGATGATAAGGCTTGAGTGCTGGAAGGTGTTGTTGGGCCGTTGGGTAAGAACACGCTTTCTCTAAGGCCTTGGTTCCCCTCTTTCAACCCTCTTTCTAAATCTATTAGTGTTTTTTATACTTGGGTCAGAATTCCTAATCTACTTGTTGGATATTGTTTTTCATTATTGTTGCTAGGATATGTTGTTGTCATTGATGTCAACATATTCATGTTTATTGCTCTGGTGTGTCCAGATTGGGAAGATCTTATGATCTGGTTTGTAGTGTTTTTTTTATGATCATTGTTTTGCATAGTTCGATATATCCTCAAGTATATTCTGGTGTGATCAGATCTTGTGCTGAGATTTTGGGATATTGTTTGGGATGGTCTTGTGTATCTTCATTTCAGATGGATCATGATTTGATGCTCAGCAAGTTATCTTTCTTCGTGATAGTTGTTGATTGGTTATGTTCTTGAGGTTCAAATGTTGATCGATAAAGATTTGATAAGTGGTGTTAATGCAGCTTTTTCGTGTTGATTCTAACGTGCTTGTTTGTGTTTCTCTGTCTTGTCCTATTTTGTTTGGTGATCCACATTGATCGTTGTGTGATTTTTTGGTGGTTTCTATGAACCAGTGATGATTTTTCTATTATGCGGTTTTTCTAGTGGCGTAGTGTATTGTGGTTGATCTTGGCATGATTTTCGGTGGAGTTGTGCATTTGGGAATTTGATTTAGGTCCATTTTATGCTATGTAAATCATTATATTGGTTCGGTGGTTGATCTTCGTATCATGTGATGTAATTTTGTAATTGAGGGTTGAGGGTTTAGCTAACCTTGTTGTCAAGGTTGATTAATTGTATATATAGGTGATATATTCATGTAATTTAGGTGTCTATGTTGTGTCTGCATTATCAGAGAGTGGTGTATATGCGAAAAAGAGATTTATCCTTTGGTTTTGAGTGTTGAGGAGAGATTTGGGTTGCTGAGAAGATATATGTGCTTAATTAGAACTGTAACCAAGCACTTGTAGATGCTATTATTTCAGTTATTTCTTTTGGATTGTAGTCCAAATATTATTGTAAGTCATTGAGACTTCTCTGAGGGTTGTATACTTTTGGGCCATTATATTTGAGCAGTGAGCTCTAGGCAGTGTGCTTGAATGCATGTGCATTCCCCAATGTAATATGTTCACATACTATTATAGAGTATCATCTTACTATGGGTAGGTTCCCACCGTGTTTTTTCCCTTAACCGGGTTTTCCACGTCAAAATCTTGGTGTTGTGTGTTGTGCTCTCAATTTTATTATCTATTTTATTGTTGCAATTTATTAGATCTATTTTTGTAGTTAAATTTGTTGATCTGGTGAAGACTGGTTCACCCCCCTCTCAGTCTTCCTTCTTTGTTGCTACTAACAATTGGTATCAGAGCTTGATCCTCCAATAGAAGATTAACTACTTGAGGAGATTTGGGATGGCAGATCAAGGTGTTATCTTTAAGAAGGATGGTATAAGGTTTGATAGGAGTAACTATGCTATATGGAAGAATTGGATGGAAGTGCAGTTGAAATATCTTGGAGAAGATTACTAGAAGATTCCAAAGAATGCATATACTATTCCTCCAAATGGACTGACTACTCTAGATGAGATCAAGGAATTTGAACATAATATTAGAGATAAGGAAACATTGCTTAGTGCCCTGACTGATTCTAAGATGAGAAATCTAATGGGACTTCAAACCACACATAAGATTTGGGAGAAGCTTGAGATCCTATATGAAGGTGATAAACAGGTGAAAGTTGCTAAGTTGCAGAGTTTGAAAAGAAAGTATGAGACATTAAAGATGGGAGATGATGAGAACATACATTCTTTCATGGCTAAGGTGAATGATCTTGTCCTAGGTATCCGATGTGCTAGTGGAACCATTGAGGAAAATGAAATTGTTGCTAAGGTGCTTATATCTTTGCCTCCTACTTATAAACATAAGGTTGCTTCTATTGATGAGATCCAGAGTGTGATTACAATGACAATAGATATGATGGTTAGAAATATTGTTGCATTTAAGCTAAGCGAATTTGGAGAATCACATGGAAAGTCTAAGACAACATCTAGAGCATCTACATCTGTATCCGATAAGAAGAAGTATGATCTTGATGAGTGCAGAATATCTAGATATGAAAGAGACAGAAGAGAGATGGAAGAGCAAGAAAGAGAGCTAGATGAGCTTGAAGCATTGATTGCCTAGAGAATGTCTACTGAGCTAGTAAGTATGATGGAAAATTGCCTTTGAAATGTTTCTCTTGTAATAAGATTGGATATTTTGCTTCTAGATGCCTAGAGAGAATGGCTAAATATGGCAGGCATGATACGTTTGCTAAGCATGATAGGAATGATAGATATGAAAAGCATGAGAAGTATGATAAGCCCTACAAGCCTAATTGGAAGTTTAGGAATTAGAAGAACTTTTATTATGCTGCAGATGAGGGTGTTACAAATGAAGAATTAGAAAGAGATGAAGTTGTGTTTATTGCCATTAGAGAAGATAGACATGTACCTATTGATTCCACAAGCTGCACTATTAAGGAAAAAAAATTAGCTGCTAAAGTTGAAGAGAAAGATGAATGGGTAATTGACAATGGTTGTTCACATCATATGACCGGTGATAAAAGCAAATTTGTGAGAATGGATATATATGATGGTGGAATAGTTAGATTTGGAGATGACAAAGCTTGTGTGATCCATGGGAGAGGTTCTATTTCTTTTCATGATAAGCATAACACTCATGATGTCTTGTATGTTGAAGGTTTGAAGCATAATATTTTGAGTGTTGGATAGATGGTTGATAAAGGTTATGATCTACAATTCAAGGATGGAAAATACAAGATCTTAAATGCCTCCGGTATAGAAATTGCATTTAGAACTAACACTAAAGCTAACATTTTTTACTTGAATGCTGGTGAGAAAAGTTGTTTGATTGCTCAGATTAGTGAGAGTTGGTTGTGGCATAGGAGAATGTGTCATGTAAACTTTGATTCAATGATTAAGATCTGTTCTACACAAGTTGTTAGACATTTGCCTAAGATAGTTAAGCCTGCTAATCTAATATGTAAGGAATGTAAATTAGGCAAGTAAACAAGAATTTCTTTCATGAGAAAATAGTATACATCTTATGGATTGCTAGATCCTATGCATACTGACCTATGTGGACCTACAAATGTTAGAAGTGTGTAGGGTGATAGATATTTTATGCTGCTAATTGATGATTATTCTAGTATGATGGTTGTCTTTTTGAAGGAGAAATCAGAAGCATTGGACAAATTCAAGATATTCAAAACAAAGGTTGAGACTGAGTCTAGTTTGAAGGTGAAGTGTGTGAGATCTGACAGAGGTGGAGAATTTTGTTCCAGTGAATTCAATTCATTATGTGAGAAGCATGGGATTAAAAGACAATTATCTGCTCCTAGATTCCCTCAACAAAATGGAGTTGTTGAGAGGAAGAACATAACTGTCTTGGATGTTGCAAGGATGGTGTTGATTGAGGGAAATCTTCTGAAGATCTACTAGAGAAAAGCTATTAGCATTGTTGTTTACACATTTAACAAAGTACGCATTAAAGGTGATACCAGTAAGACCCCTTATGATTATTGGTTTAGTCATGTTCCTAATGTGAGATATTCTAGGGTATTTGGTTGCAAATGTTATATCAGGAGAGATGAGGATATAGGAAAGTTTGATGCTAGAAGTGATGAAGGAATTTTCTTGGGATATTCTACAAAGAGAAAAGCCTACCAGTGCTACAATAAGAGACAAAGAAAGATAGTCGACAGTGAAAATGTGAAGGTGGATGAGAACCTTGGGAAAGAGATCAAAGCATGTGGATATGATGATGGATAGCATGTCGTTTTAGCCCTTGTTTAGACTAAAGAACCTAAGCAGAATGATCCAGTAGAGATAGTTAATCCAAATGTTGCTGCTACCAGTGAAGATGTGCATAAGCTTGATAATCAGAACAATCAGAAGACTTTGAGGTATGTAAGACTAAAACATTCTGAAAATCATATTATTGGTGATAGGAATAAAGGTGTAATGACTAGAAGAAGGTTAGATGTTGAAGAAGTATGTTTGATTGCTAAAGTTGAACCTAAAGATGTTATTGAAGCTTCCAAAGATTAAAATTGGATAAGAGCTATGGAAGAAGAATTAAATCAGATTGAAAAAAATAATACATGGGAGCTTGTGCCTAGACCTAAGGATAAGAATGTTATTTGTACTAAATGGGCATTCAGGAATAAATTGAATGAAGTCGGTGAAGTGGTCAGATATAAAGCTAGACTGGTTTGAAAAGGATATTCTCAGAAAGAAGGAATTGATTATGAGGAGACTTTTGCTCAGATGGCCAGACTTGAAGTTGTTAGATAGTTTCTTGCATATACTGCTTATAAAGATTTCAAGGTATATCAGATGGATGTCAATTTTTCCTTTTTGAATGATGAGCTAGAGGAAGAAGTCTACATTGAGCAACCTAATGGATTTTCATTATCAGAAGATGGGGACATGGTATGTAAGTTGAAGAAAGCTCTTTATGGATTGAAGGTCGAAGCCCCTAGAGCCTGGTATGCTAGATTAGATAAGTATTTGTTGAAATTGGGATTTACTAAAGGTGTTGATGACAATAATCTATATTTTAAGATAGAAAATGATAACATCCTAATTTTTGAAGTCTTTGTTGATGATATTATCTTTGGTGGTGATGATAACTTGAGTATGGAGTTTGTCAGTGATATGCAAAAAGAATTTTAGATGTCTATGATTAGTGAGATGAATTTTTTTTTAGGTTTGTAGATTTCATAGACTTGGAAAGGTGTATTTATATCTCAAAGTAAGTATGTGAAGGAGTTGCTGAAGAAGTTTGGGTTAGATAACTCCAAACTAGTTGGAACTCCTGTGGTGGCTAGTTGTAAATTGTCTAAGAATTATGAATCTCTGAATGCTAATCAGATTTTGTACAGATCTATGGTTGGTGGACTACTATATCTTACTCAGACTAGTCCGGACATTATGCATGGTGTGTGCATGGCTGCTAGATATCAAGTTGATCCAAAGGAGAGTCATGTCACTGTTGTGAAGAGGATATTCAAATACCTAAAGGGAACTGTGGATTATGGTTTGTGGTATCTGATGAATGATGATTTCATGTTATGTGCCTACACTGATGTAGATTGGGCTAGTGATGTAGATGAGCGGAAGAGCACTATCGGTAGAGAATTATTTTTGGGAAAGAAATTGGTTTCATGGGCTAGTAAGAAACAAGATTTAGTGTCCTTATCTACTATTGAAGCTAAGTGCATTGTTGCTACTAGTAATTGCACTCAGGTATTTTGAATGAAGAAAATGTTGAAGGATATCATTGTTATTTATTATTAGCCTACTATTATATACTATGATAATTCTAGTGCTATTAACATGTCAAATAATTTGGTGAAACATTCAAAGACTAAGCATGTATCAATCAAATATCATTACTTGAGAGAGTAAGCCAATGAAGAGAAGGTGAAGTTGGAGTATGTATCTACAAAGAAACAAATAGTTGATATTTTCACTAAGCCTTTACCTATAGATACATTTGTCTACTTGAGAGACAAGTTAGGGGTATCCACTCCTCCTAGTGAGAATTAGATGTATTGAGTTGCATCAATCCAATGGACTTCATAGTCTTATCCTTTTATCCAGATTGGTGTGTTGGCGCTGCTCCTCTGGTGGAGTAGTCTGTGTTTAAGGGGAAGATATTCCTATGATTCATGTTTCTATTTTGGGAGAGAGTTTGGTTTTCTTTTTTGAGATATTTGGTATTATTGTAAAAGGGGGAGAGAGATCATGTGAAAGACTGCTTTATATGCCATGATGTTAGGGGGAGTTTGTTGGAGATATTTTCTTTCTTTGCATTGATCATTGTTCACATTCATATGTTGCCATCAATGCCAAAGGGGGAGATTGTTGGATATTGTTGGTCATTGATGATGCTAGGATTTGTTGTCATTGATATCAACATATTCCTATGTATTGCTTCGGTGTGTGTAGATTGGGAAGATCTAATGATCTAGTTTGCAGTGTTGTTTTGTTGATCATTGTTTTGCATTGATCATTTTTCACATTCATATGTTGTCATCAACGCCAAAGGAGGAGATTGTTGCATATTGTTGGTCATTTTTGTTGCTAGGATATGTTTTTTCCATTGATGTCAACATATTTCTATGTATTTCTCTGGTGTGTGTAGATTGGGAAAATCTTATGATCCGGTTTGCAGTGTTGTTTTGTTGATCACTGTTTTGCAGAGTTCGGTATTTCCTCTGGTATATTACAGTGTGAACAAATATTGTGCTGAGATTTTGGGATATTGTTTGGGATGGTCTTGTGTATCTTCATTTTAGATGGATCATGATTTGGTGCTCTGCAAGTTATCTTTCTTTGTGACATTTGTTGATTGGTTATTTTCTTGAGGTTCAGATGTTGATCGATGAAGATTTAATAAGTGGTGTTCGTGCAGTTGTTCTTATTGATTAAAACATGCTTTCTGGTGTTTCCTAGTCATGTCCTACTTTTTTTGGTGATCCGCATTGATCGTTGTGTGAGTGTTTGGTGGTTTCTATGAATCGGTGATGATTTCCATGTTATGTGATTTTTCTGGTGGTGTTGCGTATTACGGTTGATCTTGGCATGATTTTCAGTGGAGTTGTGTGTTTGGGAATTTGATTTAGCTCCATTCTATTCTATGTAAATAATTGTATTGGTCTGGTGGTCAATATTTGTATCATGTGATGTAATTTTGTAATTGAGGGTTGAGGGTTTAGTCGAGTTTGTTATCAAGGTTGATAAATTGTATATATAGGTGATATATTTATGTAATTTAGGTGTAGATGTTGTGTCTGCATTATCAAAGAGTGGTGTATGTGTGAACAAGAGATTTATCCTTTGGTGTTGAGTGTTGAGGAGAGATTGGGGTTGCTAAGCAGACATATGTGCTTAATCGGACCTATAATCAGGCACTTGCAGATGCTATTCCTTCAGTTCATTTCTTTTGGATTGTAGTCTAAATCTTATTGTAAGTCAGTGAAACTTCCCTGAGGTTTGTACCCTGTCAGGCCATTATATTTGAGTAGTGAGCTCTATGTAGTGTGCCTGAATGCATGTGCATTCCCCATTGTAATATTTTCACATAGTACTGCAAACTATTATCTTACTGTGGGTAGGTTTTCACCATGGTTTTTCCCTTAGCCGGGTTTTCCACGTCAAAATCTTGGTGTTGTGTGTTGTGCTCTCAATTTTCTTATCTGTCTTATTACTACAATTTATCAGATCTTATTTTGTACTTAAATTTGTTGATCTAATGAAGAATAATTCACCCTCCTCAGTCTTCCTTCTTTGTTGCTGCTAACACTACCTCTCCATTTTTGGGATAAATCTTCTTTTGAATCTATTGGAAATGTTATTGGAAGGTTTGTTCAAGTTGATGCTTCTTCTCTAATCTATGATCATCCTACTTTTGCCTAAATTATGATGGATATTGATACTTCAAAATGTTGGGGATAGACCATTCTCTTGAATTCTTAATTATGAGGGTCTTCCTTTTCGCTACGGGAGATGATTGTCTACTAGTCACGTATCTACAAATTGTCAAAAATCTCACCATAGTGATGCAACATGGTAGAAAAATGCTCTTTGTGAGTACATCTTATAGTGGGATATTTTTGTTATTTTGAGGATGATTCTAAGGATGAGTAATTGGTTTTGATAGCCATCAATACTGCTACGGTTCTTGATGATCCTATTGAGTAGTAATTGTGTTCAAATTTACCTATAAACCCTATTGTGGCCAATAAACATGAAGATTTGGCTATGGTTGTTGCCTTGGTCTCTCTGCCATCTAATATCTTGGTAACTTGCCCTAACATTCCCTATCCTATATATTTGGAGGATGATCTTTCTTGGATGATTCTGCAAAGAAGGAAGAGAGGTTTTCCTAAGCATAGTCATTCCTCTCAATCCTTGGTCAAGGGTTCTCCTTGTGGTTGGAAGGCTCCAAGGGTGGTATACTTTCCATATCTTTTGTTTGTCCTTTGGATATTTGTAAAGGGTTTCAAGTTCCCTTCAAAACCTACTTGTTTCTTTTGACTTTTTGTTGGTTGATTGTTGTTTGTCTATGTTTTATCTTTTAGTAGTATTTTGTAAGTGGGTTTTGGATCCCAACAAAATCCATTTGTGCAAGGTTTTGGGTCCCTTTAAAACCTATTTTACCATTAACCAAAAACATAGGATGAAGGCACGTGTCACAATCTTGTCTAATCCTATCTCTCTACCTTACATTTATAAGCAAGGCCTCATATGTGATGAATAATAATGAACAAATGATACCCTAACTGGTACTAAGAGGGGGGGTGAATCAGTACAAGCAAAAACTTTCTCAACACTTTATCATATTAAAACAATCCTGACCGGTTGTCTTCATCACTGAACTTAACCATGGGTATACTAGTTAAACATAGAAAGTGCTTCAGACAACTAAACTGGTAAAACTAAATACTTCAAATAACATTCAATACTTGATAACTACTTCACCAATATACTCATGCATGTGTTATATCAATAATACTATACCCATTAGCTCTGCATGCATATTCACCTAAACAAAGAATATTCAATCATCACATGAAAAATGCACAACTCATGACACACAGATTTTTCACGTGGAAACCCAAATGGGAAAAACCATGGTGGGGATGAATACCCACAAGCTTGTTTTTGAACTCTTTTGAAGCTCACTCTGTTAGGAGCCTAGTCCGGTTAAAGATTTTACAATAAGGTTTTGTTAGGAACTGATCCTGTTCAAGATCACCCGGTAAAGGGATGGCTATAAACCTTGTTAAAGGTTACCTCACTAGAGGATTTAAAGAACTCAATGAGCTTGAGTCACCTAGTTAGAGGATTTACAACAATCCTATTAAAGCTACACAGTCAGGGGATTTTCCTTTTGTTGAAATGGTTAGAAGTCAACAGGTAAAGCTTTGATCTGATAACAGCACTACTTGCTAAGGCAGATCCTTTCCAGCTCCTCTCCTCTGCAATCACACTCTGTAGGTTCCACACTCTGGTTTCAGAAGTATCTCAACATGCAGACATAAACACAACATTTGCCAACCCCAACAATATCGAAACTCATTGACCTTATAGACAACAATTAGGTCAGTAGCATAAACCCTAAACCCTAAGCATTTAGGTTTACAATTTCAAGCAGTCCAAATTTGACCATCCAAACACATTACATAGAATGAAACGATCTAAATAGATCTCAAGTCACTCTACATCATCTGATCTTTACCACATCTGGAAAATAGTAACCCATCACACACTCTTCATACACCACTCAGAAAATCGTGCATTCTCGAGGTAGGCATTCAATGCATTCGATCTCCATGCACAAAATCCTCAAGGAAATCCTTCATGTGCACACATGGCATCCTGATCCTTATCCTTAACATTCACAAAACACCATCGGTTGCACCACACAGGCCATACCAGAAACCCTAAAACTGAATAGATACTACCGACTGGTAATTACACTTAGTGAACCCCGACACCGGTCCACTCCATCCCGGTTGACCAAAACCGCTTCCAATCTTCATACCGGTGTACCTACTTGAGCACTTATTGACATTAATGACAACATACTTTGTCACTGCTTCATCATATGCCAACAATATGTACATTTTCACCAATTAAAGAATCCAATATCAAGCAAGTTATTCTTACAATTTTCACTCTTATGAAAGATTATTTTTGTTTTATAGATGATCTTGGGGTAGTGGGAGTTCACAATCAACTAGAATACATGGGAAAATTAATAATATTTGACAACTAGATATTGTTATCTGTGTTTCAACAAAATAATAATAGTTTAGGTGTATACATATAAAGTTATGCATTATGGAAGAAAACAATATCTAAATTATAATTATTCTCACATAAAAATTAAATATGCAATAAAAAACTATAAAAAAATATCCACACACTATGTATTGGCATTACCAATTTATATTTTAGAATTTATAATTTTATTCTTTTTTGTAAAAAGAATAAAGCATGTTGCCTTGTTTTTTAACACCCCGTCTTAAAAACCATCTTTTTGCCTCTTAATGAACTAAGTTAATGTTTAGAAGTCTTGGGATTCCCTCAATGATTGATTTTCCTTAAAATTCATTTAAAATCCTTTAACACTTAGCCATTTTATGCTTTATCAAACTTCAACCTTGGTTTCTAAACCACCCTCAAGTTCCAACGAGGTTCTCACAACCCATCCTAACCCCACCGAAGTCTTTGTCTTTAACAATCGTTCTTTTAAAGTTAAGAAAATTGGAATCGGGGCCTAATAGGGTTTTTACAACCTGTCTCAAACCAGATGAGTTCTTTATCCTTCTAATGGCTAGTGTTTTCAATAGAGTCTTTGTTTTTTTCTAAGTGTCGATCTTAAAAAATATTTTCAAAATCTTTTCAAGGGCAACCGATGTTTTCACAACTCGGTCGTTCCCTAACATTTTCATCCTCAACAATAAAGTTTCAAGCTATGTGAGCCTTCTTCAAAAAGGTGACACGCTCAAGTGGTTTTGAAACCAATGTTGAGGTTCGATAAGATTTCCACAACCTTGTTATGTTTTGACAAAAAACAATAAAATTGAAGATATCTTGGTTAAGGAATGAAGGATAAAAAGTGAAGAGAAAGGTGAAAGAAAAAAAATTGATCAAGGACAAAAGATTAGTAAGTTTTAACTTCATTGGAAGCCGATAAGGTTTCCACAACCTTGTCAATGACTGACATATGAATCGAACCTTCAAAATCTTTTTAGTGTTTTCCAAAAATAAAGTTGGAAAAATATAGTGGAGAAAAAGAAGAGTAAAGGAAAAAAGAAGAGAAAGATGAAGGTTTCAAAACCTTTGTCAAACTCCAACATGGTTTCAAAAATCTTGGAAAAACTTGGCGCTCATTTCCAAAAGATGGATTTCAAAATTAGTTTCAAGCTACCTCACATTAATGATTGTCAAAGAAAAGGTAGGTGGAATAAATATGAAAGTATAAGAAAAGAAAAGCACTTGAATTGTTTATTTTAAAGGTATTTGCAAGCAAGAACCAAGGGTGTGGGGAGCATCAAGATTAGATATTGAAGAAAAGGACTTTTGAGCAAACCAAAGTATATTGTCTTCACCAAGCTATCTCAGGGAGATATAAAGTGGTAAGTAACCATCCTTAACCATCTAATAACTAATCATGTCACTCATAATCAAGCAACTTTTCAATATTCTCAAAGCAAAATTAGAAAAATCAAGGCGTTACTCTACCAATTGATTTCTAGGGTTAAAAGGCAGTGCTTTTCAGCTAAACCAATTTAAATGAAATAAAAGTATCTAGGTTATGAGCACTTTCTTGTTTTGGTATAACATAGCCTAAGATAGGGGATACGATACTATGGCATATAAACCAAGGAAATTTTTGGGAAAGGATAACATCCCGAACAACCACCCAATTATACAAAGACTAACACAGAGTGGCTTGCTTGAAGTTAATGCCTTCCCAATTGTAGTGCAATAAATAGACTTGGTGTTAGAATGCATCAATCACTACAACCCAAATACCAAGGAGAACAAAACTAGTGATGACAAGCTACTCATCACCCAATACAAAGCAACAATCAGTGTATGTTTTAGTCTACCAAAGAGTTCAAAGTATGCAGACTTTGATTTTACTACTTCTCAAGGGTATTTCAGCATGAAGAAAGGGCACAACAAAAATATATTTTCCAGAGAATGGTTTGTAGTATAAAGGAAATGTAAATCTCTATTTATTAAAAACTTACACAAATATTATTTCAAGGGGGAGATTGCAGACATTATAATTTTGTTGCATAAGCTAAAGGGCAACACAAATGCCCATGAATTTGAAGAATGGTGTACTTCTTTGTGTAAATTATGTGTGCAAGATAGTAGTACTTGGATTGGGCTAGTCGGATCAATGATAGACTTCACTACATGATTTTCACATTTTTCCCTAAATAAAGTTTTCTATATGTCCTCCTACCTTTTCTATGCATTAGCCTACACAAGACCATGATCTGTACTTAAGCATGTTGAGGAATTTGATTATCAAATTTAGATTTTAATAACTATCCTAATCTGCAATTGGAGAATAGATACTCTAAATTAAAGGGAGTAAATGATGTATTTTCCATGACGTTAGTCACAAAGCTTCAAGGAGACGTGTTCCAAAGAATCACCTAAGGTCATTCAATTAATAAATCACTATGGGAGTCATTTCATATAGCTCCAAATTCACCTACCTCATAATAGGATATTTTGATAGGTTTCCACATAAATTACCTAAGTATGCTAAAGACAAATTCATTTTGATTGAGGTTTGTAAACAAGTTTAAGAGGTAAAAAAGAAATGTTTTGAGAAAAAAGAAAGCAGGAATTCAATTTCTTATTGGACATGGGCACTATCTATGTAAATCTCAATTAGATGCCCTCAATATTGAAAGGGGTCTAGTTAAGTATGTTGTTTCTACATATGATCATAATAGGTTCCCTTTTGATAGAAAAAATTTTGTGAAGAAAAGTTTGAACCGTGGCCCTACATTTCATCATTGGCCACACATGGAGGATTATTAGGTAAATTTCTTCACTGATTTTGAAGGAAGAGAAGTTGGATGAGAATGAGCTTGAGGTGGATTGTAACATTCAAGTTGGGTTGGGAAAACGATAGCATAAAATATGATGAAAACCCCTATTTTCATATAAGGCGCTTCAAATTTGGGTAAGTTGTTCCTAAAGAAAAAAAATTGCCTAGATAGGTCATACAACCTCCTAAGCTTGCAAGGTAGAGAAAAATTATTTTTTGAGATTTTATTTTTTCAATGATTTTATTTTGGGAAGTAATTATTATTTAGTCAAAAAAGGGTTTTTTTTTTTAAAACCAAAATAGTGTATTGAATTTGTAGTTTTTTGTCTGATCTATTTGCTGGTACATTTGTCAACCCACTTGTCAACAGTATCAACAGTATGTGATTTTTGGAAAATGTATATATTTTTGCAAGCTTGTTGTAGAGTAGCAAATTGCATACCCCTTTGCAATTCCACCTACACTTTTGTAGCCACTTTAGTGTCCATTCCACTAGCATTTGACTAGGCTCATTTCAGCCCTTACATTAGCCTTTTCCCTCTCACGATGCTTGGGATACTCTTTTTCAGCAACTATCTTTTAGCTTTTGTTTCATGTTAACCTCATGTTTCTCTTGCTGCTTGTCATTTTTTTGCATGATTTGTCTGGAAAATAGCATGTCACATAGACATTCATTCGCCATGCATTCATCTCAAGATATCTTAACATCCAAATGTCAACTTTGAGCATTTTTACACTTGTCACTTACCTTAGTCGGTGGAAATGGCTCTGAGTCTTCTAAATGGCTTGCTAGCCTTTTCTTTCCTTCCTATTCTCTCTTTTATATCTATCTTTTCTCTTCATTCAAGCTCTCTTCATTATTCAACCTCTCTCTTGTCTCTAGGTTATCTCCAGAAAGATCTCTCATTATTTGGGCTCACACAAATTTCTCTTGTTCTCTCGCTTGCTACATTAGTCTCTAGTTTTCTACAACACTCTCAAGCTCTTATAATAAGCCTTTGCAACTCTCTTATCTTTCTCAAGCCTCTTTGGTAATATCTTTCAATCATTCTATCTATCTCATCTTTGAGCATCTTGGGATTTATCACATCCCCTATCTATTTGATTATTTTATCATTCTATCTATGTATCTTTTTCATCTATCTATCTATCTATCTATTTAGGTTGTTCATGGAGGTGGAAACACCGAAATAACGGTTTAACTAAGGCAGGCCTCTAAACACAACCCCCAACATTTTTCCTCTTCTTCATGTATCTTGTTTATTAGAAGCATTCGAACGCACAAGGGTCTACTTGTGCTTTATTTATTTTATTCATATCCATTTCTACTTATATTTGTTATCTTCTATTCATTGTCACATTTCTAACTTCTGAGTTTTGTAGGTTAATCAAAACACAAAGTTGATTTTTCTTATTTCTAAGTCTTTTTTGTTCACGGTCCATATGAGACTACAACATGTCACCCATGTTGGACATTTCTATTGCTAGGATATGTTGTTGTCATTGATGTCAACATATTCCTGTAATTTATTGCTCAGGTGTTTGCAGATTGGTTTATTGGGATCATGGTTTGTTGTATGGAGTATTTATAGTATCATTATATTATTTTGTATTAGTTTCATTGATATGGAAATCTTAATTGATCATATCATATGATCCAGTTTACAGTGGTTTTTCTTATTAGTGCTTTGCAGAGTTTGATATTTCCTCTGGTATATTCTGATGTGATCGGATATTGAGATGAGATTTTGGGAGATTGTTTGGGATGGTCTTGCATATCTTCATTTCAGATGGTTCATGATTTGGTTCTCCAAAAGTTATCTTTCTTTGTGACAGTTGTTGTTGTTTGAGTGTTCTTGAGGTTCAGATGTTGATCGATGAAGATTTGATGAGTGGTGTTGGTGTTGTTGTTACTGATGATTCTAACATGCTTTCTCATGTTTCCTAATTGTGTCCTATTTTTTTTAAAGGTCCACATTGATTGTTGTGCGATTTTTTGGTGATTTTTTTGATCCGGTGATGTTCTTCATGTTATGTGGTTTCCTGGTGGTGTAGCATGTTGCGGTTGATCTTGGCATAATTTTCAGTGGTGTTGCATGTTCGAGTATTTGATTTAGGTCCATGTTATATCATGTATATCATTATATTGGTCCGATGGTTGATCTTTGTATCGTGTGATGTAATTTTGTAATTGTGAGTTGAGGTTTTAGTCGAACTTGTTGTAAAAGTTGATGATTTATATAAATAGATGGTGTAGTCATGTAATTTGGGTGATCCGAGTTGTATCTACATTATTAGAGAGTGGTGTATGTACAAACAAGGATTCATCTTTCGATATGGTGTATTGAGTAGAGATTGGTGTTGAAGAGAAGACAAATGTGCTTAACCAAAACTGCATCAATTATTAGCAGATGCTATTATTGCAGTTCATTCCTTCCAAATTGTAGTCTAAATCTTGTTGTAAGTCAATGAGACTTCCCTGAGGGTTGTAGCCTTTCGGGTATTGTATCTTGAGATGTAAGCTCTAGGCAATGTGCGTGAATGCTGGTACATTCCCCATTGTAATTATTTTTACATACTACTAAAGAATATCATCTTATTGTGGGTAGGTTCCTACCATGGTTTTTCCCTTAACCAGGTTTTCCACGTCAAAATCTTGGTGTTGTGTGTTGTTTGATCAATTTGCTTATCTTTGTTGTTGCTACAGTTTATCAAATCTATATTTGTGGTTAAGTTTGTGGTGCATAGGCTTATATGATGCACACAAACTTGGGAAACATATCCATACCAATCCGGCATATCTCACAACAATGGCTTAACACTCTTCACTAGACTCTTCTCACTCTTCAAAACACCCTTACAAGACAAAATATTCAATAGACACCAAACACCAACTCATACTCTTTAACCCCTCACATGAACAACCATAATTAACCATATGACTAAGTTTAGGACTGAAACTAAGATTATGACACCCAATCCCTCTTTTGGGATAGTCGACTCTAAGTGGTAAAACTCTTTAGTAGGCCTTCCCAAAATGACTCCTATGGTAAGTATAGGAGTCTAACACACTATCAAAAATCTTATCTCAGACTAACAACAAAAATAAACCCCATTTAGGTTCTTTGAAAAAATATTGTAGATTTCTAGTTACTACATCTGAGACACTGTCCAATTTATGACAGTCATATGACTTCACTGCCAAACTCTAGTAAGATGATTAAAATCCCTTCCTTGCACCTTGTCTAATTTTTGGTTATGAACTGTGATGAACAGTCATGAATAACTTTTGCAATAGTTTTTCTAAATCCAATCTCTCTAGTAGGATTGTATATAGGTTTGATAAAAAAACTTTTCCCCAATTTTCAGAAAGATCCAATGGTTAAAACAAAATATATGATTGTTTTACCAAAACGGGTTAACCCTAGGTAGGGTTTTGACAGTTTTCAAAGAAATAATTCAATCTTTCACCAAAGAACATGGAAGGACCTCAAATCAACTTTAAATGAAAGAAAACCCATCATATTTCAACCTCCAATAGGTTTTATAATAGGATCAATCCATAACAATGAATAAATAATTTCATATCAGCAAAAATGTCAGAATATAGCATTACAAAATAACATTTTATTGATCTTCATTCTTCCAAAACACACCAACCAACCTTGGATTCAACCTCCACACTCACATATATAATATCTAAATCCAAAAACAATCACAAACCAAATCTAACTGATTCTAACCACCCATTTTTCATTTTGACAACTTTTTGCAAAGTTGCAAAAGTTGTCAAGCAATTTTTCACAAAATTTTGACAATTTTTACATTTTTGACATTTTTTGTCCAAATGACTCAAACTATTCCTAATACCTCTTAGACATGTCAAATATGGAATTCAGACATAATTCCAACCCTTATTGAGTACTTTTATAAACTTTGACCAACTTTGACTTTCTTGGGACCTCATAGGTCTACATTGAACAAATGGCTTATAATGCCTTACAAAATGATCCAAACTAATCTCAAATGATTATTAGAAGTTTATTTAAACATAAAAAATAAACAAAAACATTAGAAAACTTTGATTGGCCTCATGGAGGTATGTCTTCAAATAGGTTCTCCTACACCATACTCCCGAGGGACAAAAAATTCAAGTGACATCGAATGACCTGCTTCTTCTTCCTGGTCTTCCAGTTATTTTGCACATTATGCTTGATTCCTGCAAGAAAATTTGGTTCTTTCCCATTTTTCTTCTTCTAATACCTTCTTTTACCCAACAGGTTCTCAACCTCTAGATTTCAAAACTCCAAGTCTTCAACATACATCTCCATGTCTACATGGATGTCTTCATTGTTCATTGCAGTAGTATATTCACCTGCATCAAATCCTTGCAAACCTACATATAACTTGATAGAAATTAGAATTGCAACACCTTCATTAGTAGGTTTGTCATATACATCAACTTTTCCATCCATGACATTCATAGTAGGAACATTCATAGTGTAATCCTTTCCTATTGAACCACCAACAACAACCACATCCACTTCTTGAGCACAAACAATAGTCTCAACATGAGATCCATCAGCAGTTATACCATCATCTTTTTGTCCATCAACAATAACCTCATCACAAATATCAACAATAGTATTCCTTTGTTTTGGTTCATCAACAAGAAAATCAATTTGTTCATCTTCAAAAACATTATCAAGCATTTGTAATGTACCTTTCTTTTTTAATGTACCTTGCCCATCTTGGACAATAGGTTCAGATTCTACCTTTGCCCATTGTGTTGATATCTATGTTTGTCTTTTCCTCTTCTGGATGATCTTCTTTATGGGCCACTTTATCTTGGCCTTGATTGGTTAGAGCCATAGCTGCCTAATCCATTATGTCTAGTCATCCAAGCCTTCTTCCAACTCTTGTAACTTCATTTTTCATTCTCTCTCTTCTTCCTCTATCCTCTTGCTCCTTTCTTCTTTCATCTTCCTCTTTTCTTCCTATTTTCTCTTTCTCTCTTCTTCTCATTTCTTTTCTGCATCCAAATAAACCTTTCATGCATTCCACAACTCTCTCTCTGCTAGTGTCGATTCACCCATGGGAAATGCATGTCCTACCTTGGATGGAGAAATCCTTATGCTAAGGAGAACGTTGTTGAAGGTACCCCAATGCAAAGAGCCCCCAAAAAGGAAGTCACTCTTCAAAACTACTTGTAAGTCTCATGGTAAGGTTTGCAAAGTGATTGTTGATTCTAGTTCCACAGAGAATATTGTTGCTTTAGAAATGGTAGAAAAGTTAAAACTAAAGAGGTTGCCTCATGTGAGTCCTTATAAGGTATCATGGCTTAGTAAGGGACAACATGTAGTGGTATATGAACAAACTTGGGTAGAGTTTGAAATGGGGGACTATAAGGATAGGATCTTGTGTGATATCCTTCCTATGGATGCTTGTCACCTATTGTTAGGTTATCCTTGGCAATATGATGTCAAAGCACAGCATGATGGTGAGAAAAATAAGTATGTCATTACCAAGAATGGTAGGCAGTTTAGGATGGACCCTTTACCTGATCAAGGGGAAGAGAAGATTGTTACTCCACATGTCATGTTACTTAGTGGAAAAGAGTTTTTGGAAGTCCTCAAACAAGAAGAGACCCAAGGCTATGCTTTAGTCTTACACCCAAAAGATGAGTCCAAGCAAGGGAATGGTGAGAAAAGAGACATTCCTAGGGAAATGCAAACTATGTTGGATAGATACAAGGGAGTTGTGGCCAAAGACATGCTTGATAACCTACCTCCCATTAGAGAAATCAGTCATCAAACTGATTTGATACCCAGTGTGACCTTACCTAATAAAGCTGCCTACAAGATGACTCCTAGTCAAAATGAGGAGATAGAAAGATAAGTGAAAGCTCTTTTGGATAAGGGGTTGATTAGAAATAAATTGAGCCCATGTTTTGTACCTACTATCTTGGCACCAAAAAAAGATGGAACATGGAGCATGTGCATTGATTCTAGAGCCATCAACAAGATCAAAATTAGGTACTGGTTTCCTATGCCTAGGATTGAAGACCTCATGGACTATCTTGGAGGGTCATGCTACTTTTCAAAGATTTATTTGAATTCAGGTTACCATCAGATCAGAATTAGACCTGGTGATGAGTGGAAGACAGCATTTAAAACCAATGAGGGTTTATATGAGTGGATGGTGATACTATTTGGCCTCACAAATGCACCTAGTACTTTTATGTGCCTCATGAATGAGGTATTAGCATAATTTATTGGAAAGTTTGTTATAGTTTATCTTGATGATATCTTGGTGTTTAGCAGGTCCAAGGAGGAGCATTTGAAGCATTTGGATCAGATTTTGAGGAAGCTTCATGAGGAGAAATTGGTAATCAGTCTAGATAAGTGTGAATTCATGAAAGTTGAGTTGGTGTATCTTGGCTTTGTAGTTTCAAATGGATGTTTGAAAATGGATCTTTCTAAAGTTGATGTTATTGTAAATTGGCCTACACCTAGGATAGTAGGTGATGTTAGGAGTTTCCATGGATTGGCTACTATTTATAGGAATTTCATCAAGGGTTTTATTCATATTTGTTCTCCCATCCTTAACACTATAAAAGGAGGAATAAAATGTAGGTTTGAATGGACAAAGCAAGCAGCCCAAAGCTTTGAGATTTTGAAGAGGAAGGTTGCAGAACTTCCCACCTTGAAACTCCCTAGTTTTGATCAACTTTTTACAGTTGAATGTGATGCAAGCAAGCAAGCAATAGGTGCAGTCCTTAGTCAAGAAGGACATCCGGTGGCACTTTTCAGAGAAGTTGAATGAGGCTAAGCAGAGGTATTCAACCTATGATTTGGAGCTTTATGATATGGTGCAAGCACTCAAGAAGTGGTGTCATTACCTTCTTCCAAAAGAGTTTATTGTTTATACTAATAACCATGCATTGAGTTTTCTAAATGGGCAAGAGAATTTGAACCAAAGGCACATCAAGTGGGTTGAACAACTCCAACCTTACACCTTCACTATCAAGCACAAGAAGGGTGTGACTAATAAGGTTGCAGATGCTTTGAGTAGGAGAACCCTTACTGTTCAAGAAATTCAGATGAAAAGTGTTGGTATTGATTCTCTCAAGGCCATGTATAAGGAGAATCATGATTTCAAAGATGCATATGATGTATGTACTCACTTTGCTGACTCTTTTCATGTTGATTTTTCTAATTTTATGTTCCAGGATGGGTTTCTCTTCAAGGGGCATCAGTTATGCATTCCCCAATGTTCTATGAGGGAGAATATCATTTGAGAAAAACACAATGGCAATCTTGGAGGTCATTTTGGTTTGGACAAAACCTTAGAGCAAGTATTATTTTTGGCCCAAGATGCAGGTAGAGGTAAGAATATTTGTGGAGCATTGTTTTATTTGTCAAAGGGAAAAAGGTGTTTCAACCAATGCTAGTTTGTATCAGCCTTAACCGATTCCTACTAGGCCTTGGGAAAGCCTTAGTATGGATTTTGTACTTGGATTACCCAAAACTCCTAGGGGGTTTGATAGTATTTTTGTAATTGTTGATAGATTCAGCAAGATGGCTCATTTTGTGCCATGTAAATGCACAAATGATGTGTCTCATATAGCAGGTCTCTTTTTTAAAGAAAATGTAAGGATCCATTGATTGCCTCTCAATATTGTCACTAATAGAGACTCCAAGTTTGTTGGTCATTTTTGGAGAACTTTCTGGAAGAAATTAGGTACCAATTTGTCATTTTCATCAACATACCATCCTCAGACTGATGGACAAAGTGAAGTGGTTAATAGGTCTCTTGGCAATCTCCCTAGATGCCTTACCGAGTAGCATGGACAAAGTTGGGATTTAGTGATTGGACAAGTTGAATATGCATACAATGATTCAGTCAATAGGAGCATAGGGAGAAGTCCATTTGAGGTTGTGTATGGCCTACACCCCAGGGGAATACTTAAACTCAGAGATCTTGGAGGCATTGACAAGCGGAGTGCCCAAGGAGAAGATTTTGCTTTCACCATGAAGGAGGTTCATGAACAAGTTAAGGCTTCACTTCAACAAAGTGTTGATAAATATAAACTCGGAGCAGATGTCAAAAGGAGAGATGTTCAATTCAAGATGGGGGATTTAGTGATGGCCTACCTAAGGAAAGAAAGGTTACCCAAAGGCCAACCTTCTAAACTACTCATGAAAAATATAGGTCCCCTCCAGGTGGTTCATAAGTTTGGCAACAATGCATATAAAGTTGAACTTCTAGTAGATAGGATTATCTCCCATCTTCAATGTATGTGATTTAACAGCCTTCAAAGGATCTTTGCAAGATGCAGCACCTAATTCATCTCTTGAGGAAGAGGATGTGAGGCCTCACCTTGACTCAGTATGATATTCAGTGGATTTTATATTTAGACTATCATGGATACTTTATTTTGATGCATTTTGAGACTTAGAACTTATATGATTTCAGGATTTGGATAACATTGCTATGATTTGATGATTTACTTACATGCTTTATGAGATAGAACACTACATGATTGTTTGATAGGATGATATTGCAATGATAGATGTCGTTATTGAATTTGCAGGACTTTACTATGAATATAGAACTATGATGTATGGTTAAGTTTATGTGAATTGGGATGAAATTGCTTATGAGAATTTGCTTGATAAAAGATGTATTTATTCTGTGCAGATGAAAATTTTATGCAAGTGATGATGTGCATTGTTTTACTTTTGAATTATATTATATATGGATATTTGGAAGTACTAATGTGTAAATTGAGATGCGCAGGAAATTTACCATGTGACCATGGAAAATTACGGAGAACCAAACCTAGACTTATGTATGTTCGCAAGCCAGGGTTTGTCTATTTGGAGAGACAACACCCCGTTTGTGTTGTATTTTATTCGTAACAGTATATGCTGCATGAGTGTTAAGTGTTATTTAAATTTAATGTTAAAAAAAACCACAAGAGACAATTTCATGTTTATTTTGTAAAAGTGTTTTATTGTGTCACTTGACGCGTGTGGATTTAAATTTAAATGTTTTATTTTTGTCTCTTGGTGGGAAAGTGTTTAACTATAGTTTTCTTAAATAATATAACGTGTTGTCATAAATACTTTGGGAAAAGAATCTTGGAGTGGTCAACATATGTTTGACCCGAAAATAAACTTCAGAGGGGTTTAAAATGGGTTAAATGAACACCTAGGGGTAGTTTGATAGGGTTTCCTAAAGCCCATAAGGTATACCTAGGGGTTAGGGGTAATTTTAGGCAAGTTTCTACTTTTAAATGATCTTTTTGACGCTTTAAAAATTGGCTTTTTTGAGTTGTGCGAAAATTGAAAATTAGAAGTCTAAATCTAATTGAGATTTTTCCTATTTCGAATGAGAGTCTTTTTGCATTCTGCTTTTCTTTCCTTTTTTGTTTTTTTTAGAAAATTGTGAGAACTCAGAGAATGAGCTTCTTAAGCAATATTTGGAGAATTTGAGGGTAATCACCCACTCTCCATTTTTGGAGACAAGAGAAAATTTTGAAAAGAAAAGTAAAGTTTTGGAATAAGAAATTTAACTAAGGGTAGAAGAAGAAGATCCATGGATTGGGCAACTCTTCCTCAAATATTATACTACCATTGGGCAGATTAAGGTTGGTTAGATTTTTCTTTAGAATGTCTATTTCCTTGTATGTGTTTGCGTGTATGATTGGAGAAGAAATCTGTGTTCTTGAATGACTTGTTTTAGAATTTCATTTGAAAATTTTGCATTATGCTTGTTGTGTTTTGGGAGTTTTCTCAAGACCTCTTACTCTTGGGAGAGGAGAGGATCTTGTGGGTGGTAGCAGTGACAACCCTCGAGTGAGAGACTCTCATTTGAGAGAGATCACAAGGGATCTTTGTGTGACCCTTGCTGCATGGCCTGTTTGTGCAATGGGGGTCATAAGGAGGGATATAAGGCTAGAATGCCCTTGGGGGGCTTAAGGAATATGGGGTTGAGATTCTTGATGTATTTATTGTGCCATGAGGTGGCTGCTTGTTTTTCCATACTTGCAGTTCTCCTCAGGGTATTGGTCCACTACCACCCTTTGAAAAGTTCATCACCAAAGTGTGGTGTTGTGTAGCCAAGTTGGGAGTGTGCTTGAAAATCTATGTGTGTATTTTTGTCTTCTTGGAGTTTGCATGTTTGTTACCCGTCTAGGAATTGGTTCTCCGAGCTCGGGGGTGGCTACCAGTTAGCCTAGGCTGGGAGGTGAGCACTCCATAGTCATATTGTGATTTATTATGCAGGAAAGTCAGGAGAAGAGAATAGGAACAGTGAAAAGATATAGAAGATTATTGTTGAAGATACTTAAATCCATTTGCAGTTATTTGATTAAATTTGATAGTAGAAATATACCCTCATTCGTTGAATGAGAGGCAAGTTGTAATTTTTGAGATAGGACATGTGATTTAATATTGTAGTTAAAAAAAAGAAACATCTTGTAATTTTGCAAAATATCAATAGAGTTGTAAAAAAAAACCCACATATGCTTCTAATTCTATTTCAAATGAAAAGGGTTGCTTTGATTTGCATGCAAAAGCTTCTTTTGTAATATGGAAAAAAAAAAATCAGTTTTTAATTCATTTTATTTTCATTCTACCTTCAGAAAAATATTAGTAATTATTGTTAATATTTTAATGATTGTATGCATGTTGTTTTAAAGGCATATATTGCAGTTTAAATTTCCTATTGTAAGATTTTTGTGTTTTTTGGATCCTAGAAAATGATAGTTGCAAGAATGAAATTACTCAATTAATTTGATGCTATTAAAAAATTTATTGATACCTATGGTTATTTTATTGTAGGAAATAAATCTATATCTATTTACTTGCTGTGATTTTATTTTACATTTAATTACCTTAGATTTTAGTAGAAAATCAATTTATGCCTTTGATATTACACAGTTTAAAATAAAATCAGAATGTTGATATATATGCATTATTTATCTTTGTATTAGATAAATAAATAAAAAAAACAATATATAAACTTCTTTCAATATTTTTTTTTATCATTTGTAATAACCAACATATATATATATATATATATAATTTTTTTTAAACAAAAAAACTTGATAGCGGAGGGTTTCGGCTGGGGCCGAGCACACTGTGCAATGCACAGTGGCCGGTGGCCGAGCGCACTATGCATGGCACAGTGGCCGGCGATCGAGTGCACTGTGCATGGCATAGTGGTCAGCGATCGAGCGCACTGTGCATGGCACAGTGGCCGGCGGGCCGAGCGCACTATGTATTACACAGTGGCCGGCGAGCCGAGCTCACTGTGCAATGCACAGTGGCCGGCGACCGAGCCCACTGTGCCTTGTACAGTGGAGTCTCTGGCGGCGCTGACCCATTCGCCATCTCCTACATTTGCCAAATCCGCCATGGCCGCCCTGCGTGGGTTTGGTGTTAAGCACCAAAAAAAAATATAAACTTAAAAAAAAGAAACCCTAGCTCGGTTAGAGCTAGGGTAGAGAGGGGATAAATGAGTTTAAGTTAATGTTTAAAAAAAAAGAGTCATAGAAGTAATTTTTATAGTGTATTTTAAATTAGGTTTTCATTATAATTATTATTTAGTAGTGGGATATTTAATTAAAACTAGTTAGGGCTTTCAAATTAGATAGTCGGGGAAATTTTTAATTCCATTTAATTATGTTTTTTAAACTAACTAATTATGGAACCTTGGATTAAATAAAAAGGGAAAATTAATTCCTTGAGAACTAAATTTGAACTTTTGAAAGTTAATTATCCTCTTCAGACAATGTCATTGAGAAAATTAATTAATGACTTAAAATGTCTTTTAGACAATAGGGAATATTTGGAGATCAATTTTATTATATGCATCTACCATTGAAATGAGTTTATTCAAGTAAAATAAATTAAAACATTTAGTTTTCCGCAAATGAATTTTTAATTAAGTTTCGATACTTAGTTAGTATCAGAGTTAGTTCGATTTTTGTTATGACCAACATGTTAACACATGTCGTGATAGCGAACTTTGTTAATTAACTAATCGTTAATTTTAAAAAAAAAATCATTTCGTTTTTGCCCTAAATTTTGGGCATGACAGAGGATGTAGAGTGGATGAAGGATCTACTACCTAGCAAGCCATTGAAATTGGAGTGTATTCTTGACTCCAAGGTGATCAAATAAACAAGGAAAGGTGTTTACAAATACTACCTTGTCAAATGGAAGGGGCTTCCTGAATCTGAAGCTACTTGGATGAGTGAAAGTGATATTCTCAAGCATGGCACTACAATCAACTGGTTGGCAACTCAAGGGACTTGAGTTTTATTGTCTAGGGGAGTGTGGCACAAGAGCACCATGACATGTGTCCACATCATTTTTGATTCATGGTTGTATTTGGAATAGAATGTGTGTGTGTGTGTGTGTGTTTGAGGGCCTATTGATTAGGCCTAGGCAATGTAATAAGCCCTAAGGCTCCAAAGTGTGTCAACTTGGTCAAAGGCCTTGTATGAGAATTCTATAGGTATTTTTGTTGTTTAGGGGTCTATAATGTGTATTATTTTCATTCCTGACCTTTGGTGTGATGGCAAAATCAATTTGTAAAATATTGTCAAAAGTTGCAATTATTGTCAAGCAACTTTTTTTGCAACATTTTCAAATGTGGTTACTCCAACGGTTGGTTGGTTGCTTGTATTCATTAAGGAAGTTGGAGGAGTTCCTTGGAGTGATATAAGCCTAGAGGAACAATGTCTTCTAGTTGGTGAAGTTGGAGAAGTAATTTTGAATGAAATCTTTGTCTTCATACAAAACGGTTACTAAGTTTTTTCTGCATTTTCCTTGAATTCCAGTCCTTGCATGATTCCTAACGATTGGTGGGCATGATTTGAACATTTGAAAATTTTTAGTAGAGGTTTACCAATAATCTAGATTTGGTTTGAGTCCTTGAAACATTTGGGCTTGAAAGAAAGAGAATTTTCAATCCTACTGGTCTGGTAAAACCCTCAAACCAAGGGTTTGAATGCTAATAGGGGCACAAATCAACAACTCTCCATGGTATCGATCTAAAACCTAGGGGTATGTTTATTTTGTATGTATATTAATTGTTCCTGGTGTTTGTGAAGATAGGAGGTATCATTTGACTATCCTAAGATGACGTCCTAGGCTTGACATCGGTCATGTGGCAAGCCTGAGCAATATAAAAGGAGATAGAAAGCCTAAACAATAGATTGGTGGATGATCAAACTAGGAATTTGAATGAACCTTGGGTAGGTTTAGACCCTTTTAAAGTGTCATTATTTCATTCCTTATTGAATGGTGAAGCTTTTGAGAGCCTAAACCCCAATACTGGTTAGAAGAGGCAAAATAGGGTCAGTAGGGTTTGACCATCCATACTCAAAACACAGATGCATAAGTTTGGAATCTTGTAGAGGGCCCAAAAGGGTATCCAAATATCTCATTTATTGAGGGGGTTGTTAAGGTATATTGCAAGAAAAATAAGGAAAAGTTTGATTGGAGGGCTAATTATTGGTAGCCCTATTTCCTAGGTCTAATAGGAGAAACGACACAAGACTCTAATAAACACCTATCTGAGGGGTCAAAATCTATGCAAATACCATATAACACATGTGGGAACATTCACATAGGCCAAATTTTGTTAGGTCCCGGAGACAACTAAGAGAGGGGGCTGAATCAGTTGTCTAATAAATTCAAACCAAAAACCAATTAACCAACGTAATGCTTAATACCAATAAACCAATTAAGTGTGTCGATAGATAGTGTTAATAATAAATTGCTATACCAGTAAAGATTAATGCATGAAACATAAACATAGAGTCATCCACAACACATAACACCAATATTTTGTATGTGGAAACCCTGTAAGGGAAAAACAACGATGGGAAACCTTACCCATAATCAGATGATACTACTACAGATAGTAAGTGTACATAAATGGGGTATGCACATGCAGAAAGGCCAACAGCCTAAAGCTCATTGCTCAATCACAAAATGGGAGTCACACTGACTACAGTTGGATGGTTAAATCCAATAAGAATGTACTGCACAAAATAGCATCTTCATATGTTGGATTCAGTACCGGTGTAATGTTGTTATGCTTCTACAAAAACCTAGCTTCACCTTCAAATGATGTCTTCATGTATACCTTTGCTTAATCTTGCATATACCTTCACACAATTCTTTTTTGCATTCCACGTTCGATCTTACAAATAAGATCTTACATTTATACCATAACCTAAGACCAATTTTAGTAGGTCGGCTCTACAAGATATTACAATAAAATCATTTTACAAACAATATAATATCTGATGCAATAACCTATTAAACATGTCAGCTTAATGCATTTACATCAATAATAAATCATCTCCATAGCGTGCCATGCTGATCTAGAAAAGATAAACCTGTCGGTGTAACCCTAGATAACCCTGGACCTATTTGTCGGTAAAAGCAAATATGTAAATATGAATATACCAATGATTAATTTTTCAAAAAAAAGTGTCCACATGATGTCTTTGACATTACCAAGTGTCTTCCATATCATTCCAAGTGCCGGTGAACATTATATCCTACCGGTGAACCATATACCGGTAACTGTGCAATAGTTGCTTGCCGGTGAATGTTGTTGGATCTCCAAAGTGCTAGTTTTCAGTAGGTGTTGACATCAATGAAAAAACCATACCAAAATACCAACAAATTGCATCTTGTCAGTAAAGATCATTTTGCTAGGGGTGTCAGGTTGTTAGGTGACTTTGGTTGAAGGGTTGGAACCTAAGGGGTAGGATACTCCTTGTCAATTGTGAGTTGTCCTGAGTGGAGAGATCCTTGGGAAGGATCTATGGCAGACTCTAATAACCTTGGGAAGGTTAAGGACATTAGTTCATTGGGTGACACCTAGTAGAGACCCTTATTGAGTAAAAACCAAAGAAAGTGATTGAACATCCCATAGCCCTCTGCATCAGTTTGTAGATCCGGTGAAAACTTATTCACCCCCCCCCCCTCTCATTTTTCCTTCATTTTTGTTGCCAACAATTGGTATCAGAGCTAAATCCTCTAGAAGAAGCTAACCACTTGAGGAGATCCAGGATGGCAACTAGAGGTGTTATCTTTAAGAATGAAAGTCTAAGATTTGATGGAAGTAATTATTCTATATGGAAGAACCAGATGGAAGTGCACTTGAGATGTCTTGGAGAAGATTAGAAGGAATGCCTATTATGTTCCTTAGAATGGACCAGTTACTATTGATGAGATCAAAGAAGTTGAACATAATATTAGAGCTAAGGAAACATTGTTGAGCACCCTAACTGATATAGAGATGACTAATGTAATGGGACTTTAGACTGCACTTGAGATTTAGAAGAAGCTTAAGACATTGTATGAAAGAGATAAACAAGTAAAATTTGTTAAGTTGCAAAGTTTGAAAGGGAAGTATGAGATGCTGAAGATGGGAGAAAAAGAGAACATAAACACCTTTATTGCTAAAGCAGTCACCGGTGAGGAGGGACCTTGAGGAGATCAGTCCAAACCATTCAACAAGAGTAAACACAATGGAAATACATAGATATGATGGAGGCAATGCATAACAGATAGTTTTATTGCATGAAAGTTAATTACATCCAACTAGTAACAACCAGGTTACAACATACCAACACATAGGCCTGGTAGAATAGTCACATCGGGACCTTGAATTGAAAGATCTATCTTCTAGGCACAGTCTATCTATCTAATACTCCTTGATTCTCTTCTTGATTGCATTCTAAATCATGATTACAAATATATATATATATATATATATATATATATATATCGATCCAAAGGATATGGTCGGCCCAAAAGGATCAAAACCCAAAGAACGAGACCTAATGTGTAAAATGAACAAGGTCAACCTTCGCCAAGAGACTCCTCCAAAAAATCCAAAGGATAAAATGCAGAAGGTCGGCCACACACCAAGAAACATCAAGATCAATGTCCAAGGCTCTGCAAGGTTCATAATGGGTTCCGGTAGATCACTAGAATAGGTCTCAGGCAATCGATAACAAGAAACTATCAAGGAAACCGGTAGCGATATCTTGTCAAAAAGTGATCCAAATGAGATGCGCTTAGAAAGCAAGAAGGGAGATCAAGTCTTCAAGTAGAATCCAACTCCACAAAAACCGATGAGCCAAATTTGGGACACACAGAAAGGAAAATTGAAACTACAAACAGAAAATAGAAAACAAAATAGAAAAGGAAATGTTTTTGGTTGATGCAAGGTTGTTGTGAACCGGGGATGCTCCTACATCAGACATCCAAGGTTTAATTAAAAAAAATTGAGCCTCTCACTTTGTTGGGGTTAGAGGAAAAACAAGGTGGTCTACCTTTGCCTGATAAATCCAAGATTAATCTTCCATTGGTTTGTTCTTCCACTTCAAAAGATATTCTTTGTACTGACTGCTTCGGGTACTACATCCAATCCTACTGTCCAAAATCTCTTCAATCTGATCTGGTTCCTTCTGGGGAAATTGTTCCTCCAAGTCTGCAATACTATCCTCACTGAATTATGGTTCATGGTACTCATGAAGATCTATAATGTTGAATATAGGTGAAATACTTAGACTATCTAGTAGCTCCACTTCAAATGCATTTCCAGAACTGAACTTTCCCAAGATCTTACAAGGTCCAAACTTCTTCATCTGCAACTTATTATAAGTTCCAACCGGGAATCTCTCTTTTCTCAAATAGACCATCACTTCATCGCCAACTTCAAATTCCTTAGTCTCCTCTTCTCATCTACTTTCTCCTTGTATACTCTATTCATGTCTTCCAAATGTTGTTTAACCTAAATGTGCAATGTTGTCATCTAGTCTACAAACTCTTCTGGTCTTCATTGCTAATGTCTCTCAATTCTGTTATTCCTTTAGGATGTACTCTGGTAACAATCTCAAAAGGTGTTTTTTTGGTACTTCTATTCACTGAATTATTATAGGAAAACTCTACTTGTGGAAGGACCAAATCCCAACTTCCGATTTTATCTCCCACCAAACATCTCAACAAGTTTCCCAAACTCTAGTTTACTACTTATGTATGTCCATCAGTCTATGGATAAAAAATAGAACTGAACTTCAAATATTTCTTCATCTTCCTCCAAAGTGTTCTCCAAAAATAGCCAACAAACTTAGTGTCTATGTCTGAAACTATGCTCTTAGGTAATCCATGCAATCTTACCACTTCCTTGAAAAATAGGTCTTCTACATGTAATGCATTTGATGTCTTCTTACAAGGTATGAAATGAGTCATCTTTTAAAATCTATCCACTACCACAAATATAGAATCATTCCCTCTTGGTGTCTTAGGTAAGCCAAGTTCCAATTCCATACTTATATCCTCCCAAGGTCTTACCAGTACTGTCAAAGGTTTATAGAATCCCACATTCTGACTACTACCTTTTGCAACTTGACAAACTCTACAACTCTACACATATCTCTTAACATCCTTATGAATCTGGGGCCAAAAGTACTACTCACTCACCAATGCAACTATTTTATCAATACCAAAATGTCCAGTTAAACCTCCACTATGCTTCTCTTTTTCAAGTTCTCTCTCATGGAACTTTTAGGTATGCACAACTGAACTCCCTTAAATAACATCCCATCCTTAATGAAGTAATCCAACCATTTTCTCCTATCAACCATAACCGATTATCTACATGTTTTCCAAGGTTCCACAAAATCTGGTCCTTTGTCATACAAGGTCTCCAAATCTTCAAAACCTAATAGTGTCACTCTCATCTATGTCGGCAAATTCCTTCTCCTACTCAATGCATCAGCAACTTTGTTAGATTTCCCACTTCTATGTTTCAACACAAAGGTGTAACTCTGCAAGAACTCTACCCATCTCATATGTTTTTTATTCAACTTACTCTAACTGTTCAAATATTGCAAAGCTTGATGATCTGTATACAACAAAAACTCCTTAGGCAACAACTAGTGTCTCCATTTCTTCAAGGCTTTAATTATGGCATAAAATTCATGATCATATACTAAATATTTCTTTCAGGCATCATTCAATTTCTCACTGAAATATGCTATTGCTCTCCCTTCTTGACTCAAAATGGCTCCTATTGTTGTTCCACTTGCATCACAATCCACTTGAAATACCTTATTGAAATTCGGTAAAGCCAACACAGACTGCTCAATCACTTTTTGTTTCAACAACTCAAACATTTGTTTTCTTTGGTGGTCCACTTGAATTCCTTTTGATCTCCCCTCATGGTTTCAGTCATAGGATTACAAATGAACTGAAATTTTTGATAAACTTCCAGTAAAAACTAGCCAATCCATGAAATGATCTTATCTCTCCAATGCTTTCTAGTGTAGGCCACTCAACAATGGCTTTCACTTTCTCAGGGTCCATCTTCAAACCATCCTCAAATATTACAAAGCCCAAATAAACTAGCTCATCCTTCATGAAAGTGCACTTATTGATATTGATCAGTAACTTTTCTTCTCTTAACCTCTACAAAACTTGTCTTAACTACAACAAATGCTCCTCTTTTGTCTTCCTGAAAATCAGAATGTCATCCAAGTACACAATAAAAAACTTACGCAAGAATTTCTTCAAAACCTCATTCATCAACCTCGTGAAAGTACTTGGTAAATTAGTCAATCCAAAAGGAATCACCAACCATTCATATAATCCTTCATTTGTCTTAAATGTTGTCTTCCATTCATCACCTTTTCTGATCCTGATTTGATGATATCCACTATTCAAATCTATCTTTGTAAAGTATTTTTCTCCACTCAAACAGTCCATTATATCATCCATCCTAGGTAGGGGAAACCGGTATTTCGCTATGATCTTGTTTATTTCTCTTTAATCGGTACACATCCTCCATTCTCCATTCTTCTTAGGTGCTAATACTACAGGTACTACACAAGGTCTTAGACTTTCCCTGATCAAACCTTTCTTCAATAGCTCCTGCACTTGTCTATTCATTTATTCATTCTCTGCCAGTGTTAACCGGTGTGCAGCTTTTTTAGGCAAACTAGCTCCGGGAACTAAGTCCATGCAATGACTAATACTTCTAACAGGTGGAAATCCATTAGGTACATTATCTAAAATGATTTCCCCATACTCTATCAGTAAATCTCTTATTTATGCCAGGTGTTCCCCTTTTGGTTCTGGTCTCTCAGTTTTCTTAGGAATTAAGGCAAAACACACATTCTCATGTCTCAATCCATCCATAAATTTCCTTCCATCTACTAGACAAATTCTGGTATTTGTACAAACTTCATTCTTCAAAGGTTCCTCCAAAGGAAACAAGGTTTGCTTCATCCCATTGGCCACAATGGTGTATGTATTCTTCCTCCCATCATGTATTTCATGTTTATCATGTTCTCCATCTTCTAATTTATTGTCTTATCCGATGGGGTTCTCTTCCACCATTGTCACTCTTCTAGTAGCCTCTAACTTATTACATTCAAATGCATGGTGTCCTTCTCCTCCACATTTAAAATAGGTTCCTCTAAATGTCCTTTTGTCTTGTCTTCCAAAGTTCTCATTCCGATAACCATCTGGTTCTCTCTACCGGTAGCAATTTCTATCATCCTTCCAGTATGAATTACCTTCCTTGCTCACTTCCTTGTCCTTGTTCTAATATGTACTTGTTCCTCTTCCTCTAGTGTATCCTCTCCATCCTTTAAATCTTCCTCCAGTAAACCTTCCACCTCTACCTCTCTGTCTCTACTCATGCCTTTTATTCAATTTTTGTTCAGCCTTTATTGCATACTGGTAAGCCTCTTCAACACTCTCTAATTTGATCATACTGAGTTCATCTTGTATAGACATCTATAATTCTGTTCAAATATCTTGCAATTTGTTCAATATCATCATCCACATGTCTGGATCTGATGTTCAACTTGCAAAATGCTTCGATGTACTCCTTCACACTAGATTCCTTTTGTCTTAGATTCTGCAACTTTCAGAACAAATCTACTTTATAATTTTCTGGGACAAACTTTGATTTTAACTTAGCAGTCATCCTATCCCATGTCTTAATCTTTTCTTTACCTCTTCTTTGCCTATCAACTTACAAGTGCACCCACCAAAGAGATGCATGACCCTTCAACCAGGTATAGGCATACTTCACCTTCCTCTCTTCTGCAGTGTTTTCAAAATCAAAATACTTCTCCATCTCTAAGATCCAATCCATCAATTCATCTAAATCTAACTTCCCATCACATTCAGGTGGGGTAAAATGAGCTTTAGTGTTCACTCTAATCAAAACCCTTAAAAACCTTTCCTCTTCTAGATCAACTACCGGTAGATTCACTTATTCTATTAGGGCTTCTTCTCCTTCATCTTCGCTCACATCATCAACAAGTCGACCTCTTCTCTAGGCTGTCTCCATGGCTTCTAACTGTGTTTCTATTCCTCGCAATATCTCCATTACAGCAAGGTCTGCATTCTCACGTGCTCCACCATTCCTAGTTCCTCTTCATGCCATTGATCCAGGCTAGTCATCTGCAATTGCAGGTTGTATCTGCAATCCGCCACCCTACAACAAGATTCAGGACACGCAACCTCTAGAACGAACTTTGCTCGGATACCACTTGAAATACTCACTGGTGAGGAGGGACCTCAAGGAGATCAGTCCAAACTAGTCAGCAAGAGTAAACACAACGGAAATACATGGATATGATGGAGGCAATGCATAAAAAATAGTTTTATTGCATGAAAATTAATTACATCCAATCGGTAACAACTGGGTTACAACATACCGACACACAGGCCTAGTAGAATAGGTCACACCGGGACCTTGAATCGAAAGATCTATCTTCTAGGCACAATCTATCTATCTAATACTCCTTGATTCTCTACTTGATTCCATTCTAAAGCATGATTACAAATATATATATATCGACCCAAAGGATCTGGCCGGCCCAAAAGGATCAAAACCCGAAGAACAAGACCTAATGTGTAAAATGAACAAGGTCGGCCTCTGCCAAGAGATTCCTCCAGAAAATCCAAAGGATGAAATGTAGAAGCTCAACCACACACCAAGAAACATAAAGATCACTGTCCAAGGCTCCGCAAGCTTTGAAATGGGTTATGGTAGATCACTAGAATAGGTCTCAGCCAACTGGTAACAAAGGAACAACTGGTAACAAGAAACTATCAAGGAAACCGGCAAGATATCTTTCTGGAAAGTGATCCAAATGAGATGTGGTTAGAAAGCAAGCAGGGTGATCAGGTCTTCAAGTAGAATCCAACTCCACAGGAACTGGTGATCCAAAGTTGGGACACACAAAAAGGAAAATTGAAACTACAAATAGAAAACAAAACAAAAAAGGAAATGTTTTTGGCTGATGCAAGATTGTTGTGAACCAGGGATGCTCCTGCATCAATGGCTAAGGTGAATGACCTTGTCCTAGGCATCAAATATGTCAGTGGAACCCTTGAAGAAGATGAAATTGTTGCTAAGGTGTTGAGATCATTTCCTTTCTTACAAACATAAGGTGGCTACTATTGATGAGATATGGAGTGTGACTACTGTGACAAAATATATGTTGGTTGGAAAGATTCTTGCATTTGAACTAAGCGAGTTTGGTGAATCACCTGGAAAATATGAGACATCATTTAGAGCATCTGTATCTGGAAAGTAGAAGTATGATCCTAATGAATGCAAGATTTCCAGATATGAAAGAGAGAGAAGAGAGACGGAAGAGAAAGAAAGGGAATTGGATAAGCTTAAAGCATTGATTTTTCGGAGATTGCCTAAGGGAGCTGGTAAGTATGATGGAAAATTGCCTCTAAAATCTTTCTCTTACAATAAGATAGGACATTTTGCCTCTAGGTGCTTGGAGAGAATGGCTAAATATGATAGGAATGGTAGATGTGAGAAGAATGAGGAGTATGATAAGCCTTACAAGCCTAACTCAAAGTATAAACATCAGAAGAAATGTTACTATGTTATTGATGAAGGTATTACTGATAAAGAATTAGAAGGAGATGAAGTTGTGTTTATTACTATCAAAGAAGATGGACCAATACTTGTTGATTCCACAAGATGCACTATTGAGGAGAAAGATTTAGCTTCTAAAGATGAAGAGAAAGATGAATGTATGATTGACAGTTGTTGTTCACATCATATGACTGGTGATAAAAGAAAATTTGTGAGTATGGAAAGATATGATGGTGGAATAGTAAGATTCGGAGATGATATATCCTATGTGATCCATGGTAGAGGTTCTATTGCCTTCAATGGTAAGAATAACACCGATGATGTCTTGTATGTTGAAGGTTTGAAGAATAATCTCTTGAGTGTTGGACAGATGGTTGATGAAGGCTATTATTTACAATTCAAGACTAGAAAATACAAGATTCTAAATGCCTCTAGTATAGAGATTGCATCTAAAACTAAGATTGCAAGTAATATCATTCATTTGAATGCTAGTGAGAAAAGTTGCTTGATTTCTCAAATTGATGAAAGTTGGTTGTGGCATAGGAGAATGTGTCATGTTAATTTTGATTCAATGCTTAAGATGATTTCAATTCAAGTTGTTATAGATTTGCCTAAAATTGTGAAGCCTGCTAATCTGATATGCCAAGAATGTCAAATGGGTAAGAAAACAATAATTTATTTCAAGAGAAAGTGGTATACATCTAATGGATTTCTAGATCTTGTGCATATTGACCTATGTGGACCTACAAACATTAGATGTGTGCAGGGTGACAAATACTTTATGTTACTAATTGATGATTATTCCAGGATGATGTGGGTTGTCTTTTTTAAGGAGAAATCATAAGCATTGGACAAATTCAAGATATTCAAAGAAAAGGTTAAGACTAAGATACGACTGAAGATGAAATGTTTGAGATCTATCATAGGAGGATAATTTTGTTCCAGTGACTTTGATTCATTCTATGAGAAGCATCAGATTAGAATACAATTATCTACCCATAGTAGAATGGAGTTGTTGAAAGGAAGAATAGAACTATCTTGGATGTTGCAAGGACTATGTTGATTGAAGCGAATGTTCTAAAGATCTATTGGAGAGAAGTCGTTATCACTTATGTTTACACATTCAACCAAGTGCATATAAAGGTGATACTGGTAAGACTCCTTATGAGCTATGGTTTGGTCATGTTCCTACTATGACATATTTCAGAATTTTTGGAAGCAAGTGTTATATCAAGATAGATGAGCATATAGGAAAGTTTGATGCAAGAAATGATTAAGGAATTTTCTTGGGATATTAAACAAAGAGAAAACCCTACCAGTGCTACAAAATAAGAGACTAAGAAAAATAGTGGAAAGTGAAAATGTGAAGGTTGATGAGAACTATTGATAAGAAATCAAAGCATGTAGATATGATGATGATCAAAATGTTGTTCTAACTCTTGTTCAGACTAAAGAATTGAAGCAGAATGATCTGGTAGAGATAGCTAACCTGGATATTGTTGTTGTCGGTGGAGAGCTGTAGGAACCTGAAAAAATAGAATAATCAGAAGACTCTAAGGTATATAAGATTAAATAATTCAAAAAATCAGATTATTGGTGATAAAAATAAAGGTGTAATGACTAGAAGAAAGATAGTTGTTGAATTAGTATGTTTGATTTTCAAAATTGAACCTAAAGATGTTGATGAGGCTTGTAAAGATGACTATTGGATAAGGGCTATGGAAGCAGAATTGAATCAGATTGAAAAGACTATCACATGGGAACTTGTTCCTAAACCTAAAGATAAGAATGTGATTGGTACTAAATTGGTATTCAAGAATAAATTGAATGAAGTCGGTGAAGTTGTTAGAAATAAAGCAAGATTTCTATGCAAAGGATATTCACAAAAGGAAGGGATTGATTATGAGGAGACTTTTTCTCTGGTAGCTAGACTTGAACATGTTAGACTATTGTTGTTGCAAGGGCACCTCTTCAACAAGATAATCATGCAACTGATGATGAAGACTAAGATCTTAGGCTCATTTTGAATGTCTTTTGTGTGTGAACTTTTCATGTATTCAATAAAGACCCCACCATGTAAACCAATGTCACAAATTAGGCATCTTGATAAGCCAATTTGGACAATTTGGTCAATAGGGGTAGTAAGATGTTTTTTTTGGTGTTTGATAGGTTTTTAGGGTGTCTTAATAATGTTTGGTTGATCCAAGTTGTTTTGATCCCAAGCTCGTGTTGTTTGACAACTTTTGTGTCAAAATGCAACTTTTGAGAGCAAAAGTGCAACTTTTCAAAGTTGGGTTGTTGTAAGCCTCTCAACGGCTCCAACCTCTTCAAAATTTGGTTGGAAACCATTGGAGAGGGATATAAACCTTGTGGACATGATTCCCAAGGTTGGATTGATTGTGTTTTTGAATTTTGGAAGCAAATAAACACTAAATAAACTGAGTTTTCCTAGAAATTCTGAGTTTGCAAAGATTGTACGTCCTTGTACGTATTGAATTGGACAAAACCATTCATGGAGTAGTTGGAGAGATGAATCACCTTTGATTTGGAGGTGGTTTGAGGTCCTGAATGCTTGTGAGTAAGGATAACCCTTCAAATTTCTGACTGTTACCTAGAAAGTAAGGGTTTGGCTAAGGTTTTAGCCAAAAATGGTCATATCTTGCATTCTTTTCATCTAGGAGTTTCTTCCTTTGGTGGAGTGTAGGATTGGCCTATGTATTCTAGGATTCTCATGGATTTTTATAGGGGATACTTGGTTGTGTGGAGAAAGAGATAAATCTAGGAAGGCATCTCCATGTAACTACCTTGAGCAATATTAGGATAGTCATCCTAAAACCTTATAGTGGTGGATTCCAGGCATGCAAACCTGGAATTAAAGGTTATTTACCATTCCCCACATTCTCATGAAGTTTTTTTTGTATTTAAGAATATTGAAATGATAGTTACTTTGTAAAATAGGCTTAATCTCCCTAATTAAGTTTCTAGGCCTCCAAGGGATTCAGACCATGAAAGTGAAAATCTTGCCAAACCATTTTGGGGATGAGTGTAACCCCCAAAAGGGTATCTGGAATGGTAAGTATTTTTCCAGAGTGTTTGTAATATTTTGGAGTTAAGGTCAATTCTCTCGCTAAATAGGGCTATTAGCCTAGGGGGTAGGTTTCCAAATGAGGTATAAGGAATTGAAGACAAATCCTAAAACCAATGCTTGGAATAGTCCTTAGTAGTCATGAATGGACCAATTCTAAATCCTCTAAGAGTAGGAGTCATGGAATGGTATATTGAAGGTGTTGAGACCTTTTTCTCATCTTGAGTAGGTACTAGCCTAGTGGATTTGTGATTAGTTCTACCATAAGATGTGGAGTCCTTCCTTGTAGGGTCATTATTTTCATTCGAAGGGTCAGACCCTAACCTTTTGAACTTGTCCTTAGGTGTAATAAGGGCTATGCATCAAGTGGTATCAAATCTTAGGAGTGTACTTTGGACCGGAGAAGAAGACAAGATGTCAGAGGAAGAGGGATCCCAAGATATCCCATCAAGGATGACTAATGTTAAGTTGGTCGTCTTGGTAAAGAAGCATATAGCAGAGAGAAGAGAAATTAGGGTTGAGAATCAAGCCTTGAGAAATGAAATGGACCAGTTGAAGGGAAAAGTGGATAGGGGAAAGAGAGACTCTATAGGAGATGAAGAAGGGGATGAAGAGGAGATCCCTAGGAAGGAAGAACTAGAGGTTCCTGCAGACCAGAGCCCCTTGATGAGTGTCCTCAAGTCCATGGAAAGAAGAACAATGGATGTGAAGTTGGATATGCCAGTGTTTGCAAGAAAGATGGAGCCTGATACAGTGATGGAGTGGATAGACTCCTTAGATAATTTCTTTGAGAGTGAAGACATACCAGACCACCAAAGGGTGAAGATGGCCCAATCCAAAATGAAAGGGGTTGCACTGAATTGGTGGAATTTCATCCAAGATGATAGGGTAAAAGAGGGAAAGAGAAAAGTGGCTACTTGGAAGAAGATGATGGCTTTGGTGAAGGAAGCCTATGTTCTAGTGGACTATAATATCCAATTGCATAAGAGAAGACATAATTTGAAGCACAAGGAGACAGACATGAGCTCCTATACAGAGGAGTTCATGAAGTTGTGTGTGAAGACCAAGGTAAAGGAGAGTGAAGATGAGAAGGTGGTGAGATTTCTCAATGGATTGAGATTTTCTATCCAAGAAGATTTGAACCTCCACACCCCGGAGACAGTCCAAAAGTGTTTCCAGTTGGAACTTAAGGTGGAGGAGAAGATAAAGAGAAGGCAAGAACAAAATAGTAGAGGCAAAGGGAGATAGAAAAGAGGGGGAAGAGGCACTTTCAGAGGTAGAGGAAATGATTTTAGATACCAAGGTGAGTCTAGCCAAGAAGGCACCAGAGGAGAGAGAAATTATAATCAAGGAGGAGGCTACAATCAAAGAAGGAACTTTAGGGGCAAAAGACTACCCTCTAGAGAAAGATCCCAAGGTAGAGGACCTCCTAGATGTTACAACTGCAACCAAGAAGGGCACATGGCTAATAGGTGTCCAGAGAAGGCTACAAGCTCCATGGGAGAAAGGAGGAGCAATTTGGTGCAAGAATTTGATTGCCAAAGTGTGGCAAGTGCAAACACCTATCAAAGTGTTAATGCTCCTGATAGCTATGGCTACCATGAAAGAGGAGAGGCTCTGATGATGAGGAGGGTAGTAACTATCATGAAGGTACCTGACAAGGAACCCCCACAAAGAAAGTCTCTTTTCAAAACTACCTGCAAGGTAGAAGGAAAGGTATGCAAGGTCTTGATAGACTTCGGTTCTACTAAAAAATTTGTGTCTCTTGAAATGGTAGAGAAGCTTAAGTTGAGAAGGTTGCCACATCCTTACCCCTACAAGGTCTCATGGCTCACCCAAGGTCAGCAAGTAGTGGTAGGAGAGCATGCTTAGGTAGAGTTCCAGATTGGATCATACAAGGATAGATTGCTATTTGATATAGCCAAGAAGGATGCATGTCATCTCTTGTTTGGGAGACCCTAGAAGTTTGATTTGAAGGCTTATCATGATGGGGTTAGAAACACCTACTCAATCACCAAGGATGGTAAGGTGATATAACTTTTACCCTTGATTGAGAATGAGATAGAACATAAGGGAAAGGATGCCAAAGTGTTGTTGGTAGAAGGAAAGAAGTTCATGAAGGAGATTGTAGAGAAGGATGCAATTTTCTATGCCCTCATTCCCAAGTCCAAGATGACAAAGAAGGAGCAGTTTGCAGAGTGGAAAGAAGAAAGACAGAGGCACATAGACCCTGCAGTTAGACAGTTACTTGACAAGTACAAAGGCATCATCTCAGATGGAATGCCAAGCTCCCTGTCATCGGTGAGAGACATCAGTCATTGCATAGATCTAATCCCTCAATCTACCCTACCAAATAAGGTAGCATACAAGCTTATCCCAGATCAAAATGCAGAGATGGCAAGATAAATTGAGGATTTGCTAGAATCAGGGCTAATTGGCAAAAGTCTAATCCCATGTGCAGTACCTGCTATCCTTGCACCCAAGAAAGAAGGCACTTGGAGGCTATGCACAGACTCAAGGGCCATCAACAAGATAACTATAAGGTATAGGTTCCAAATCCCTAGGATAGAGGATTTACTTGATTTCTTGGAGAGTACTAAATATTACACCAAAATGGATCTAAAGAGTGGATACCATCAAGCTAGAATAAGACTAGGGGATGAATGGAAAACAACTTTTAAAACCAATGAGGGGTTGTATGAATTAAAATTCATGCCATTTGGGTTGTCCAACGCCCCTAGTACCTTTATGAGGTTGATGAATGAGGTCTTGGTGGAGTTCATAGCCAAGTTTGTAATAGTATACCTAGATGATATCTTGACCTTTAGCCACACAAGCGAAGAGCACCTCAAACATATAGATATGGTTCTCAAAAGGCTACATGAAGAGAAGCTAATGATAAATTTCGATAAGTGTTTGTTCATGTAAGAGGAGATCATCTATTTGGGCTTTGTAATCTCACAAGGTGAGTTGAAAATGGACCAAGAGAAGGTAAGTGCTATATTGTCTTGGCCAACACCTAAAACTATGAATAATGTCCAGAGTTTCCATGGCTTAGAAAATTTCTATAGGAAGTTTATAAGGGGATTTAGTCATGTTTGTGCACCAATTCTTGACACCATAAAGGGAGGACAAAAGTGCAGGTTCAGTTGGACCAAGGAGGCAGATGACTCATTTGAAACTTTGAAGAAGAAAGTTGTAGAACAACAAGTCCTTGCCCTACCAGAATTCAACAAGATATTTCAGGTAAAATGTGATGCAAGCCACGTGGCTATTGGGGTAGTACTCAGTCAAGAGGGAAGGCCAATTACCTTTTTTAGTTAAAAAGTAAATGATGCCAAGAGGAGATACTCATCCTATTGTTAGTCTCAAAATCTGATTCTCCTTCAATGCCCTTAAAATAATACAATCTAAAATGGGTACCGGGAAGACATCAAGGATAAAGGGATTTTAGAGACAACATATGACAAGGTTTGGTTAGACCTTCTACACTTCGGGCTTTTCTTTGAGCCCAGGTGGGTATACCCTTTGTGAATTAACTTCACACTCTTAAGCAACAAACCCACAGCAAACCAGTCCAGAAAACCAGTGGGTTCATTCACCTTGAAAACAAAGAATGAAACAGTACTCAACTTCAGCATATTTGATCAACAAAGCATGCAATAAATAGCTTCTATTAGTACCAGTGCTTTATCCAAGGCTACAGAGTCACTCAAACTCAAATAAAACTCCTGAAACAAAATATCTCTATACTTCCTATCAACTTGGTTTCCATTAATCCTTGCAAATGCCTAACACCAACAAGAATTCAATCACTTCAAACTAAACTATGGTCCTCAAAATTCAAAGTTTCTACCAAAGTATTTACTGGTAAGAATGATCATGCATATTTAATTTCCCTCCTAAAGAGAAAAGCTAAAACACCCATACTGAGATTGCCTTACAATTTCAATCAAACAGAAAAATCCTGGATTGTTCCGAATGAAAACAGTAAATAAAATTAAGGACAAGATTGAAGACGACACAGAGCTTTACTCAAAACTGATGGCCTGTATATTGATATTCATTTGAAAAGATTTTACAAAAGTCTAATTCTCCATTAAACTTTGGAAAAGCTCAGATAATATTTCTGCAGCGTTTTCTTACAAAATTTTGTGATCTCTTTCTCTCTAGTCCTGGTATCCATTTATAAAAACATGGATGCACAAAGCTTTGGACTTCTCGAGGAAAGTTTGTTACAATTACTTCAAAAATTGAAGAGGTTACAATTTTTGTGTAAATCAGTTATGTGCTCTTTTCAGCTTCCCCAGCAGTCTATTCAACGGGTTGTTCAGTTGCAACCTCTTCTGGCTCTTCAGGGGCGCTCTCCAACTGCTCCGGATCTCGAGTGGAGTATTTAACTCCCCACTCACTATATGTCTCTTCTGTCGGCCATACAAAACTAATCACATCATTCTTAACCTTAGTCAACCTTTTCCAAGAATTCCTCAGTTTGTTGACTTCCGAGTTAAGAAAACTATAGTGTGATTTAATTCTTTCTATTTCCTGTATGGTTACAACAAAGAAAGAGGTATCATCCAGATCAATGATTCCTTTGACCCTTGCTGACAACTTGGCATTCATCTCATTGAGCCACATCTGCTTGTCTTTCAGCTGATCTGGATTGGCAAAAATTCCTGGGAGCAACTCAAAAACCTGATCAGTGTATTCCTTTTTGCACAAATTGACCTTCCTGTCCACATTGTCTACATCTGCAGCTAATTGCATTAGAACTTTAGCAACATCAGAGGTAGCCTTTATAATGGGATTGGCCCTTGCTTCATCACAGGAAACACACATGAACTCTAAATCTTGCTCCCTAGGCCTCCATCTGTCAAAAATGGGTGTCAAAATGGCCTTATCTCTTCTTAATTCAGTCCATATCTCCATGACCTTTCCTACACTGTTGTGAAGGAGTGAGGCATTTATAGTGTCTGCAAAACTGGAGATTGTGGCTTTTATCTTCTCTTCATACTTCCCCGCATAATAGGCCTGAGTCTGCTTTAGATTCTCCAATTCTTGGGGAGTTATCTCAATCATTTGAGAGCTGGAAGGCACAGGAGATGGTGGGAGCTCAATGATGGGGCTAGTAGGTGGAGGTCTTACAGGAGAAGAGGTGATCATTAATGTTGAAGACTCACCTTGTTGGCGTTGTCTTGCTAGCTGGCTTTGCAATTTGGCAATAATGCTATCTTTGCCTCTTATTTCCTCCTTGGCACTATCATAAGCCTTCAGAACTGTTTCCAACTTAAGCTGAAGGGCCTCTCTTTCTTTAGCTTCCTTTTCAGCCACTGCAACACTGAATTTGGCAGTCTCTAACACTATGCTAGCAGCCTCTACTACCCCTGTACTCTCTACTCTTTTGATCATCAGTCCACCAATGTGACTTGTCCCTGAGGTGTCTTTACCTTTCTTGTCCTCATTTCTTTTAAGGGACCACATGACTAGTGCAGCATTGTCCTTACTGAATGTAACCCCTTCCATGGGTTTGGTCTCTTTTCTCACTGCATCTAGCACCAGAGCATCAGCAATATTCCATTCTGGTAAAATGAGTACTCCAGCTTGTGCTACTAGATCCCTTCCCTGTTCAGGAGTGATGGTTTTAAATTCTTCCATCATCTCCTATTTTATTTCTTCCTCAACTGAGGCTGGATCTTTATTAGGCTGCTCTGCCTTTCTTGCTTCACATCTAGCATTATATTTATCTATATGTTGCTTCCAGATAAATTGCATGAATGCTTCAGATGTGACAAAGCTATCATCCGCTAGAAAGGCACTAGTGGCCTTCTTTATCTCAGGATCCCACTCCTGGCCTTTGAGTTAAGTCGAAGTGATGTCCATCTTTGCTTCAGTGGGTTCTTCTGGCATCCCTTCTTCCACTTCATCATATGTATATGCAATCTCCCCCAAGCTACCCAACCGAGAGAGGTATTCAGTTGCTGCTTGTTCATCTCCTATGTGGAGAGGGGATTGGGATGGGGAATACAGGGGTGTATCTGATTGCACTTCCTTCCCCACCCTCTGCTTCTTTGGGTTGTCCTGGATGTCAATGACTTCATGTACTTTTCTCTTCCCTTTGGATGAAGAGGGTTCCCCTGTTGCAGACACCAACACACTGTAACCTGCTTTCTTATGCAGGGTGTAATCACCAGGAGGGATTGCTTTAGTGGGAGCTAATTTTCCTAAAATCATTCTTGCCTTTTCAGGGTTATTCTTAATTACAATTTCCCTCTTCTCCTTGCATCACATCCTCAAAGCAAATAATCAAAAAATTTATCTTCTCTTCCAATGGGAAGAAGCTAGACAATGGGTCATAGCTAGCATCAAATTGATGCACAAAATCCAGGGCCTTCCTGTAAGCCACCCACTTTTCCTTCCTCAACTCCTATTCATCTAAATCAAATTCATTCCTGATGAGGTCTTCAGGAAAGTGAAATTGATGAGGCCTACCTCTGCATGCTACTTTCTTCCAGAACATACCATTGTAAAATTCCTCTGGATCAGCACACCTAGACACTGCAGTGGACAAATGGTAGGGTTTGAGGAAATCCTCAAAACATTTCCAGCCTCCCTTGGTGATTACAAATTGGTGGGCTACTGTAGCTGCAGGGAAAATAGTCCCTTTACCTCTGCCTGTTAATTCTGCCTCTTGCAGGTCACCAATTTGTCTGAGAATCTTAGCTATTCCCACTTTGAGGGGGATCTGGTATGATAACAAAAATGGGGTGCCTCTGAAACCAAAGACTCTAAAAACTGTGGAGACTGGATACAAGTACATATCACCCCAGTTATGAACTATCTTGATATTCTCTGTAAATTCTTTTGGTCTTAAGAACTCCAGAAGAACCTTGGGGACTCTTGGGTTGTCAGAGCAAAGGAGAGTCCTTATTTTGGATGCAAAATACTTATCGAACTTTAGAAAACTATCATCTTCTTTGTCCCATGACAATACAGTACTCCATAGTTGTACCGACATCTTCTCTCCCTCCTTTTCTTTTACCAGGTCCATTCCACTGGCGAAATAATCTCCACCTTTGAAGAGAAAGAGGTGCATCAAGAGTGAATACCACCCAAATGGCCTATCCACCTTTCCATTCTTTATCCCTATCAATCCTCCATGGATAGCATCGGCAATATAAGAAGCATAATCAAATGTAATAGCAAGAGAAGGATTCAGAATTTGAACAATCATAAACAGATAATGGTTTGGCATATTGGATTCAGCATCCTCTCCTAGAACTTGGCAAAGTGCCCAATACATCCCTTTTGCCCTCAAGGTAAACATACTTAATGAAAAAGGCTCTTGTGTGTTGGGCCCTACAACTGCTAACCCTCCTACTTTCAGAAAAAGTTCTTTGAGAGGCCCATTCCTGAGATGAGTCCTCTGTGCCCTGTACACCTGAGCTAATTGTGTGAAGTTTATAGGTTCCAAGAAGTTGGTAAACTCACTGAGCCCAAATGTTGTTCTCAACTCTTCTGCATTAATCTCCACGAGGGTTTTTCCATTTACATCCCGGATGCACCTTGTAACTGAATCATAATTCAATGCCATTTGGGTTAACAAAACTGTATCCATGAACACCCCTGGGACTACCAATTTCCCAACATCTAATTCCCAAATGCTATTTTGAGGAGCAGGAGAATTCCTCATCCCAAATCCGACTCTAAATAACCCCAACCCAGACAGTCCAACCTGTGGGTCTCTTAACCAATTACCCTTGTCATATAATCCTTCTCCAATCTTCAGACGGGGAGCCCTGGGTACTAACTCTTTGGCCTTAGATTCCTGGTTGGTTGACAACGTTAACTGTTCTAAAAAGTCATCACACACACTTCTTTCTAAATAATCAACTTTACCAGAAAATTCCCTTTTAGGAGCCATTTGCAATACAACCAGATGAATATCACTTCTTAAAACACTTCTGTAATACAAGAATAATTTCACTTATTACAACACAAGAATGGCTGCAAAATAAGAAAGAACCTGATGCTTGTTTGAAGAAATTCGCTCTGCAACCAATTCACCTTCTCTGTATTTGTAAAAGATAACTCTGCATCTGCTTCCTCTGCAAAAATCCTTTTAAAAGGTATCTTTACTTGGTTGTTAGGAAATCAAATGCTTGTACTATGGGCCTTAACTATAACATTGATTCCACATGCTTCGGTCGTCCCTTCAAAATCGAATTCATACAAGAATTCATATTTTAGCTCCAACGGGTCGCAGCCTTTCTGCAAGTGTCTCACTATGAATTTCATTTTGACGGCTTTGTCTTTAGTCTAGGTCCCGTCTTTCTATTGGCTACATAATACCACGTGGCATCCGACCATTGGCTTAGAAAATCCCCTCACATTCTGTTTTGATACTGGCCAAATGTCGCCCTTTATACTGTGGCGGGCCCATGTCTTTCCCTTTTTGCCATGTCATCATCATGACACGTGGACAGCCCTCGTTAACTCTCGCTATTTCGCAGCCTTAAAAGGTGAGCACCTCACCCCTGCGAAATAGCGTGGGCTGTTAGATCATCTTTCAACTTGATCACCTTTTAATCCTTCGAAAAGGTCCTCAGGAATGGTGGGCCCGCTGAGTCGTCACCAACACCTGGCATCTAGTCACCTGCTGTGCTGATTTGTCGCTCTGTCACTTGCCAAAAAAAGAACTATGGGGGCCCCACTTTCGTCTCAACAGGTCTATCTCTTACATCATCATCATGACACGTGGACGGCTAATATTCATTCTCGCTATTTCGCGGCCTTAAAGGGTGAGAACTTAACCCTTGCGAAATAGCACAGACCGTCAGATCTTCTCTGCAGTCGATCGGTGTTTAACCCCTCGAAAAGGCTCTCAGAGATGGTGGACCCACAGACACGCCATGGACACCTGGCGCCTTGTCACTTTCGGAGCCGACCTGTCAATTTTTCATTCGTCAAACAGGAACCATAGGGACCCACAATTTCCTTTTAGACCGCGTGTCATCAAGACACGTGGACGGTCCTGGTTAACTTTCACTATTTCCCGGCCTTAAGAAGTGGGCATCTTACCCTTGCGAAATAGCGCGAGCCATTAGATCATATCTCAACTTGCTCAACATTTAAACCCTGTTAAAAGGTTTTAGAAAAGGCGGGCCCACGGACACGCCATGGACACCTGGCGCCTTGTCATTTTCGGAGCTGACCTGTCAATTTTTCATTTGCTGGAAGAAGCCACGGGGTCTCACTGAATTGTAAGAGCTGTCTCTGCCAAGTCATCTCCACCTGTGAGCTGACTCATCCTCGGGGCCCACTTTTGAACTTTAATCTTAACCCGCTGACTGTGGTGACTTGTGCCACGTGCTGCCTTCTAATACGCCAGAAGAAAACCACAGAGGGGGGCCCTACCTTCTTCGACGGCCACATCCTTTACTTTCTCCGCATGACACATGGACGGCTGATATTCATTCTCGCTATTTCGCGGCTTTAAAGGGCGAGCACTTAACCCTTGTGAAATAGCGCTGACCATTGGATCTTTCCTCAAGTTGATCGGCGTTTACTGGGCCTGGCACTTTAGAAGGAAATAATACAAGGCGAAAAATTTTCAAATAACCAACATAACCGCCTAGGTAAATAGCAAGGGGGGACACTTCCTACGACCCCGCGACCCATGACTTAAGTGGAATAAAGTAACGACGGAATAGAAACCAGGGGATCTAACATAAAAGATAAAGTTTAAAACTTGGAAAACCCTTAAACCCTCTAGGTTTAGAACAAAGCTGAAGCACTTGGGACCACACCCTATTCGAATATTTTCAAAGTACTATAGCCCATTATAGGGAGAAAAGAATCCAATTTTAAAACAGTGATAACACCTATGATTTGGAGATGTATGCCTTGGTTCAGTCATTTAAGAAGTGGAGGCACTATTTATTGCCAAAGGAGTTCATAGTGTTCATTGATAATCAGGCTCTAAGTTTCATAAACAGTCAAGAGAAGTTAAACCATAGGCACATGAAGTGGGTAGAGACCCTAGAAGCTTTCACCTTAAACCTCAAGCACAAAAAGGGCATCAAGAACAAGGTTGCAGATGCCTTGAGCATGAGGGTCTTAACCATCAACAAAATCAAGATGGAAAGTGTTGGTATTGACTCCTTGAAGAACATGTATGATGTTGATGAAGATTTTGGAGAGATCTACACGGTATGTGAGTCTTTTAGTGACCGATATCATGTTGAATTTTCTGAGTTTTTGATCCAAGAGGGATTGGTATTCAAGGGTGGATAGTTACGTATTCCTAAGTGTTCAATGAGATTGGATATCATTAGGGAGAAGCATTATGGAGCAATGGTAGGTCATTTTCACCTTGACAAGACCCTTAACCTTGTAAAAAGACATTACTACTGGCCTAAGTTGCAGGCAGATGTAAGGAAGTTTGTGGAGACATGTGTGATATGTCAGAAAGCCAAAGGGAAATCCACCAATGCAGGCTTGTACCAACCTTTACCCATTCCTTCTAGACCATGGGAGAGCATAAGCAGGGACTTTGTGTTGGGTCTGCCTAGGACAAGGAGGGGATTTGATAGTGTTTTTGCAGTGGTGGACAGATTTAGCAAAATGGCTCATTTCTTGCCATGTAAAACCTCTCGTGATGCATCATATGTTTTAGACTAGTTTTTCAAAGAGATAGTCAGGATACATGGGTTACCTCTAAACATAATTTTAGATAGGGATGTGAAGTTCATAGGTCATTTTTGGAGGACCCTATGGAAGAAGTTGGGCACCAACCTAGTTTTCTCATCTGCCTACCACCCCCAAATGGATGGACAAATTGAAGTTTTCAATGGCTCTTTGGGGAACCTATTAAGATGTTTGACAAGACAACATGGAGAAAAATGGGACAACATTTTGTCAAAGATAGAGTTCTCATACAATGACACCATAAATAGGAGCACTGGGAAATCTCCTATGCAAATTGTGTATGGCATCCACCCAAGAGGTGTATTAGAGTTGATGGATTTGCCCAAGGAAGATCCCATTAGTGCAAATGGTGAATCTTTTGCATCAACCATCAAGGAGGTACATGACTGATGTAGAGAGGATGCTCACTCCTATTGGGTTTGCTCACTCTTTATGTCTCCTTAGGTTGTCTCTTGAACCATCCAATGTTTCCAGTCTTTCCAACCTTCTAAAGGTTGCAAGGCCCACCCTTAACTAACCTTCCTAAGGTCCTTAGACTAAGGTAACCTCCTCTTGTTTAGTGAGTGTCCAACACTCCTTATTAGAGACCTTCCTACTCAACACTTTAACCAAGAGCCAACCCTCTCTACCATAGGATCTTCATTACACATGACCAACACACTTAGGGATGATTTTCCTTAGTTTTCCAACCCTATCCCTTCATTTATGGACTTTGGTATTTACCGGTTTCAAGCTTTAGGACCAATTTTCCCTTTTAGGCCTACTAGGAGACCTAGTCTAATTAGCCCTACTGGTGAGGTATGTTGCACTTATCTACCCGAAGTCTTGAACACCGGTATGAACTCTTTAGATTTTCAGATACCCTTTTGGAAGCTTCATACAATATCACAAAATTGGACATGGGTTTGATTGCTAACCATCCTAACCCTTTTTAGGCCTAATTCCTCCTTTTAAGCCTACAAAATAGGGTTTTTCTCAAATGCCTTTAGGTCCGTACACCCAAGAGGATGTCCAATCCAACCTGGAATCAAATCCATCCAATGGATTTACCCATCTAGGGCTTGTTGTCCATGATCCTTATTGCTTGCCAACTCAACGTGCCAAGCCTAGGGTATGGTGGCAAATTTGGAGTTTAGCCTCCCTTGTCTTAAAAAAAAATTGAAAGAATACTTTACAAGACCTCCTAACATTCCAAAAGGTTTCAGTACAGAGTTCCACCATGGAATGCTAGGTAAGAGCCATAGAGTCTTCAAAACCCTTGCTTTTAAGGTCTTTAGGACCCGCCTGCAATAAAAATTGATAAAACTTACAAACTATAACACTTAAAAACCTCAAATCACCATAAAATGAAAGGTATGTCTCTTCTCTAACAATTCATGCCTTGTTATAGCTTGGAAGTCCATACAGACTGTACAATGTCAATGAAACTCAACTCAACTTGCTGAAAAAATAATTTTTGAAAGGCTAAACTTGCTTTTCTTCATTCAAATCTTCAACCAAAATTCTCATCAATTATCCCAAGCCTTATATCAGCCTTGGGTTGCTTACAAATGTCTTTAACTAAAAAATACAACCAACTAGCCAATGGTGTTTGGAAAATGCAAATGTTACAAAGTTGCTATGAGCAACTTTTGCAACTTCTTACAACTTTTACATAGTTGAGCAACTTTTGCCCAAATCAAACCTAGGTCACTTCTAAAGGTTCAAATGACCTTAAAACCTCCTAAACTACATCATACCAACCTATTCTAACTCAAAATCAACTTATTCTACCAAGTACTCTACCTGGCACCCTTAAGAGCCCATAGGCCAACATTGGCCAAACAATAACTCCTAGGGTCCTTACAACATCTGAACACTTATTCAAAAACCAATTGACCTTATTTCAAACCAAAATCACATGATTCCAAACTACTGGAACCTATACAACAAAATTGCTCAAGTGCTCCTACACCAATGACCAAGTGAAGTCTCATCTCCAACAATCTGCCGACAAGCACAAGGCTTATGCTGACAAGAAAAAGAGGGATGTGTAGTTTGGTGTTGGGGACTTAGTATGGGTACACTTGAAGAAGGAGAGACTCCCAAAAAGAAAATACACAAAGTTAATACAGAGGAAGATTGGACCAGGTCATATTTTGAAGAAGTGTGGATAGAATACTTATGAAATCTAGCTTCCTCATGATCTTGGATTGTCACCCATTTTCAATGTGTGTGATCTAACACCTTACAAAGGCAATGCTAACGAAGAAGAGGAACCAATGCAGGTTGCAGCAGATGATGATATCCCAAAGCATGATCCACCAAAGTTGAGAAAGGTCCTAGACACTAGAGTCACAAAGAGGACAAGGAACAAGGAGTACATAGAGTATTTGGTAGCTTGGTAGGGCAAACCAGACTTTGAAACAGTTTGGATGACAGACAAACAAATTTATAACTATGGTGTAGACCTCCAAACTCTGATCTCAAGTGGGCTTGAGATCTCTTATCCTAGGGAGTATGGTGTAGGGGTACCTCTTCAATAGGCTAATCATGCAACTGATGATGAAGACTAAGATCTTAGGGTCATTGTGAATGTCTTTTGTGTGTGAACTTTTCATGTATTCAATAAAGACCCCACCAAGTAAACCAATGTCACAAAGTAGGCATCTTGATAAGCCAATTTGGACAATTTGGTCAATAGGGGTAATAGGGTGTTTGTTTTGGTGTTTGATAGGTTTTTAGGGTGTCTTAATGGTGTTTGGTTGATCCAAGTTGTGTGTATCCCAAGATCATGGTGTTTGACAACTTTTGTGTCAAAATGCAACTTTTGAGAGCAAAAGTGCAACTTTTCAAAGTTGGGTTGTTATAAGCCTCTCAATGGATCCAACCTCTTCAAAATTTAGTTGGAAACCATTGGAGAGAGATATAAACCTTGTGGACATGATTCTGAAGGTTGGATTGATTGTGGTTTTGAATTTTGGAAGCAAATAAAAACTAAATAAACTAAGTTTTCTCAGAAATTCTAAGTTTGCAAAGATTGTACATCCTTGTACGTATTGAATTGCACAAAAACATTCATGGAATAATTGGAGGGATGAATCACCTTTGATTTGGTGGTGGTCTGAGGTCCTGAACATGGAGAACCATTCAAATTTTTGACAGTTACCCGGAAAGTATTGATTTGGCTAGGGTTTTAGCCAAAAATGGTCATATCTTGCATTCTTTTCATCTAGGAGTTTCTTCCTTTGGTGGAGTGCAGGATTGGCCTATGCATTCTATGATTCTCATGGTTTTTTGTAGGGGAGACTTGGTTGTGTGGAGAAAGAGATAAATCTAGGTAGGCATCTCCATGTGACTACCTTGAGCAATATTAGGATAGTCATCGCAAAACCTTATAGCGGTGGATTCCAAGCATGCAACCTTGGCATTCAAGGTTATTTACCATTCCCCATATTCTCATGAAGTTTTTTTTGGAGTTAAGATTCTTGAAATGATATTTTCTTTGTAAAATAGGCCTGATCGCCTTAATTAGGTCTCTAGGCCTCTAAGGGGTTCAGACCCTAAAAGTGAAAATATTGCCAAACCATTTTGGGGATGAGTGTAACCCCCAAAAGGGTATCTAGAATGGTAAGTATTTTTCTATAGTGTGTGGAATATTTTGGAGTTAAGGTCAATTCTCTTGCTAAACAGGGCTACTAGCCTAGGGGGTAGGTTTCTAAAGGAGGTATAAGGAATTGAAGACAAATCCTAAAACCAATGCTTGGAAAAATCCTTAGTAGTCATGAATGGACAAATTCTAAAGCCCCTAAGAGCAGGAGTCATGGAATGGTATATTGAAGGTGTTGAGACCTTTTTCTCATCTTGAGTAGGTACTAGCCTAGTGGATTTGTGATTAGTTCTACCTTAAGATGTGGAGTCCTTCCTTGTACGGTCATTATTTTCATTTGAAGGGTCATACCCTAACCTTTTGGACTTGTCCTTAGGTGTAAGAAGGGCTCTGCATCAATTGATTACATATGTTGCCTATAAATATTTCAAGGTATATCAGATGGATGTCAAGTCAGATTTTTTGAATGGTGATCTCAAGGAAGAAGTCTACATTGAGCAACCTGATGGATTTTCATTATCAGATGATGGAGATATGGTATATAAATTAAAGAAAACTCTTTATGGATTGAAACAATCCCCTACAGCCTAGTATGCTAGATTGGATAAGTACTTGTTGAAATTAGGATTTATTAAAGGTATTGTTGATAGTAATCTATATTTTAAGATTGAGAATGATAACATCTTGATTGTTGAAATCTGTGTTGATGATATTATCTTTCTTAGGATTGTAGATTTCATAGACTAGAAAAAGGTATTTTTATATCTCAAACTAAATATGTGAAGGAATTACTAAAGAAGTTTGGGATAGATGACTCAAAACTGATTGGAACTCCTATGGTGACTAGCTGCAAACTATTTAAAAATGATGAATCTCTGAAAGCTAATCTGACCTTGTGCAGATCTATGGTTGGTGGGTTGCTATAGTTAACTTAGACTAGACTTGACATTATGCATGTTGTGTGCATGGCTTCTAGTTATCAAGTTGATCTGAGAGAGAGTCATGTCATTGTTGTAAAGAGGATATTTAGATACTTGAAAGGGACTGTGGATTATGGTTTGTGGTATTCAAAGAATGGTTATTCCATGTTATGTGCTTACACTAATGTTGATTCAGATGGTGATGTTGATGACTGGAAGAGTACCTCCAGTGGTGCATTATTTTTTGGGTAATAAATTGGTTTCATGGGCTAGTGTGAAACAAGATTCAGTATCCCTATCTACTGTTGAAGTTGAGTACATTGTTGTTGCTAGTAATTGCACTCATGTAGTTTGGATGAAGCAAATGTTGAAGGATATCAGAGTAATCTATGATGAGTGTACTATCATATATTGTGATCATTCCAGTGCTATTAATATGTCAAAGAACCTGCTGCAACATTCAAAGACTAAATATGTGTCAATCAAATATCATTTCTTGGGAGAAAAAATCAATGAAGAGGAAGTAAAGTTGGAATATGTGTTTACAAAGGAACAAACTACTAATATTTTTACTAAGCCTTTGCCTACAGATACATTTTTCTATTTGAGAGACAAGTTAGGGGTATCCACTCCTCCTAATGAGAACTAGATGGATTGAGTTGCATGAATTTGGTGGACTTCACAATCTTATCTCTTTGTCTGGATTGATGAGTTTATGTTGCTCCTCTAGTGGAGTAGTTTGTTTTTGGTTGGTTGTATGTTTAAGAGAGAGAATCATGATTTTTTTATCAAAGGGGGAGAGTAAGTTTGGTTTTTCTGTTTTCAGAACCTTTGTTATTGATATCAAAGGGGGAGAGATAGCATGTGAAAAATTGTCTTATCATTTTTTGTTGGTGAGCTTGATCTTAGGGGGAGTTTGTTGGAGATGTTTTCTTTCTTTGAATTGATTTTTTTCACATCCATATGTTGCCATCAATGCCAAAGGGGGAGATTGTTAGAGATTGTTGTTGCCAAGATATGTTGTTGTCATTGATGTCAACATATTCCTATGATTTATTGCTCTGGTAATTACAGATTGGTTTATTGGTATCATGGTTTGGTGTATGGAGTATTTCTAGTATCATTATATATTTTTGTATTGGTTTCAGTGATTCTGGAAGCTTAATTGATCATATCATATGATCTGATTTGGAGTTGTTTTTCTGATCAGTGCTTTGCAGAGTTTGATATTTCTTCTAGTATATTTCGATGTGATCAGATCCTGAGCTGATATTTTGGGAGATTGTTTGGGATGGTCTTGTGTATCTTCATTTCAGATAGTTTGTGATTTGGTACTCTGCAAGTTATCTTTCTTTGTGACAGTTGTTGTTGTTTGAGTGTTCTTGAGGTTCAGATGTTGATCGATGAAGATTTGATGAGTGGTGTGGGTGCAGTTGTTACTAATGATTCTAATGTGCTTGCTAGTGTTTCCTAATTGTGTCATTTTTTTTTTTATGGTCCACATTGATCATTGTGCAAGTTTTTGGTGGTTTTGTTGATCTGGTAATTTTCTTCATGTTATGCGGTTTTCTTGATGGTGTAGAGTGTTGTGGTTGATCTTGGCATGATTTCCGGTGGTGTTGCATGTTTGAGTATTTTATTTAGGTCCATGTTATAGCATACATATCATTATATTAGTTTGTTGGTTGATCTTTGTATCGTGTGATGTAATTTTGTAATTGTGAGTTGAGGTTTTAGCTGACCTTGTTGTCAAGGTTGATTATTTGTATAAATAAATGGTGTAGTCATGTAATCTGGATGATTGAGGTTGTGTCTGCATTATTAGAGAGTGGTGTATGTGCGAACAAGGATTCATCTTTTGGTATGGTGAATTGAGCAGAGATTGGTGTTGCAAAGTAGAAAAATGTGCTAAACCAGAACTGGCATCAGACATTAGTAGATGCTATTTTTGCAGTTCATTCCTTCTGGATTGAGTTTGAATCTTGTTGTAAGTAAACGAGACTTCCTTAAGGGTCGTAGCCTTCTGGTTTATTGTATCTTGAGTTGTAAGCTCTAGGTAGTTTGACTGAATGCTGGTGCATTCCCCATTGTAATTATTTTTACATACTATTGCAGAGTATCATCTTATTGTGGGTAGGTTCCCACTGTGGTCTTTCCCTTTACCGGTTTTTCCACATCCAAATCTTGGTGTTGTGTTTTGTTCTATCAATTTTCTTATCTTTGTTGTTGTTGTAGTTTATCATATCTGTATTTGTGGTTAAATTTGTAGATCCGATGAAAACTGATTCATCCCCCCCCTCTCAATTTTCCTTCATTGTTTTTGCCAACAGCTCAAATGTCTGCATGTCGCATTGGCATCCTTGACCAAGACGCTCAGACTTAGACCAAATACTCTATGTGTCTTCTCTTTCAATTCCTCTAATTATATATCTTCACTAGTTTCAGTAGTTAGAGATATCATAATGCATGTTATGAAATTAGCTCTCAAGGAAACATAGTTCTTCCCTTTGCAAGGTCACTTTTGCACCATTACACATGTATACTTTGATCTATGTTTTTACATTAATTGACCCACGTATTTTATTGACCCTTTTTTAATATTCTGTGGCATACTTACTATTGGTCATGGTTCATGCAAGGTCAACTTTATATCCTTGGAAATGCATGTGATCAAGTGTTTAATGACCTTTGTTATGCCTAGCCCACTAAGCACTTCAATGCTCACACCATAGGGTCTACAGCTTGGTAAACATCCAGCATGCCTTTCATTGATTGAGGTTTTATTGCCACATTTTTTTGGGAGTTTGGCTCCTAAAATTGATTAGCTTGTGTACCTGGAGATCCACTTTCTTTACACATTGGTCAGCTTTATTGCCTTATATCAATCAATTATGTACCTTTTTGTTAACTCGTCCTTCTAGCAATTGTCATCTTGTCAACTATGGAATACTTGCATTGATTTTTTGCAAGGCTCATCCTATTTGGTTGGCCTTACATTTCTTGTGGTGTGTTTATCTTGATCAACTAATTTATTTTCCATTGAGTTGGCTTTTCTTCTTTATGGATCCTGCATGTTTTTTTAAGTCGAGCCCCACCACTTTGCCCACTTATCCTTCACCCCTTTGTGTCATCCCTAGGTGACCTTTCTTTGAGCCTTCAGTGAGGTCTTATGGAGGACCAAGTGCTTGTAACATCATAAATTATATCCCATGAAATTTCATGTCACATAGTGCCTTCACTTTAAGCCCAATTCAAGATAATGACCGAGCATCCAACTTACAAGTTTATCCAACCTAACCTTCCATCTATCATGCCCATCTTCCTGATTGTTAAGTGAAAATTTATGGACATTTATGTTTCATGGAGGTGTCCATGCACTACACATTTGTCCCACAAATTTCCATGACTGAAGGTGGCCATTGAGATGTTACACCTACTAATTTTGATAGTGTAATACATCTTTTAACTCCCATCAATGTTGGGATGTTTCTCAATCCCCTTTATCTTTAAATTCTTCAACTCATTTTCTATCTCTGACATTCTTTGGCATTCAAAAATATCTTTGACTACCTGTTCTACATTCTTGATCTCTCACAAGTTCTCTTACTTCACTATTTTGTTGTGTTTCCATTGTTGCTCACATCAAAGCTTTGTCAAATTGGGAAGCTTGTATTCTTCTTCACTCAGAAAGCCCTCAACTTCTAGTGTTGAAGGGAAGTGTTCTTTCCTAAGTTATCTTATTATCATTGTTTAGCATATCAATTTTTTTGCGTTGTCATTTATTTCTCTTTTCATTTAAAAACACCAAATTAGGGGTTTGTCTATGACAAACCTCTTATGACAACCACCCAACATTTTATCATCCCTTATATGTGTGTAGGTTTGACGAGGAATAACATGGCACTTGCTGGAGGCTTCATTAGTTAGATTGTTTCTTTGTATTTCTATCTTTTCCTTGCCATTTCATTAATCCCTTGCATTCTATTCATTTCTAGTTTATTGTTTACAGCATATCTATAATATAGCAGAAAGTACTTGTTATTATGTACTTTGTGGTATGATTTTTGGTACCTCATTTGTATAAGACATTTGCATGTCACACCATCATCCTTGACTATGAATACCTCTTGGATAGAGAGTGCATGACATTACATGAACCACCCTTCGTAGTGGTTCAATTTTCCTCCTCTACATGACATGAACTCACTTCTAATTTGAAACTTTTGAAAAACTTTTAACAAGCTTAAACAATCAATTATTTTGTTTGTTTGTTTTTTTGCTCATTCTTGAGGTTGTCAGAGTATCGTGAAGCTTGTCTATGATCTTTATGACCCACACTAATTTGGGGATTGTGGTAAGGAGGACTTCCAAACCTGGCATTCCCCTTGATCAATATAGTCCTATGAAATCTGGTTCAATGTTCTTGGGGACGATTAATCTTGATGATCCTTTTTCTCCTCAATATTTACATTTGGGTTTAGATTTGGGAGGTTCTACTACATCTAGCTCTTAGCACAACTCTTGAAATAATACTCTAATGAATACTCCTCTAGGTTCCCCTCTTGTTGTGGATCATAAGTCTATTCTAACGATTTTGTTTGATTAGATTCAATCCTTTAAAAAGAATTTAAGGGATTTTCATGGTTTCTTAAATCAGGATAATGTCCTCCCTCGATTCGGTTCTGTCATAAGTAATATGAGAGAGATGTGCATTTCAGATTGTAAGGGCCTGGAAGTGCCCAAGGCATTATCTTTGATTGTGAGGACTCATGTGCCTCTTGTTGAACCTAAGACTTAAAACACATATTCTAATATCACTAGTCCTCAAATTGGTATTGTTATTCCTAGGGTGTTAGTTCATATGGTGGATACGGGTTCTATGATTGATCCTTTATAAGGTGATACAATTTTGATCATTAATCTCTCAAACTCCATTGGTGCATACTAGTCCAACTTATAGCTCTTTTGCCACTACTTCCACAACCCATGTTTCTAGTAATAGCAATAGTTCTAGTGTTGGATTCGGTGCTAGTATTGGCCCTCATGCTAGTCTCAGTGTTGGCATTGGTCCCCATGTTACCCCTAGTAGTGGTGCTAGTGTCGGTGTTATTGTCTCTACTGGCATGCAAAATCCACTTGTTAATATTGTTCACACCATATTACAAATAATGAATTAGCTTCAGCAATAGCTTGACAATCTCACGAATGTTGCTAATCAGCCCTCTCGTTCATCATACAATCATTGCAGTCCACTTGAATTGCATGTCCTTAATTATTCTAACCTTCCCCAAGAGATCGATATTCTGAAGTTTGATCAATACAATGGTGATGGAGATCTTCACTTACACATTGATTCTTTCCTTACTCTCTGCAACGATTTTCGTAGTCAAGATTATATTCTGCTTAAACTATTCTCTTGGACTCTTAAAGGGACTATGTTATAATGGTATAGTTCTTTACCAAATTTTTTGATTCAAACCTTTGATCAACTAATTAATTCATTACTCAAACTGTTTCAAGCTAACATTGGTAGCAAGGTCACCATCATTAGACCTTGTTCATAGCAAACAACGACTGAATAAGAAGTTGACTGATTTAATATCAGGGTATCAATCTATATCTATTAATATCCCTTATACACTATCAAATGGTGACCTTTAGAGGATGTTCATCAGTAGTCTACAACCAAAACTAAGGGAGAAATTGTCCTTAAACAAATATCCAACCTTCTCCAATATTTGCACTGCTCTCACTGATTATTAGCATACGTTCGATCAATTTGGAGATTCTGCTTTCAATTACTCTATTGATAACTTTGGAGATGCATCTTCCTTGGGTGATTCCTCTCTTTCTAATGTAATCTTAATTCCTTAACCAATTGAGAAAAACACACTAGAACCTCAATGCAATTGGGTGTTCACTAAACTATCTTGTTCTTAGTTGAGTGTGTTGCAAAAATTATTAAACGATAACTTGGTGACCCTTTCTGAGATAAGACCTCTTCCAGACAACAAACTGTAACCTCATTGCTATGATGGTTCTAAGTTCTACAAATATCACCATGTGCCTTCTCATGATATTGAATGGTCTATGTGTTTAAGACACATCGTCCAATGCCATATAGATAATGGTGCCATTCAGGTCAAGAGCAAGAAGCAAAATTCTAATAAGTCTATTGGTAAAGCAAATAATGAGTTGTAAATCAATACCGATCCATTCCCTCTGCATTCATCAAATTTTATCTTTGCATCATATTCTCCTCCATCAAGTGAATGTAAACATGGTCACAATTACTTTGATTTCTCCCCAAGTCAGAGGACTAAGAGTAATGATATATCGCTCACAACTCTTGACTTCTCCTAAAGTAGAGAGCCTACTCCTCTTTACATACCTACAAAAATCATGGTAACAATATTACAGGTGTTATGGTTATCCATCATGTAGAATCAATGTGATCACAAAGGAGGCCCTCTATATCAATGGACCATACGAAAAAATATGATGGATTTTGGGGCACCATCCATACTAGCACATTAATTATTGTACCTAAGTCTGGCCTATTTCGTGTAAATCTAGGCATTCCTTGGCTAGTTGCAATTGATGGTTTCCCTTCAGTGGTGCATGCAAAAATGTATCAAGTTTCCTCATGAGGGTGTCATGCATATATTCTAGGATACTAGATATCAACCACTAGTATGTCATGGGGGCTTCTATCTTTATCTTTTTTGGCCTCCCATGATTAGACCAATTCTTTCACATGGCAATGTGTTATATAAAGCAAATTACAAGTATAAGATCAGGGAATTAGTACCTAAGTTAGTCCAACCTATTATGTCTTTAGCTCTCCCTACATTTGTCTCATCTCCTTCATCTATGTCTACTCTTATATAGTAGTGTGCTTCATATTCCTCTTCCTCTTCCTCTTCATCGAGAGTTAGGAGCAAGCTCATTCCCTAGGGTAGGCATCCTCATCTATCAAGGACCACACTGCCTTCAATAGTGTCTTATGTTCATGCGGCTATTCCTAGCACAAAAAAAAGAAAGGCATATGTTCAAAGGCCCACCCTCCCTTTGAGATTCCCATCCTCATAGATATCCCTCACCCTACATTGTATGACAATGGTAATTTTTCACCACATACTTTCCCTTCTCCTTTGCAACTTGTATCCCAGCCTCTAAGGGTTCCTCATGTTCCTCGGACTTCTCCTAGAAAAAAATGAGGAAATGTGTTTGCAACTAAGTCTACAATTCCTGCTACAGTAGCACCTCCTAATTTATCGATTGGGCCTTCTTCTTTGTTGCTAACGGCACTAATGGGCCTCTCCTATGGAGTGGGAAGTTACTAAGTCTTCTCAAGCCTCTCTTCCTAGTCCCCATCTATGTCAGAACCAACGTGTGTCATCAATGGGCAATGGCTAAGGAATGTGTGGATGCTTTAAAGGATAAGGGTGAGTCTTAAAAGTCCACTTCTACTCCCTCTACATTTGTTCCTACTCTAGTTTCTGTTTCTCCCACAAGCTCTGCATCTATTTCTACTCCATCCTCTATGTTGCTTCCAACCACTTCAAGGACTATGAATGAGCCTCACCCTAGGTAGGTGTAGCTATCCATTTATACCTCCTTGGAGCCACTGCTTATCACCTCTCTTCCTTATATCCCTCCATTTTATTATCCTATAGACATGTTGCATGCATAGGTAGTGCCTATTCCCCTCATTTCATCTTTGCATCTTCTTTGCAGCTTTCTCAGATTCTCAAACCTTCCACGGCTGCGAAGCCCTTACCTCAATCACCTGATCATAAATTTGAGAAAGATCATGTTCCTGAGTTTTTTTGTAGGAAATCAACTCTTGCGACTTATTTTTTTGCATCTATCCTTGTTGTTAGGGAGGTTCTGCATTCTCCAAAGTTTGTCACCATCCCTCTTTTAGTGGTCAGCAATGTAGCTCCTATTTCCTAACCTCTAGCTTAGTCACCCACCTCTTCTTTGAAGAGGTACATTTTTTACTCTCTAAAGGAGATCCCAACATTGTCAACTATCTTCACACAATCACTAGCTCTTGCCTCTCAAGAGTTATTAGATGATAATGTTGAGACTACCTCATCCTTGGCTCTTGCTGCTAGTGAGATTCTTGTTATTGCCTTAGCAATTGTCCCTCTTTGAGTCTGTCCCCACTCCTCTTATGACTGAGATTGGGAGGATGATAATTTGATTGTGGAGGATCGCTAGAGCAATACCTCTTCACATATTTATATTATAATGTGTATGTTTTGTATTCCCTCATGCTTGTCTTTGTTATATTTGTGTTCTCCTAGAGGAGCCAATTTACTTTGTAGGTACTTAGATACAAAGGATAGTATTTGTCATGTACTTTATCTATTTGTCTCATCTTTATTTTTGTCGCATCTTGATTTTTATCATTCAAGGACAATGCAAAGCATTGGGGGAATTTAGGCCTTCTTCCATGTGGACCCAAGTTTTTATTTTATCTTTGTCTTCACATGTCTTTCTTCAAATCTAAAAACTTTCGTACCATGATGAGTAATTCATATGCAACCATGTATGTGATCTAATTTCACTGCTATGAATTATGTTGATCTCAAATAATCATGTACCTCTATCTCTTTATGTGTTTTTTGTTGATGTTGTGGGTATCATGTGCTATTTGTTGCAAGGTAGAATTCTATAGAAACATCTTTTTATGTTGACATCTCTTCTCTTTAGAATGACTTGTGTTCCCCTTTGTTGTCATTTGCATGAAGATTTCATTAATGATATGTTATGTTGTTATTGATGTCAATTATCTAGTAGTGATATTGCTGATATTGTTGATATTGTCTTGTAACTGGTAGGAAGCACTTTGTGAAGGACATTGTAAACCGGTATGTCAGTTTTTGAGTTGAACCGGTAACTAGTGTAAAGGGTTAAACTCTATCTATGTAATGTAACCGGTAAACCCTACCAGTTGTTTTTGTTAAACTCTAACAAATTAAGGTTGTTGAATTGGTTATGTTGGTTTATGATCTGATGTTGAGTGGTAATGATGGTGACATGTATGGTCATTGTATGAAGACAAGTTCAAAATGTTTAGGCATGTTTGTTTGTCTAGGGAATGAGCAAAATGTATTGCATCTAATGCAAAGCGCGTGATGAGTTATGAACTCGATGAAGCGGTAATCAAGGAGCAGTTGAGGTTTTCTTAATTGATGTGTACAGATTGCTATGAAATCCAACGGTCATACTTGTACCGACTTGTTTGTAATCTTGATGAGAGAATTAGGTTTTTGTTGTGTTACCGACCTAAAGGATTTGTATTTAAGATCGATGAAGTTGTTATGTTTAGTGTTGGCAAGAGTTGGTAGAAATTAGTTAAGTGTGTGGTTGCCAAATCTGATAATGAGTCTGCAGTTTGAGTAAAGGAAGATAGGAGCTTAAAAGGATCTGATCAAGCAAGTGTAGTGCTATTCAGATAGATCAAGAAAACTCCTGTTGTTTTCTAATGATTGCAGTAGAATTGAACTCCCCTAACTGGGTAATCTCTAACAAGCTTGGTTACTTATTAAATCCTCTAGCAAGGTGATCCATTAGATTGGATTTTCAAATCCTCTACTGAGGTTACTCCTTACAAGGTATTTTCTTCTAACAAGACATTTGTATTCAATCCCTTAAATGGGTGATTCCTAACAAGATCAGTTCTTAACAGGACTTTTGTAAAAGCTTTAACAGGCTTGGCTCCTAATAGGGCGAACTTCAGAAGAGTTCAGATTTTATCTTGTGAGTCCCATCTCACCATGGTTTTTACCTATTTGGGTTTCCACATCAAAAATACTTGTGTCATTTGGTGAATGTTTTTATGGTTATGATCTTATGGTTGATTTGATTAACTACTTAACTATTCTAATAAGGCATGATAACCAAAAGAATTGAGAAATGGAGTATGTTGACATATGATAAATCATTTGGATGTTTACAAGTTTAATGTTGTTTACTGTTAAGTTGTTGTGACAGCCAACTAGATTTTCTTATGAGTATTTGTAGTGCTATTTCATTTGGTAAGTTTACTTTGTGTGATTGAGATTGAGATTGGGAAGTTTGTATTAGTTTTTCTATTTATTGATTCACACCCCCCCCTCTCAGTAATCTACCGGATACTTATTCTTTCATCATACCATCAATGGGTATCAGAGCATATCAGATCCTCTAAGTTCTAAGCCTAACAGCTTGAGGAAAAGATCTACTAGATCATGATGAAGAAGAAAGGTCCAAAGTTAAACAGAAAAAACTAAAGGATATGGAGCGACACAATGAAAATTTACATCAAGAGTCTGGGAAGTCAATATTGGGATCATGTAGATACTAAGTATATTGCACCTATTGGGATTCTGACTGATGATCAGAAGAAAGAACAGCAAGAAAATCATCAAACATTGGAGGCTATTATCTGTCGAATATGTAGATTTTCATGGTCTTGAAACTGCATATGAGGTATAGAAAAAACTTGAAGAGATTTATAGCGGTGATGAACATGTCAAGATTACTAAAGAAGAGAGTCTAAGAGGAAAGTTTGATGACATGAGGATGACTAAAGGTGAGAATATCCAGCAGTATGGTCAAACGAATCTGAGTTGGAGAGAAAGTGGAAGATGCGACAGTGATCAATAAGGTACTAAGAACCTTGCTATCAGCCTATGCTATCCGATTTGCAGCTATTCAGGAGCTGAAGTCCATTGACAAAACTAAGGTAACTCTTGACTTCATCATTGGCAAGCTTACTACTTTTGAATTAGATGGTTATGATGGTAGTATACAGAAATATGAGTCTGCATTTAGAGCCTCTGTTTCTAACCCATCTGTGAGAAAAAGTAGAGATATTAGTCATGGTTATGAATTTAGATCCAGCAGAGATGTTGATGATGAAGACAGTCTAGTGGAGCTTGAAGCATTGTTGGCAAAATGGTTGCCTAGAGGTATTGGTAAATATAGAGGTAAATTACATTTAAATGTTTTACATATGCAACAAGATTGGTCACATAGCGACTAATTGTCCTAATGGTGAAAATGAACACAAGAGAGATAAATTCAAGAAGTATAAGGGAAAAGGCAAAAGAGATTGTCTTATTGCTATTGATAGTGGTATCATAGATGAAGAATCTGATGGTGATGCTAGTGAAGATATTGTGTTTGTAGCTATTAAGGAAGAGATATCAGACTAGAAGGCATTAGTATCCAGGCTGGATAACTTTGATGATTGGATCATTGATAGTGGTTGTTCACATTATATGACCAGTGATCAGAGAAAATTTATTTCCTTGAAGGAATTTGATGGCAGTGTTGTTAGATTTGGCAATGACTCACCCTACATGGTTAAAGGTAAAGGAGTTATTTCTCTTAATGAGAAGAGCAGTGCAGATGATGTCTATTGGGTCGAAGGACTAAAGCACAATCTTTTGAGTGTGGCACAACTCAATGACAAAGGATACCCACTAGAGTTTAAAAATAGTATGTGCAAAATCTTTGACAACAAAAGTGAATTGATTGCAACTGGTAAATAGACTAAAGGTAACCTGTTTCACCTTAATCCTAAATTTAGCAACTATTTTACTACAAAAATAGATGATAGCTGGATTTGGAATAGGATATTTTGTCATATAAACTTTGATAACATTACTAAAGTGAGTAAGTCCAATATAGTGAGAGGTTTTCCTCAGCTAGACAAACCGGTTAATGCTCTTTGTAAAGAATGTCGGTTAGGAAAGATGACTTCTTCAACTTTCAAAAGAAAATCATTTTCAGCAGAGCACTTGTTATATTTGGTTCATACAGATCTTTGTGGACCAATAAGAACAAAATGCATTCAAGGTGATAGATATTTCATGATTTTCACTGATGATTGTTTAAGGATGATGTGGGTCAAATTCTTGAAAGATAAGACTGAAGCTTTTGGTAAGTTCAAGGCATTCAAGGCCTTAGCTGAGAAAGAGAGTGGTAAGAAGATAAAATGTCTAAGGATAGATCAAGGCAGTGAATTTACTTCTAAGGAATTCACTACGTATTGTGAAGAGAATGGTATCAAATAGCAGATCTCTGCACCAAGGACACCACAGCAGAATGGTATCACAAAAAGAAACAACTAGTTAGTTAATGAAGTTGCTAGGACAATGTTGATACAAGGAGGTCTAGTGAAAACCTTTTGGAGAGAAGTTGTCAGCACAGCTATCTACACGAAGAACTGAGTTCTGATAAATAGAGGTAAGGAAAAGACTCCTTATAAATATTGGTATCGAAGATCACCTGATGTTAGCTATTTTAAGATATTTGGAAGAAAATGTTTTATTAAGAGAGGTGATTACATTAGCAAATTTGAGGCTAAAAGTGATCAAGGTATATTTCTTAGCTATTCCACCAAGATTAAAGCCTACAAATGTTTTAACAACCAGACACAGAGAATTGTTGAGAGTGTTGATGTTCAAGTGGATGAATTTCCTAAAGTCTCAGAAGGAA